>NW_006262022.1:3082228-3178180 GCF_000493195.1 Citrus x clementina
TTTATTTTTTAGGGTTAAATTGGTAATTTAATTATTATTTTTTTATTAATGTCTAAACAAAAAAATTATTATAAAAGGGTAATATTGTAAAAGTAAATCAAAAGAAATAAGAAGTAACGGTAGAGATATCAATACTTTAACGGCATGGATGTTTCGAGATATTTTTTAAAATATAGGGACTAAATAGACACTAATCTTAAAATATAGAGACTAAATAGGCTTTTACCCAATTAGTTTTAAATTAAAATTTTCAAATATGCGGACAACAACAAAATATAAGCATTCTTATGTTTATATCATCCACATGTTTTAAATGTTGATTTGAAACTAGAGAGTAAAGTCTATCTTTAAATTTTACATTTTAAAACAAGCCAACATTTGTATTGAAGAATATAAGTCAAATATCTGATTACAAAATTGAAGTTTTATTTACAACTCTCAATGTAGATTACTATTAAAAAAAAAAAATTCGTGTTTAGGAGAATCTCATTGTACACCATGTGTAAGTGTGTATATAAATTAAAATGTATATATGTCCACATTTGAGAATGACTTAGCATATCGGATTACAAAATTCAAACTTTATTAATTCTTGACAATATTATGGTTAAATTTTTTTTCTTTCCGTGTTAAGGAGAATATCTTATCGGTTATACTAACGAATACACTCACAACCTTTTCTATTTCTCTCTCTCTCTCTCTCGCTCTCGCTCTCGCTCTCTCTCGTTCATGCAATATTGTGTGTGACTAATTTTTGTGGATGATATAGAAGCAAGCTAGCTAGGTAAAGACTTGATGAGAAGATAAGAGTGGAGGTTGTGGGTGCATTTTTCGGAGGGATGCAAAGTCTTTGAAGTATTTATAAGCATGTATGATAGGTCAAAGTCGTTAGAAGCTGGAAAATCTTGGAGTTGTTGGTGAAGCCCATATCCTTGAGGAAAATTCTGAACATGTGTGTTGAAATTGTAAATGATGAGAGGGATATATGGGGATGGCTCAGTGCCGTACTGCAGTGGCATTACTCTGTTGAAAATCTAATGAAAGATTCAATCTTACCTGTTTGATTTCTCACCTATACAAGCTAGAGGTCCTTTTAAGCACTTGAATTTTTTTTTTTCCTTTTGATAAGTAAGCACTAGCTTGAATGATTGCTATCATGCTGATGAGAAATTTTTTGAAAAAGAAAAGAAAGAAAATGCTGTGATAATCAATTGGATGATTTTTGTTGGCCCATTATGATTCTTCGCAATAATAGAGAGGAGTGTGGACAAAATTTAAAGCAACTTTTTAACCTCAAACCTCCTTTAGGATTTGAACTCGAGTGGACAGTTATCGGTCGATTCCTTAAAGATAAATTTCCCGGAGACAAACATTAAACAATTATAATTCAATAATTAGCTAGTAAATGCATTGTTCCTTTTCTATGACACACACACGCACACACACACACACATCCTTTCTCATAAGGGATCCTGTGCTTTTTTAAACATGAGTTAATGTAATTTCAAATTGTAGCAAAACATGAGTTAGCATAATTTTATGAGGAACAATGTTCTAATGCATTGTAATGCCAAAACGTACTAAAAGTTTAGATTGAATATCTCTACAAATTTTAAATTATAGGTAAATAATTAGAATGAAGATTATGTTAAATGATTTGAATTTTGCAAAAGAAAATTACTAATTGCTCTATCAATATTGAATGGGACAATGACGCTTTAGTCCCTCTTAAATAATGTATTTACCACTTAAATCCTTGATAAATTTTTAATATCCTATATCATCCATGGTATTAAAATTTTAATAAGAAAACATACTGCTGAAGGGTAAATGACGTTTTAACATGTCCTATTTTTTTGTTACTGTTTTAATACCATGGATGAAATGAGTAATTGAAATATATTATGGACCTAGGTGGTAGAATAAATATCTTGGGGGGACCATATTGGCATTCTTCTATATTTAATTAACTTGGTTTATGAACTTAACAAGAAGATTAATATCGAGTAGTTTTTTTCTGTACAAGTTTGATTGAAATTGGTTTTCATATGTTGAATCGAATCGGTCCATCAAAAGTTGTCGTAGTAAAGCAATATTACGCCCCAGAAATAGACGTGAAAAAAAAAAATGATCGAGATAGAATAGACAACTAGCTAATTTGTATAGGAATCCAATGTTATATTGATATATTCCTTCCAAAAAATACACGTTTTATCATGTCTATGTTGCAGCTTTGGTAAGTCATTCGAGTTTGATCACCAACCATTTGTTATTCCACTTCTGTTTTATTTCTCCAAGGTTAAGGGTGATTACATTTTCTCCCAAATTTTCATCAAAAGTGAAATTTTCGCCGCATATTTTTGCAGTATGACAAATACCCCCCAAAATTTTATTTCATGAAAAAAAAAACCTTCCTGATGTCAAGAATCTTACATCAGATTCAAAAAGTCCAATTTATCTTTAATGAATACTATAACAGTTTGATTTCAATTTCTTTTTTTTAAAAAAAAAAAATCGGAGCTCAAATATTAGTTATGAGGGTACCGTTGTATAGATTGATTAATAAAAATTCTAACAATATTTACAATAATTTCGACGTATGGCGAATGGCAGCATCATTAAGAGTAAATCGAACTTTCTCATCTAATGTAATAGATTTTTGACATTAGAGAGTACTTATCACGGATGAAATATATTATCGGTATCTCTCATTAAACAAACTTTGTAGGGGAAGGATGTTCTTTTGCCAATCCTTTGGGGGAAAAAATATAGTTACTCCTCCTAACAAATAATCTACTGTCACGCGGTCTACATTCTATTTATGAAACCCTAAATTTGTAGGTCTTTATTGGCAGACAAAGGGGTACATGTATATGACATGAAACCCACTTCTCTACTAAATAATTTTTAAGTACAAGACAGATTGTACCTTAGATGATTCATTTCCCCAGGCTGTGTGATTGTTCAAATTGAAGGAGGAATACAAGCGTGTTCCAAGAATAGCAAAGCAAATGGTCAATTCAGATGCTCTATGATTTGATTAATTTAACAAATTGGTGATAAAATAGAACACGTGACTGATAATTATTGGCCGTTAGGGTTCTTCATTGTTTCCTATTTCCAAGAACATTATGGGTTCTTTGGACTATTATGTTATTACTTATCCTGATGGCTTTTCATAAAGAAGTTTCCGAATTGATTCCACGTACGGAAAGCCGTGTCTCTATGACGGATTATCCCCCATTTAGTTCAATAATGATAGTAATGCAAAGGCTAATGGTAAAATTAGACACATATTTGATGGAAGAAAACCTCATCAAAATCTCTATTGGTGGTAATTGGCATTAACGGTGCTAGTTATGCAAACAAAGTTCTTGGGGAATAAGGAATATCAAAACTAAAAAGGAAAAAATTATGCCTATCTATGCTTACTATATTTACAAAGATATAGTAATCATATGATCGTTAATACTCCCCCTCAAGTTGGAGCATGAAGATCAACAACGCCCAACTTGCGTACATGATGAAGAAAAAGATCACGATCAAGTGGTTTGGTGAAGATATCTACGATTTGTATAGAGTTGTGAATGCGCAAGGGAAGCAACAAATTGGACTGCACTCGTTCTCGCATAAAGTGACAATCTAACTCAATATGTTTCGCATGCTCATGAAAGACAGGATTTTCAGCAATGTATAATGCCGATTGATTATCACAATAAACAAGCATAGGAGCAGCATGCGAAAACCCAAGTTCAGCAAACAAAACCTTAAGCCATTTTAATTTACATGAAAGGTCTGCCATTAGGGGTGTTTGCGGATTGAATTTTGCGGATTATAGATCAATCCATATCCATTCTACAATTTTGCGAATTATAAATTTTTAATCAAATCCAATCCATAGATTGGTGAAATTCAATCCAAATCCAATCCACACTTCTGCGGATCAGATGCGGATTTAACCTAATCCATATCTAATCCAGCATTTTGTGAATTGGTTTGCAGGCTAAAATTTTTTAATTATATCCTATCCATGAGCTAACTGAATAAAAAAAGTTAATATAAAAATGATTTTACTACCGATCAAATTCAAAATTAAATAAGATTTAAATAAATAAATTGTTTAAATAAAGATATAAAATACATTCAAAGTTTCAAAATATAACACACCAAAAAAAATCTTATTTGTTTAGATCAGTACATAAAAATTAACTGCTTAGAAAGTTATATTTTTTTATTTAATGATTTTTATTTTATATTATTTTCGGATAAGATATAATATAGTATTAATATAACTATATTTTAACTTATTTATTTATTAGTAAGTATAATGACATGTTTACAAGTTTAATTTTTTTATTAAATAAATATTTTTTATTTTTTTACCGATTCGTGGATTTTAGCGGATTTACAAAAGTAAATCTATATTCAATCCACTGATTGTGGATTTTTAAATTTTCAATCCAATCCAATTCACGGATCGGATTTCTACGGATCAAACGAATTGAGCAGATTGGATTGGATTCTGAACACCCCTATCTACCATGGAATGATACTCAGCTTCAGGTGAAGAGTGAGAAACAACATTCTGCTTATTTTTTTTTTCCAAGGAATAGGACTGCTCCCAAGAAGAGTACAATATCCAGTAACCGAATGACGAGTAACAGGACAACTTCCCTAGTCAGCATCACAATACCCACGAATACACAAATCACTAGTGGAAGATAACAAGATACCTTTTCCTAGAGATCATTTTAAATACTGAAACACCCTTAAAGCTACATCCATATGCACTGTGCGTGGTTCATGCATGAAACGACTTAGCACATGCATAGAAAAAATAATATCAGGTCTTGTAACAATTAGATAGATCAATCTCCCAACAAGATGTCGACAACTTGAAGGATTAGGTAAATGATACAATCCACATCTATAGGTGAAAGACACGAGTGTTGTTCCATTGGAAGAGGTAAAGGACAGGCATCGAGTAGTCCATCATCTTTCAAAATGTCCAAAGCATATTTTCTTTGACACAAGAATATCCCATTAGATGACCATGCTATGTCGATACCCAAAAAAATATGTTATGGTGCCCAAAGCTTTAATGTAGAATTTCTATGCAAGGAAACCTTTAACATTGTTAATTTTTGTTGAATCATTACCACCTACAATAATGTCATTTACATAAACAGATACAAAGGTGGAAGAAATCCTATTAATTTTCACGAATAAAGAATAATCTACTTTGGATTAATGGAAACCTGCTTGCTAGATAATAGTAGAGAATTTGGAAAACCAATTTCAGGAAGCTTGTTTCAAACCCTAAACAGACTTGTTGAGTTTGCAAAATAAAACCTTGCGAAATTTGCATGTAAATTTTCTCTTTTAAATCACCTTTGAGAAAAACATTATTGACATCTAATTGTTTTAAAATTCAACCATTAACGGCTGTAAGAGAAAGCATAGCTCTTACTGTCGCAAGTGTAGTTATATGAGAACATGTATCATAATAATCAATACCTTTTGTCTGAGTATACCCTTTTACCATTAATCGCGCATTGTAGCGTTCAACGGTCCCATCTGTTCGATATTTTATTTTGTAAAACCATCGACAACTAATAGCTTTTTTACCTACTAGCAAATGAGTAAGCGTATATGTATTATTTTTATCAAGAGCATGTATCTCATCCTCTATTGTCTTGCGCCATTCACATAATTTAATTGCCTCATAAAAGGAATTGGGTTCTACTTTCGGGGTAATAGCAGATAAAATGAATTTATTTGCTTGTGTGAAACGGTGATAAGAAAAGAAATTTTGGAGAGGATATTTCTTACCTAGTAATGAAAAAACAAGATTAGCAGTTGTAAAAGTATGAGTAGTTGAGGTGTAATAGTCTTGCAGATAAGCTGGAGGTCATCGATTCCATAAAGGCTGTGTAGGTGGTAGTTCTTCGGGTTCTATGGTTGAATAAGTATCATGCGATGGATCATCTAATGTTGGAGATACTAGTTGTGTGGGTGATCCGAAGTGGGTTCAACGAAATGGGAATTAGTATCTTCTATATGTTGATATGTGGTTGGCTGTTGTGGTTCACTCTCTTTAAGAACATTGGGTGGTTTAGTGCTTTGATTAGTAGATAAAATATCATAGGACTCAAAGGAATTGTCATCCAAAAATCAATTATCTTCAACATATGTAAAAGGTGCTGAAATACTTGGCAATGTAACATTCTTAAAGGTAAAAATATGCTAAAAAAAGGACATCACGTGACATATGAATGGTTTTAGTTTCAATATCATTTACACCATATCTTTTTTGTCCAAAAGAATACCCAATAAAAATGTCAGTCCTAGCACATTGATCAAATTTATGCTTTATGTGCAAAAGTTTTGCAAAACACAACCAACCAAAAACCTTTAAACGAGACAAATTAGGTGTTACACCAAAAAGCACCTTATGTGGAGATTTACCTTGTAATACTTAACTAGACAACTTATTTATTGTTGTAAGGACACATTCACCCTAGAATTTGATGGGCAAATTGGCTTGAAAACATAAACTTCGTGCAACTTCAAGGAGATGGCGATGCTTACGTTCTACGACTCTATTTTGTTGTGGTGTTCCTACACAAATTTTTTTATGAATAATACATTTATCTAAAAAAATTGTTGCAAATCTTTAACAAGGAACTCAGTCCCATTATTACAACGCACCATTTTAATGTCAAAATTAAATTGATTTTTAACCAAATCATGAAAAGGACAAAGGTCCATTTTGGTTTTTGTTTTCATTAAATATAACCAAGTGCACCTTGCATAATCATCAACAATAGTTAAAAAATAATATGCACCTGAAGAACTAGCAGTAGAAAAAGGACCCCAAACATCACGATGGATTAATTCAAAAGGAGTTTTACTCTTAATACTGCTAACAAAAAAAGGCATTCTAGTTTGTTTGGCCTTATGACAAATATCACAAACATAATTCTTCTTAAAACCAACCAAATGATAAGATTTTGAAGATAATCCTAAATACTAAAAGAATGGTGGCCAAGTCTCCAATTCCAAATATCAATCTCATGCACTGAAACCATTTGGGAATTAAAGGAGGATGCGGTAGGAAGTTGTATGTAAAAAAAGCTCTCATGAAGTCTACCTTTGCCAATCTTCTTGTTCGCATACAAGTCCTGAAATTCACAAGAATCAAAATAAAAGATGGCCTGATATTTATTTGATTTAGTTAATTGACTAACTGATAATAGATTGAATTTAAAGCTTGGGATGTAAAACACATTTTTTAATAAAAAATCTGATGAAAAATAAACCTTTCATATGTGAGTGACAAGGGTTATTGTGTCATCTGGTAATTGAACATGAAGAGGTATAAGACATGATTTATAGGAACTAAAGAAAATGTAAAGAGCAACACATATGATTTGTAGCACCCGTATCTATTATTCAGGTATGGAAAAATGAAGAATTAAAAGTTGTACCTGCAAGACTTGCTAAATGTAAACTACCTGGGGAGAACAACATAGCTAAGAGTTTTTTATATTGCTCTTGAGTAAAAATATGTGATTGTTGCTCTTCTTTGCTGGTTACAGTTGCTGTTATTTTAGGATTCCTTTTACTTCCTTGTCCACGTTTCCTCCAGTTTGGTCAATATCCATTCAATTCAAAACACTTCAATTTTATATGCATCAATTTCCCACAATGTTCCACACGTTGGCCTACCTTGATTACTTCGAGAACCACCATTTAAATTTCCACTTCTGTTATCAATTGAAATATTGTTGCCGCCAATTCGGTTGTTAAGGAAATTTTGCAGTAGTGGCTATTTATTTTGTGTAGCAAGAGCTGCTACTTCTGGAGGTCCCCCTAATGCATGAAGGTCTTGTTGTTTTTCTTTTTGCCTTACAAGTGAGTAAATCTTGTCTACATTAGGAAAATGATCTATCAATGAACTCTAACTTCTTGTTGCTATATATCTATCACGAAACCCTTGAAGGAATTCCATTGTACGATCCAACTGTTGCAACTAATTCATACTTTTTGCATTACCACAAACACATGGCTCTACAGGTTGTAATGAATTTAATTCATCCCAAAGTTCTTTTATTATAGGATAATAAAAGAAGACAGAAACATCACCTGGTTGTAAAGTAGAGATGGCTTGTTTGAGTTCATAGATTTTTTATGCATTATTATGTTGAAAACGTTCCTACAGATCCTGCCATACTCCTCTAGTAGATTATGCATACAACACAATTCCTACAAGTTCACTCAAAATAGAGTTCAGCACTCATGATCCAACAAAATCATTACAACGTTGCCATTTACCACCATCATCATCATCCGGTTTTGTGATAATCCCATTAACAAAACCTAGTTTGTTCTTCGCTTGTAAAGCCATCGTCATCACTCTTACCCATGTACCATAGTTATCACCAGTGAGTAAAGGCGAGATTAATACGATTGTTGGACTATCTGAAGGATGTATAGAGAAAACATCATCTTTTTGTTTGAAAAAAATTTCAACTTTCTTTGATGACTAACCGTCATCCATAGCTCTAATACCTTGTAAAATTAGACATGTATTTGATGGAAGAAAACCTCACCAATTAAAACTAAAAAGGAAGAAACTATGCCTATTTATGCTTACTAAATTTACAAAGATACTGCAATGTTTCTTTGATAGTAATCATATGATCGTCAATACTAATGGTATATTGGTACTAATGGGATCAATATGAAGTAATTCAATGAAGGATGATTTATCAAGAGCTCAAATTGTAACACCCTAGGCAAATCCCACATCGGCAAAGTACGGGAAATATGTTGGATTTATAAGAGATGATCCATACGTTAATTGGCAAGACACGTTTTGAGATGTATGAGCGCCCCAAGAACAAAATTGTGCAGGCCTTATTAAGGCCGAAAGCGGACAATATCTTGTCAGGTCCAGGTTGGGTCATGACAGATGGTATCAGAGCGACTCTATGTGTCCTCTTGAACGATGAAGGGGCAAACTTCAGGGAGGACGCTGAGTCCCTAATGCTGAGTCCCTAGGCGAATCCTACATCAGCAAAATACAGGAGAGATGCTGGGTTTTAAGGAATAATCCATACGTTAATTGGAAAAATGCGTTTTGGGATATATGAGCGCCCTAGGAACAAAACCATGCAGGCATTGTTAAGGCCAAAAGCGGACAATATCTTATTAGGTTTGAGTTGGCTCATGACACAAATATTTTTTTTTTAATTTTGCAAACAAAATATAGAAGAGTAGTGCAACAAACAAAGATTAAAATGAATGCATATCCTATTCGAATCTCAAAATCAACTAAGTCTATCATTCAAAGTTTTATGGTTTTTAGTCAAGTTATAGTAAGTCAGATTTCATTTTCTGTAATTAAAAATGGAGAAATATCCTTTTATTAGAATAAAGAGAGAAAAGACTACCAATTTGATAAGATATTTAACTATTTTAGCAACTTGTAACAATAAGAGAAAAAATTTGGTCTGTAGATTTAATTAGGCTTTAGTTATGTATGTCAACCTAGAATTAGTTTTCTACTTAAAGATAAATCATTTTCTACCAAACCCTACTATGCCTGTTATTAAATTGAACTTAGACCTATTATCCAACTTCAATTATGAGTACGATTTTAACAGAAATTATTTGGCCTAACATGACCCAAAACAATATGAAGAGACATTTGAAATTAGATTTAATGATATATTTACTTGTTTATAATTTTTTGTCACACATGTATTTATAAAATTACACATGTAATTGTAAAATTATACGGTTAATATTTAATTATCTATCTATTTATATCTAATAAATATCAAGCATTATTTTTTAAAAAGTCAACACAGAAATCAGAATAGAACCGAATCCAATTCTGAAGAATTTACCATAACATTTTCTAAAATTGGATAGTTTATATGGGCTTACATTTATTTGGATAATTTACCCATATATCATTGTCAGGTCAAAATATTACCTGCCAGCATATGGTCGGCGACATGTCCACACATCAGACGGCTAACGGCACCGGTCGTTTCTACTCAACTACCAGGACTTCGACACGTGTCTGCTCCTGGCCAGCCCTATTGTCGCCCAACGTCGTTTCATTTTACCCCAGATTTCGAAGGCCATACGGGGCCCCCGTGCTCTTGAAAGTTCCACGTCTGCATATGCTCACAGTGTCCGTACACAACATCGTGGGGCCCTGTGAGATTGGACAAGACGGTCTGGTCTGGCCATACGATCTGGGGAATTTGAAGATCAGAGCCGATTTGAATGCACGCATCGTTATCAGTGGGTCCCCGGGAGCACATGAAGGTGCGCCGGCTGAAAGAGTTTCGCCTCATACTAAAGGCTTGAAAGATTACGAAATGACAGAAACTGCCCACTGATATTTTTTCTTTTCACTTTCACCCCTAACCATTTGATGGGTTTATTTGAAGATTTAAGTTACCATTGACCCCACGTCATTCAGCTTGGGAAATTCGAACCCTGAACAGTTTACAAGCAATCAAACCTAAATACTCAACTGTCACGTTACGAAAATTATGCGGCCTCATTATGTGGTGATGAATAAAGAGAATTTTTTTTTTTTTTTGGTGTCATGTTAATAAAGAATAAAGAAAAAACTTACACATATGAATCAATATTTGCTTTCTAAATGGTTCTTCTACATCAGCATGATTCTCACCAGCTCACTTACTCTTTTGGTCACGAATTGATCTCATTAAAAGACCTTTTTAGAGACAAACATAGTGGGTGAAATAAGTATCTTGTGACTATCTAACTTGAATATATGCTATTCAATGTATTATTTATTTGAAATATTTCACCAGCCATATGTAGGTAACGGAATATTGAACTTTAATTTCTTAGAGAGAATATAAAGTTGATACCTAGCTAGAACCAATATCCGTGGCTTGGCCTTTTGGCTAGTATTTGAATATTTGATCAAAATTCCTTTGTGATCTAAGTCTTGTGGGAGTAAAATTCACTTGGGCAATTTTATCCATGGCTTGGCTTTATTAAAAGTATGTTAAACGAATGACTCTTTGATTATTTGAGTTGAGTAAGAGTTTAAAATTTTTTATACGATTAATAAATATGTAAAATTTATGCTAAGCCCAAATTTAACACAACATGAATAAGACATGATATGAACTCAATACATCAATCTATATCAAATCCTTTAGTTACATCACTTGCGGACATTCCAAAAAATAAACATTAAAAACATGATTTATAAATATCATATCTACCATTATGTTATAAATATGTTAACATGGACAGGATTAATAAACATGTAGAATCTTATTAATATGGACTACTATTACCATAGAAGTATGGTAGGTCAGAAAAATTAGATGAAAATATTTTTTCTTTTCCCCTTTTTGGTAGATAAAGAAATATTTGAAATTTGAAGAAAAATATTCAACTAAAACCATGTGGGGGATTCTCTTTGGAATCTAGGCATGTGAAAATTTTATTCAAGTTGCAATTAAAATTTGAGCATTAAAATCGGGTTTCATTTTGGTTGTGAATTAATGTAATGATCTATGTCCAAAATTAATTTATAAACTATGCACAATTAAAACATTAATGGCAATTGTATTTCATTGGATATGAGAAGGCAAAGTTATTAATGGTATATACAAAATTTAGATCACATTTCTACTAGATATTTCAAACGGAGCAATAAACAATTGTTAATTTTTTTTCTTTTTTAAAATTATAGTCTTAAGGAAATTAATCTAGTTAGTCACCATCTCACCTCGATAGGATAAGTTGTGTCAAGTTAATGTTGCTTCTAATTTCAAAAGAAAAATACAAAATCATCATTGTGAATCATAAACTCTTGATAGCAAGCAATACCATGTAAAATTTATCAGTAAGAAGTCAAAGGAAACAAGCATTTAATTATAACTCTTTATCAGTGCTTGATCGGAGGTTAACAAGTCAATTTGAATTAGTCTTATTGGAAACCCTTTTCTTTGTCTTAAGTTTGTGGTCGGTTAAAAGTTCACAATAGCCATCGTAATATTAAATCAACTATTGAACCACAAAGTGAGTCTAATCCATCATTTGTTTTCCTTTTACAGGAGTAGTCTTGACAGACATTTGCATTTTTAAAATGTAAACAGTAACTTTCTGAATGAAAAACTGTTAAAATGTAAAAAATAATAGCCTAATTTTGAATATTTTTTGTACACAAAAACTTTATATTACTAATACCAGCCATTTCAAATTATATTGAAAAGAATATATTACAATAATTATGTTATATGATGTGATATTCATTGAGCTGATGTTAACTTTACGGGGAAAATTATGGTACCACAGTCTACATTTGTCACCATACTATAGTGGTACCATACCACAACAAGACCCTAACTTTACCCAATTTACATAATCAAATATAATATTATTTATGACGCGGTAAGTTTTGAGGTATTCCAACAATTTTTAATATTTTTATTAGTCATTCTTCCTAAATCGCCATGTCTCGTCAAAAACCTTTTTTTTTTCCCCCTTCTTTGTTGAAAGAATGGAATAACGCAAATATAGATAGCTTATGTATGCATGAGCATAGCTTTTGCTAATTTATAATAGACACCTTGTGTGTAAGTGCAATAGGGCCACAATATTAACGTTGGATCTTGGATATCTATGAATTTTCACTAATAAATAATATTTTAGTGCAGTGCAATCCCTACATTACAAATGGCAAAATCTTCTTCCAAATATATCCCATTTGTCTTTATCCAGTATCCCTTCCTCTTCACTCCTATATAAATTGAACCAACCCACCTCACTTCTTCACACACTCATTTCATCAACAGAAACCTTGCTTTCGCTATCTAAACCATCATTCCCACATTATTATTTCCACTTCTCCTTTTTTTTTTTTTTTTTTTGAAAGGATCTCCACTTCTCCTTTGATTTAACTAAACAAAGAGAGATTTAGCATAGAAAAAGTAAAAAAGAGAAAGAGGTGCTACATTTCTACAAGTAATGGAGTCCATAGTTTCAAACTTAGCATGCTTGTTATTCCTCCTTTCTTCTCTTATTTCATATATTTTGTTAACAAAGCTAAAAAGAGAAGCCGAAAAATGTGCTAAGCTTCCTCCTGGTTCAATGGGTTGGCCTTTTATTGGTGAAACTCTTCAAATTTACTCTCAAGATCCTAATGTCTTCTTTGCCACTAAGCAAAAAAGGTTCTTGTTATCATTAATTACCATTTATAATAAATCTTTATATTATAATTGTACTGCATATTATCCTTTTGTTTGCTAATGGTGGTGCCATAAATTTTGTAGATATGGAGAGATATTCAAAACACACATACTTGGCTGCCCATGCGTTATGCTAGCGAGTCCTGAGGCTGCAAAATTTGTGCTGGCAACTCATGCTCACTTTTTCAAGCCAACGTATCCGAAAAGCAAAGAGAAAATTATTGGCCCTTCTGCTTTGTTCTTTCACCAAGCGGGCTACCATGCTCGTTTAAGAAAGCTTGTTCAAAGTTCATTGTCCCCTGAAAGAATTAAGAAGCTGATTCCTGATATTGAAGCTATAGCCATCTCTGCCTTGGAATCTTGCGCCGTGGGACAAGTCATTAACACCTTTAAAGAGATGAAGAAGGTTAAACTTCTATTAATTTGTAAACATGTTTCTTATGTATAGCCCATGTTGCTTATGTAAAACTATATTATATATATATATATATTTACTAAATATAATATCCTTGACTTTGGGTGGTGGGGTTGCTTGGATTTGTTTTTTAAATGTTTGGTGGGTTTTTTAATTTATTTATTTTGCTTGAATCATATATGCGCTAACCTGCAGTGGGTTTTATTATCTTGATCCTCTACAGTTCTCTTTTGATGTCGGCATTCTATCCATTTTTGGTAATTTAGATGATAGCTACAGAGAGAAGCTGAAGCAAAATTATCTCATAGTAGATAAAGGATACAATTCTTTTCCATCGAACATTCCAGGGACTGCGTACCACAAAGCTCTCTTGGTAATAATAATAATCAACTATTAATCATTGTTGAACTTAATTTAGTCCAAATTGCATAACATGTTCATTGATTATTTGTTTTACTAATTATTAACTGCCGATTCATTAATTTAATTTGTTTGGTGATGATGAAGGCAAGGAAAAGGCTGAGTCAGATTGTAAGTGAGATAATTTGTGAGAGGAAGGAGAAAAGATTACTGGAAAAGGATCTGCTGGGTTGTCTTTTGAACTCCAGAGATGAGAAGGGGCGGACTCTAACAGAGGATCAAATTGCCGACAACATAATTGGAGTTCTTTTTGCAGCTCAGGACACAACAGCTAGTGTCCTAACTTGGATTCTCAAATACCTCCACGATAACCCAAAACTTCTAGAAGCTGTAAAGGTTAGAGTAAGCAAATCATCCCTTTTAAAAAAAAAGGGGGAATAAGATTGTGTTTAAGTGGTTAATTTAATCATTGGTTTAATGTTACTGCAGGCAGAGCAAAAGTTGGTACACGAATCAAATAACGGAGGCCAAAGGGCTTTAACATGGGCACAGACAAAGAATATGCGGTGTACCTATAGGGTAAGTTCTACAGTGTTCCTGTAGTTAAACGTGACGAAAATTGAGAAATCATCACAGCCTGAATAAAAGGATCTAATTTGTATATGTGTATTCTTTTTAAATTAATGACAGTTCATATTGGAGAGTATGAGGATGGCAAGCATCATATCTTTCACATTCAGGGAAGCCGTGTGTGATGTAGAATACAAAGGTGAGTGACTTTTATTTATTTTTTTTAAAAAAGAAAAGAAACAAAACAAAAGAACCAGAAGATTCTTCGCACCTTTTGATTTCCTCTAGATAACTGCCAGCATTTAAGAGGTTTCTATTCTGATAAAGAAAGAAATTTTTTTTTAACTTAATCGACAGGATTCCTCATCCCAAAAGGCTGGAAAGTGATGCCATTGTTCAGGAACATCCATCACAATTCTGAATTTTTCTCAGAACCTCAGAAAGTTGACCCTTCGCGGTTTAAGGTACGCTAGAAAACATCAGTTATCGAGTAAAACCTGCACAGTTTTCTTTTATGAGAAGAAGCAAAACAGTCGACGAATATACTCGTACATGCACGCGCGGTCAAGTGTTTTTTCCTTTTTGTCTTTCTTTTCTCTGGCTCAGAGAGGCACGCGTGCGTGTGCAGTATCGGGGAGTAAAAGTAAAAAGTTGACGGAATTTTTAATGGTTGTGGGCGGATGCAGGTAGCCCCAAGACCCAATACGTTCGTGCCTTTTGGCCTTGGAGTGCACGCCTGCCCCGGAAATGAACTCGCCAAGCTGGAGATGCTCATTTTAATCCACCATTTAGTCACCGAATTCAGGTACAAATTTACACTAACCACGGCATCTAGTTCTCTCCGTAGAGGCACAGAAATTTTATCAAACACTTGCCCACTAAATATTTTTGACAACTCTGTTTTTCTTTTCTCTGGTTTGCAGATGGGAAGTCGTGGGCTCGCAAAATGGGATTCAATACGGCCCATTTCCGGTTCCGGAAAAAGGACTCCCGGCTAGATTTTGGAGAGTCCCTTGTTGAAATTGCTAATTCAATTGTCACAAAGAATCTGTCGACCTCCTAACCCTACTACTTTCTTTTTCATCGGAATCCTAGAGATTGGGTACCGATTGATTTGGATCTTGTAATGTTGCTTCTTAAGTCCGAATGTATTATATATAGCGAGAAAGATTATTAATTTCCCAAATTGAAGTTCGACGTCGTAACTCCAGTTTGGCTCCGGGAGTTGTACTCTGTATCTTTGATTTTGCCTAAATGGCAATGGTGATATTAGTAATATTTAATATAATTGGGATCCCACAATTAAAGTTGTGTTCATAATCCGATGTGAAGTGAAATGCAATGTAATGAGAAACATAATCCGTAAAATTATTGACAATTTGACATAGAATGGACTAAGTAATAAATAAGAACATTGACCAGCGAACCAATTATTGTACGGCACATCCCATCGTCAGGATCATGTGAATGGATGTTACCGAGCGAGGGTGCATATTGCCTCACGTGGGGGTCAGCAGCAGGTGGTCTCAAAAGGGCCACGTGTCGGTCATCTGATTGGCTTAACGACAATGCCCTTAGTTGGAGGGCACTGGCTTATTCACGAGGGACCAGCAGCCAATTAAGGACATCACAATAAGAGTCTTAAACCAACCCACGTCCACCGTCAAATTTTGAAGATGAAGCCATTGGCCGGTTGCCGGTGGCCCCATACTTTGATTTTTCTTTCTTTTTCTTCTCTTAAGGCTTATAATTAAAGGCTTTCTGGGGGAGGGTGATCTAAAAATGTAGGGCAATGCACGTGATGACCTCACGCCCCAACCCATTAAAACCATAAAATTGACCAAACCCTAACCCTTCTGTCCTCCATTATTCCAACCAATTGATCCTTCAAGGATTGAATTCTTGAAAAGGGCCAACTTTTTATGTGGTGGGCTTTTAATGTTTTGGTACGTGATCATTCAAGTTGTTCATTTTTTTTTCGATCACTTTTTTCGAAGACTTTAATCGAATCGGAATTAATCGGTTCAAAATTGTTCAAACTCATCTAAAATGGATTTTTCAATTAAATTAGCTCAAACCGCGTCTGCCCTAATTTTCAAAATTGAAAGTGGGAAATGTGACCAACAGTTAAAAATATGAAAAAAAAAAAGACAATAAAACACAAAAATGATAACGTAATTAGTGTCATCATAATTAGTGTATCGATTTGTTTAAGACTTTAGAAATACTATTCAAGTGAAATAAATCTTCAAACCTTATGGGCAGACACCTAAATCTCCATCATTGCATACGTCAATTATTAAGCAGGATCATGAAGCTTCCAGCACCAAAAAGACCGACTAGCCAATGTTTAAAGTTAAAACGAAAAAGAAAATTTCCATTTATAGAACCAACAAGGTCATTTTCACTTACTGAAATTGCTAAAATCTCTCTCCATCCCTATATGTAGCTCAAAATTATCTATCGATTAGTTCTTTCAAATGATATTGATTTTCAACATTTTTAAGGCCAATGTAGTGCTTAATTCTCATTATGAGTGTTGATAGTAAAATTTCTGTTTGATTTGGGACATCGAGAAATATGATCGATAGCTAAAAGTATGACAAAATGACAGTTGAACATTAAAATGATAATATAATTAGTGTCATCATATATCGATTTGATTAAGACTTTTGAAATAGTATACGTTGAAGAGAAGTTTATGAATCAATATTGATGAGTCTTCATTGATGTATAAGATTGATCATGTCGGGTGAGATTAATGATAGGAAAAATATCCACCGTCCGCCCGTTTTTTCTAACTTTTTCAAAAAAACACAATTTTTTTTTTTTTTTTGCTGGAATCCACCTAAAGTTACATTTTATTTCACTTTTCCACTTCCGTTTGGAATCCGTTAAGAAAACTAGTACAAACTTAAAAAATGACCATTTTACCCCCAAAATGAAAATTACAATTTCACATTAAAAATTACCAAAAATAATCAGATTCAATCTAATTATTTTCCCCATCGGTCAATAAAGAAATCAATTCCACAACCATCAAATGCATGGTTTTTTTTTTTAAATATGTTTGTAATTAGAATGCTAAATTATAACAGTAGTATTAAAAATAGTTCAATCTCACAAACCATAAATTGAATTTAAAATAAGTAGAGTTTTATTATTTATTGAGTTATAATCTCAAGTAGTTAAGATTTTTTTGTACTTCATTAACGTACCAATAATGATATTCATCGTTAAATCTAATTATTTTTGGCATTTTTAGGGTGAAATTGTAATTTTTGGTTTGGGGGTAAAATTGTCATTTTCTTAAGTTTCCGTTAGTTTTCTTAACGGATTCCAAACGAAAGTGGAAAAGTGAAACAAAATGTAACTTTAGGTGGATTCCAGCAAAAAAAAAAAAGAATTGTGTATTTTTTTAAAAGTTAGAAAAAAAATGAGTGGACGGTGAATATTTTTCCTTAATGATATATATACTACGTAAAACCAACAAAAATGATTGGTTTGAATTAATAATAATCAATGATAATTCTATTTAATCGTTTTGTGTATCATATCCTCTTGCCTGTTACATACTTATATATAACCACAAATTACAACTAATTATCTAAACCTATTTTAAACAAGTGATGCCAAGATTAAAAACGTGATTTATTGATTTTAATACAACACACAAGAGCAGCGATCACGAGAGCGACTCGCCGTGTGTCAACTTTTTATTGAATGATGACAAAGAGCTCGTCTAATGAGAGGTTGACGTATTATGAGTCACTCGCTTGATTAGACCTTAAGACATAATTACTTAAAAGGGTCAAATCTTTTTCAAGTAAAATGAATCTTCAAACCTTGTGGGCAGACATGCTAATCCCCACCATTGCATACGTCAATTATTAAGCAGGATCATGAAGCTTCAAGACCGACTGGCCAATGTTTGAAGTTAAAACGAAAAACAAAATTTCCGATTATAGAACCAACAGGGTCATTTTCACCTACTAAAATTGCTTCAAATGATGTTGACTTTCGGGGTAAGTAATGCGTTATCAAGTAGGCCAATCTTGCGCTTAATTCCCATTGCGTGTGTTGATAGTAAAGCTTTTGTTTGACTTGGGCCTGACTGGGCCCGTCCTGGATTGCAACTAGAAAGAGCTGCCTGTAACGGTCCAACACGAGCCCAATATATGCCCATTGAATTTTACTTTTGGGCTGACTGGCTGTGGTGATTTGGACTTTTCTGCACCATTTTCTACATAGTCCATGAATCAGAAGTTTAAAGACTAAATGCTTGTGTTGTGAATCATGCAGCAGGGTCATGAAAAGTCAAAAAGAGAGGGCAAGAACCATGAATCAAAAAGCCTGCGACAGGACTATTAGTCTTGCAGCAGAGCCCATAAAACTCACAAAAAGGTTGCAGCTGAACCACTATCGTACAGCGCAGCCCAGTAGTCCTACAATAAAACACAAGTCCATGGACTAGGTGCAAGATCATGGGCTACGTTGAAGATGGCGCAGAAAAGTCCAGCCCAGCTCCAGAAGCGAAAGGAACTAGAAGCTTGATCCAAAGAGATAGAGATAGAGATAGAAATAAGCTGTGGCATCGCTCACAGAAGATAAAATTATAGATTATCCGAATCTTTATTGATGTAAAACTCACGTCGTTTTTATAACACCACCCCCACTTATCATTTTGGCAGGTAGTTTACTGCCAGATCTCAACAATTATCATTTATTTAATTGTATTTGCTGTAAAGGTTACAAAGGAATGCTGTTCTGTAAAGGTTACTACTACCCACGTGGGGCCGTCTCCGTTGATGCTAATAGCTATAAAAAAAAAAATTATAAGCAAAGACAAATGTTGATGAGTAACATGCAGCACACTTAATCAAATTATGGCACCGGTACCAACCACAGCTCTTCTTATCTGACTCCTCCATTCAATGAAATGCAAGCAAATGGCTCTGAGACAGCAACCAGAGAAGCTGATCCTCAAAAATGAATTTGGAACCAAGTCTCCGTTGCTGTGCTCGAGTTTCCTGACCACACAAGCAAAGGTCTAAATACTACATACGTAATACAATATTATCTTATCTATCAAGTATAATGATTAAGATTTTAAGGCCCCTTTTCTTTTCTTTCTCATTTTTCCCTCTGTAAAGATATGATAAAACCAAGCTGTGATTGGTTATGTCGTTAATGTATGTTAGTGCCATGCTTCCTCTAAGCAGAACGTGATTAGATAATTAGTACGGTTTTTATTTCGCATGTTTAATTAATAGACTAAAAAATATTTTTTTTATGTTATGTAATTAACTAATCCGTGTTAATATTAAATTTTTAGGATCGAGTATTCTTGTAGTCTCACTCAATTAGTGCTTCCCACTATATGAATGAGCTACTTTAATACTTCTCAGTTGGTAATATTTTTTCCAAATAAATACCACTTCAATGTTCATATATAATGGTATAGTACTTTCATTTATGTGGCAAGTACTTATCCATATCAAATGAATTATTTCTAACAAGCACCCCTATCATCAAATGAATGTTGTAGGTGTCACTTCACAATTGATTTAGTTCGTAAAATTTCTCGACGGACAAGGGGAAAAAGAAAATTAATTTTAAAACTAAACCCCTTTTATTTATTTATTTATTTATTTTTGTTTTAATCTATTAGATTACGGTTAAAATTCGTTGTAATATTTTATAGAACCTACAGCCGCTTAGGCGGGGCCCACTTGGCCACGTGTCAAGAAAAAATTTGGGCTCACTATTTGGGGCCGCAAACCCTCTCTCCCTCTCTTTTCGCACCTTAAGCCTCGAAAATAATAAATTCGGATTTCGTTTGTTAAATTTGTGAAACAACGGCTCAAAGAATCAAAGTTCTCTTCTTTCTTTCTTCCCCTTTTTTTCAACAAATTAAACTCTTCTTTTGCGCAAAATTAGCTCGAAAATTAAAATGCGGTTGTTTTCATTTTCGGCGACGATTAATTGGATTTGTTTTTAGTTTAACTTTTGTCGTTCTGAATATTGACTCGAAAATCGCGCATGGACCCGATCCGTAGTGAGAGTACACAGCCGGACGCGTGGCATTTCGTCGTCCCTTTACTCTTCGCTCCCGGCTTCCTCGTCGCCAGGTTCTTTTTGGATAGATTCATCTTTCGAGTAAGATTTTGTTGCTTCTTTGTGTTGTTTTATTATATTAGATTTCTTGTAACAAATGTATATTTTAGGTTTCGTTTGTTAATATTATTATCGTCATTTTTTGTTGATAATTTGACGTCAATTTGGCTTTGTGTTGCGTTAACTGCTATGATTTAGTATTTTGTCTGTTTGGTTGCTGGAAAATCAAGAAGAATCGAAGGAAACTTTAGAACTTTATGTGGTTTTAGCTGGAAATTTGAGAACAATCAAGTAGATTTAGTATATGTTAGTTGACGGATGTGCTTCGGCTTTTTACGCGCGTCAGCTAAAACGTGTTTTGTAAAAGTGTGGAAGCTAATCTCTACAACTTGCTCTCCAACGTACTGTTGACATATGGTGATTCCACCCTGCAATTGTGGGATTTGAAAGCCAATCGCACCTCAATTTCAAAGAGATTGAGGTTTTTTGGCATTTAGTTTACAGTTGCGATGTAGAATGGAATGACTGGCTTTCAAAGTAGGAGTGGTTAGATAGTTGGAGGTCATTAGCTTCCAAGTAAAATTGAGTAAAAGTGTGCATTTAACAAACACTTTAGCTATTTTCCTTTCAAAGTTTAGCAGAAAACAGCAGTTCCGAGCATCCCTTTAGTTATGTAGTTGTATTAGGTTATGTTTTATTGAATTCTTTGCAATAAAAGGAAAAATAAAAAAAATTGACCTTTATGTTATTATTCTTTTTTGCATCTATACCAGCAATGAACTGAGTTGTTTTGTGGCGGGGATTTTCATTGGATTTTGCGCTTTTTTTTGTGTATAAATGTGCAATAGGAAGCTTAGTGACAGGCCCTTGGATTTTAGTTGGTTTCCTCATGATTACGAAGAAATTTGTTAAAAAGTAGAAATAGGGAAAATTTGTTAAAGAGTAGAAATAGGGAAATTTTGTTAAAGAGTAGAAATAGGGAGAGGGAAAAAAAAGGTGACACTTTGCAAAGGTTGGAGTTCTAGGATAAAGTGGATCTTTGGGCTATACATGGTAAATTGGCAGAAGAGTTGATTTTCTTCAAGATGTGACAGCTTAAATTTGATGATGACATCGTTTTTTTTTTTTTTTGAGTCGCGAGAAATTTGTATTGGTGCTGAAGAGCTTGTTGTAAGGGCTTGCAGTTGTTATATTTTGTATATTTTCACATAGATATGATATCTGAAATTCATTGTATTAATTAGCTATTTCGGAATTGACTTCCCACATATTCCATGATGATGCCTACAAAAAGTCATGTTTCGATCATCAAAAGAAGCAATGATTCTGTGCACATATTGTTTCTGATAATTTATACCAAGTATAGCTTTTTTTTTTTTGGGGTACCACTTCTGTTTTTTCTATGTGCGGTATTTATGTTATAAAAAACACTCGATATTTTCTTTATAGTTGATTATTCTTTGCCTCTTTGTAGAGGCTAGCTCTCTGGTTGTTGAATAAAGGACGTCCCCAGTTGAAGATAAATGAAACTACAAGGGCAAAAATTAGCAAATGTTCAGAATCTATGTGGAAGCTGACATACTATGCTACTGTTGAGTTCTGTATTCTCAAAATTGCCTGCGATGAGCCATGGTTCACAGATACAAACTTGTACTTCAAAGGCTGGCCAAATCAAGAGTTGAAGTAAGTGCAAAATATGCCTGGAATTTTTCATCCAATTGCTGGAAAAATGATCAATGCTACAGTCGCTTCTGTAGTTGTTCATAATTGGATTGAATGCATTTCTTTCGGTCTCATTTTGTGACTTTGGGATGTGCCCTCATGTATTTATGTGGTCAACAAGAGTTGATCTGTTTTCTTTATTGTCTTAACTGACATGTGTCTTTTGTTTTTTTCCAGGCTTCCTATAATGCTTTATTACATGTGCCAATGTGGATTCTATATCTATAGCATTGCTGCACTTCTTACATGGGAGACTCGAAGGAAGGATTTCGCTGTGATGATGGCTCATCATGTAATTACTGTTCTCCTGATTGGATACTCATATTTTACTAGGTAATAAATCAGATATGTCTAGATACACTGAAATTAACGCAATATGTGGCCTGCAGTCACATGTTTTTAAACTGATTGTGTATCCTATTTATGTGGAATTCTATCCTATTATTTTTAATCCTTATTATTGGCCCTTGCCTGTCATCAGATCTTTGTTCATTATTCATTAATGAATAAGTACTATGGATTTTGCAAAAGTCTAACCTGAGCCAGGGGTGTGTACATATTTTATAGTGTTCATCTTGTCTTTGTTGTTAGTTATATGTTATTATTCTCTTATAATAACAGATCAAGGTTCAAATCCATTGGGAATATGTTTATTTTTGGGTGGGGTGGGGTGGGGTGTGTGGTAACTTAAAAATAAATTTGGTGACTTTGTACTTTGTGATGAGTTTATTGACATCTTGTTATTGTTTGTATTGTGTGCACATTTTCTCTTGAATTTTTGGGTTATTTGCTGATTGAACTTGAAAAGACCTAAAGACTTCTGGACAATACACTTTTGTTTCAGCTTCTTAAGCACAATCGTGGCTAAGATCATGGATACCAATATATCCTTTTACTGATGTTGATGTATGTAAACTATTTTCTGTAACTCGCTAGTCTTCATTTAATCATTTAAATTTGTGCCGTTGGGAAACTCTTTTCTAATTTGTGGCATTAAATATTCTGGGTTCATTTAATCATTTAAATCTCTAGTACTTTATAAGTTATGTTATGCGACATAGAATACAAATGTCGTTTCTTAAGCTATTTGGAATATTTTAATTGTTACTGTTTCACTGATATTATAAAGATGTTTACTTTAATTCTTCTTCATTGGGTGTATCATATTCATGACCCCTTATTCTGTTTTCAAGCTGCTAAATGATGAGAGGGGGCATGTTAAATGAAACATCCTTGTAAAGAGCTCCGCTATCAGTTGGATTATATTTCTACTGATTATATTATGAGCATGTGAACATTAAGTCATTAACATAGCATAGAACTTAGATCTTTTGTTATGGAATATTGGGCCCTTGAGAGTTTCAGATTTCTCAACCCTTATCAATTTTTGTTTTATAGTAGGATAACCTGATGAGCAAAAATGGTTGATATTTCACTCAATGATATATTGTGAGAGTAATTGTTTTTTCTTTTTTTTTTTCTTTCTTGTAGGTTTTTCCAGATTGGCTCTATTATTCTTGCTCTGCATGATGCAAGTGATGTTTTTATGGAAGCTGCCAAAGTTTTTAAATATTCTGAGAATGAACTTGGAGCAACCGTGATCTTTGGATTATTTGCAATATCTTGGGTCATTCTACGATTAATATTCTTCCCATTTTGGGTCATCAAATGTACAAGGTTTGCCTGCATGATAAACGACTTGATGTCACCTTATTTGGTTATCTAGCAATTTCTTTGGCTTATTTGATTTTGTGGTTTGCACTTTCCAGCTATGACCTTCAGTTCTACTTGAACCTATCAGAGAGTTATGATATGTTCATTTACTACATGTTCAATACAATGTTGCTGATGCTGTTTGTGTTCCACATATACTGGTGGGTTCTCATATTCTCAATGATATGGAGACAGCTGAAAAGTGGTCAACTGGGGGAAGATATAAGATCTGGTAAGCATTTTGATGTTTCCGTTGTTAGTTTAATTCATTCAGTGTTATCAGTTATTCTCATTAGTCTTTCTCTCTTTGGAAATAATCAATGGTTGTGCTTTGATAGTCTGCAGGAAACTTGATCCCATATAATCATTTAGCTAGAAAATTCCTATTACCGTCATTTTTGTGTTGCAATTGCCACATACATTAATGTCATAGTTTGGGGAAAAAGGGGACCAATTTCCTGCCTGCAAGTGAGAGTGCATCCATAATGATCCAATATATAAGTTGCTTATGCAATTTCACCCATGAACAACAATATCTCTGAAATTGAAACGATACTTCCCCCTCTCCCCACCTCAGGTCATGTTTTCTTTATAATTTAAGAAGGCAAATTTTTTCAAGTTCTTCTTCTATTCCTTTCAAGTAGAGTTTGTGGGGCCTACTTTTTGGAGAAAACTGGACTGACAGATTACAGATTGGACTTTCTTTTG
This sequence comes from Citrus x clementina, assembly GCF_000493195.1. Classification (NCBI taxonomy): domain Eukaryota; kingdom Viridiplantae; phylum Streptophyta; class Magnoliopsida; order Sapindales; family Rutaceae; genus Citrus; species Citrus x clementina. Next base: position 3,107,096 of record NW_006262022.1, read on the forward strand.
GACTCTGAGAGTCCATGGGTGTGGTTGCCCGTGGTCCTTGTTCCTTCAACCCTTTGCATACACATAGTGCATACCAAATGTAATATATTCTCACAACCTTTTCTAGCATGTAATTTTTCGCATAGTGCCACATCATTTTTAACCTTGTTTGGCACCATTTCAATTGGCATCTCGGATATTTTTCTAAGGCTTCTTGCTTAACTTGTCTACAACCAAATGCAGATTCTGAGGATGATGATTAGGTGGAAGATTTTGTTCCAACTTATTGGTTCTTGCCGATGATGCTAGCCATGGGGAGATTGATTACTTTGGTCGTCTGTAGATTAGTCTCTGCACTTAATTGGTATCATATCACGAGGCTGGTGAAATTTTTGTTCCATAATAATTGTTCAGCGATTCATCTCCGGGTAGAGATAATCCCATACCATCAATCATATATCGTCTTCTTTTCTTTCAGCTGTACAAATAATAGGCAGTTCCTGTATAATTTGTTTCTTCTGATAAACCGTTGTTTTAGTAGTAGCACTTTTATCAAGAAATGGAATAGAGATGAAAAAAGCTTCTGTTGTTGGGGTTTTCTCACTAGTGGTTAGATTCTGGTAGCTTGAAAGTGATTGCGAGTTCTGGATACACAAAATAGTTATAATTTGCTTGAGCACATTTCATTCCTTCCTCACAGTGTTTTGACACTTGTTTTTTCACATAATAACATTACATTTTGATACTATGAATGGAATTTTCAGATTTTCAATGAATGTTTTAGTGTGCGATTGGTATTGAGGTTGGACAGTTATAACTTAAAAGCTACAGTAATAAAGTGATTGGTAAACACTAACTGTTGTAATTTGAAAGGTATGTTGATATGATTTTTCACTTGTATAATGAAAAATTTATTATATTATTAATAATTTTATCAAAATTATTATTTAAAATTTATATTTATTATATATTATTAATTTATATTTCATAATTATATTTTTTTTTTACAGTAGTTGCAGTTTAAAAGGTATAGTACCTTAATTCCAAATGCACCCTTAATCTTAAACTCACCTCATTATCATCAATGAAGAAGCCAGTTAATTTGAGAATTTAGCACATAATCAAACAAATCACACAGAACTTGAGTTCGGATGTTACCTTTTTCTCATAATTTTTCTTTTTAATTATTCTTTAGCTTCGCCTGTGTTTGATATGGAAACAGCAAATTAACATAGGTGTTGGCTGAGGAATTATTATTAATTAATCTGCGCGAAACCTTAATAGCATTAGCAGCACAATCCAATGTGACGAAAGATTTCCCGAGTTCTGGTGACGTGTAGCGTAACATCACTATGAAATTTCTTAGAATTAGTGGTATATTGCCAGCGGACAATTAGTGTTGCATCAGCTTTTGATTGGTCTGGTCTGGTCTGGTCGGTTAAATAAAGCTTTCCCCACAAAAATTGTCGTATTTGGTTACGTAATTGCGCTTTGAGTTTCAGTGTTTGACACTAATCCAATGCCAACTGTATTTTTGTTTGGATGCCTCCCGCGTCCAACTACCTTAATTTCTTATTACTTTCCTTTTTTTGTGAAATTTGTTGTCTATTTATTTTAAGCCAGCAGTACGCATTTTAATTTTTTTTTTATTTCAAATACTACCTTAGATAATATAGAATTCATCGATTAATTAATGAGATAATACAATTAATTCAATTAGATATTACAAAAAAATATTAATCACTAAATAAATGATATATTATTTGAGATGAAATTTAGTATAAAAAAATTTTAGGTTAACGTAATAGTTTGTGTAGTCTTAACATATATTAAGATTTTTTTTTTCATTTTTTCCCCCGATTTGAACAAAGTCTTTACTCACAAAGTTTAGTGGATCGAGAAGAGTCTAAGACTAGGTCAAATTAAAAAAAAAAAAAAAATCTTTTTGTACAATCATTAAATTATAGTGGTGAAATAATTTTTTTTTTTTTAAGTTAAGAGGTTTTATTATTATTATTATTATTATTCAGTAAGCAGAGTTTGCAAAGTAAGTGAGGCATCGGTCCGACTTTAAAACTTATTGTAGTACTTAATTGACTCCCTCATTTTTATTATATTCGTGCCTATGTCACTATAATCTCATCATTTAAAAGAAAAGTCACGGTGTGCATTCATATATATATATATATATATATATATATATATATATATATAATCCGGGTCTGGCTCAAATTGGCATTCTATTGACTGTTTCGACGCCGTCCATTTAAGTGGTTTCGGTTTTAAGTAACATCCTAAGCTCCCCGTTGACCCTCCAATGCTTACGTTACAGGTGTTTCTTGATGCATGTGTTCATACTTATTATCTATTAGTTTGTTTCTCGTTGACCAAAATCCTGTTTTGACCTTCATGAAGTATTGTGAGTTGTCCCACGGTTTCTCCATAATATTTGGGATTTCAAATTCACACCCGTATCTGTCACCTTTCCGTATCGAAACAAACTCCACTTTGTAGTTTGTAAGTCTCAATCATCACAATGCCTCCTAAGGTCCTGAAGAAGCGGTCAAACGCCCTAAAATTGATTGATGATGGTGAGACTTTCATTCATCCAAAGTTATGTACGTACTTCCAACTTCTTTCAGCAACTAGTTCTTTTTCTTTTTTTTTCTTTTAAATTTGAAATTGAAATTTTCTTTAATAAATAAATAAAAGAATGTCCATCTCTCTCATGCTCAATTGATTAGAATCTTGAAAGGAGAATACATATTGAAAAAGGGTTAATTTCTAAATGACAATCTTCAAAATATTTTTTAAATTATTGTAAATTTTAATTTATTCCTCATTTTCTTATAGAGAAGATAAAAAGATACTTCATAAATTCACTCCATTTTTCCTTTTCTTTTGAGTAAGGTTAATTTAGAATTACTTCTTTCGTGAAAACATCAATTTATTCTCCCCCCCCCCCTTTTTTTTTGTTGAGAAGACATTTAAAAAAAAAAAAAAGATCAATCCACCCTCCATTTTTTTTCTCATCTTTTGGGGTTAAGCTATGTTGCAACAGTTGAAGGTACCTTACTTTTTATCTTTTGTGATTTAACAGATGCCAAATTTGACAGAATACCTTTTACTCCATTTTATTCATAAGATATTAAGAAATATTATAATACTTTATATTTACATATATTATTAAAATTTTATTTAGCACCTTACACTCTTTTTATTTATTATTTTTATAAATGTTAAAGTACTTATTTGTTTACATCAAATACTAGCATTGATGGAAAGACAACAATACCCCTAAATTTATAAATTAAAAATAAAATTTTAAAATTTTTTGCTTGTTCCTCTCACCTTCATCTCCATCATCATCAGTTAGTAACGATTAAAAAAGAAAGAGAAAAAAAAATCTCAAAGACTCACCCATCACCCATCACCTTTATTCTCTCAATGGTTCATGAACAATACAACAATACCAATACTAATACCAATAAAACATAAGAACACGACTCTGACTCTTTTGATTCTTGTTTCACCAACTCAGCAAATTCCGAGTTTAAAAGGCTTCATTCATATTCTTTCAAAACTTGACATTTCATCATGGTATGGTTTAAGTTAAAAGAGTTTATTGTTAGTTTCTACAAACTCCTTAAAGTGATTACATTTGAACGATATCTTACATGGGGCTTCTTCTCCTTGATGTTGATAACTTACATATAAAATACTCTCTTCGTGTTGGGTACAAAACAAAACCAGTGCAGCAATCACAACTTCCAAAGGCTTTACTTCTTTATACCAAACATTCCAAACTATCATAATTATATCAATTCTAACTTAACACCTTGTAATTCATTTTACACAAAATGGATCTCCTGCAAGAATGTCGCAAAAGACAGCTTCAAACTGGCTAAGGGCAAGAAGAGCACTTGCAGCACCAGAAGTTTCTTTCCTAAGCTCATCAGCAAAACCAAAACTTTCAGAAACAGGCAAATAAGCATGAACCGTGAAAAGTGCAGAACCTTCCTGCATTCCCTCCTTCAGCACCTGGGCCCGCCTTCAGGAAATCACTCCATACATTTTACTCAAAGAATCAACCGGTGTGTTCAACTCACAAAAATACATGGCTTCAACAAGTCGGGGTTTCTTCTTGAGCACAGCTTGTCTACATGCATCTTTAACAGCTGTCATAACTTGCCCAGAGAAGATGCCATGCTGCTCAGATTGTTGGGAAGTTTCAGAGTCAACATATTTCCCAGCCACAGGAGAGATGTAAACCTCAACAATTGTCGAAGTTCCGTCCTTGACAACCAAGATCCGTCGGTAATTGGTGTCGGAAACCACCTCAGTCTCGCCCTACTCCGTGCTCCCAAACTCAACTCATTCTTTGACTATTTGTTGTACTTCGTCACCGCAAACTGCCCGATCTCTCTCACATGCGGCTCCTTGGGGTCTTCTATCGGCTTCCATCCCTCACCCAAGACTCCTTTACGGTCGACGACGGCCAGGAGAGGGATTGTTGCCACGGCTTTTCATGACCCCAAAATGCCTAACTCTTGCGCGTTATCCATTTTCTTCAACCTTTGTCAAGAAGGGTAATTTTGTCTTTTTAAGATTTATGAATAAATTATAAATGAAAGGAGTGCAGGGTGCTCAATGATATTTAAATCATAAAAAACAAAAGTTAAGATACGGTACAACTGTTGCAACGTAGCTGCTGGACCCCATCTTTTGAACAAATATGATAATGACTTCAGGTTTTAAAAAATATGGGAGGTGATTTCATAATAGTCAATTCATGGAAGAGAATTTAAAATTTACCTTTGAACAAAAGGGAGATAAGTTGAAGTTTACATAGTTTAGGGAGTATTTTGAAAATAGTCATTTTATGAGGAGAAATTTAAAATTTATCCCATTGAAATGGACGGTTATGCATCCCTTACCGGTTTTCTAAGTGTAATTTAAAATTTTTTTATTTCCTTGTATATTAAGAAATGTTACTAATTTAACTTAAAAAACAAAAATCAAACAAAAACAAAAAATCTCCATTAGGCATAACTGATAGTTATCTGAATTTAAGGGACAACTAGGAGTAAGGATTGGCGTTTTATAGATTGAGACTTCCGTCTTATTAAAATCAATTTTCCATTTTGTTGGTTGGTTAGTAATATATAATTTCGAGTAATAATGTTGTGTAAGTTGTTGAAATTATATATTATGTAACTTCACTTGATAGTTGTGAATGCCATCTCGTTAAAATGGTAAAATCTCTTGTGTTAAAAATAAAAAATTTAAATTCAAATTCTGTTAACATTTGTGGTAAGAGATCGAGTTGCCGTTATGTTAAAATAATATAAAATTTATTTAATTAAAAAAAAGAGAAAGAAAAATTTTTTTTTATTCAATACCTTAATCACATATATAAATTCAGTACTCAATTAAGTTTGGGCTGAATACTAAATCAACATGAAATTCACGTGGAACACATTTTAACTGTTGATTCGGTTATGGCACAAATTTAGCTGGATGCCTTATCCACAGTGTACGCCGTCAAAACCCCTGGGGCAAAGAAAGGGTAACAGTAAACCGTAAAAAAGGCCAAAAGTCAAACCTCCAAGGGCAGCTTACCCTACAAAAAGGTTATAAACAAAAGGGAAGGCTAGCCTACGGGTCGGCGGCTCGGAGGAAAGCGTCGCTATCAGCAAATCGAAAGAAAAGGATATAGACTTGTCGTCCATTGACTCTGTGCAATCCAATCCTCCTGGAAGAAACTGAAAACTTCAGAATAAACTCTTGGGAAATCCCGCGGGTCACCAGCCATGTCAGCAATAAATGGCCCCAGCTGTGAATCACCTGGACCACACTTTGATCACAAAAGTGAAACCCCAAGAAATTTCCACGTGCGCTCAAAAAAGATCCCCCCAGTACTCCGTGTGTTAACTGCGTACAGCTGGCGGTCCACGTCAACACTAACACGTATATAAACGCGCGCACTCCCTCCCTCCCTCGTCAACTTTCAAAAAATTCAACTCTTTCAATTCCAGAGCCAACACGAACACACGAACAACTGAAACATAAGGAAAAAAAAAAAAAAAAAAAAAAAAAAAAAGGAAATAAGAAAATAAATCGACAACGAAGATGCAAAGATCCTCAAAGCGACAGAGATTCTGCGCCGTTTCCGCCGCCCACAACCCGCCGCCGTCGCCTCCGCCGCGTCGTCTCACCCAAGAGCAAGAACTCGCCATCATGGTCGCAGCGCTCGAAAACGTCGTCGTCGGAAACACAGACAACGATTTCTCCACCGATATTTTTCGATTTCAAGATTGGACGGCGTCTAACGCAGCAGCCATCGCCTCCACGTCCACGAGTTATAATAACCACAACACTAATTTTGGAAATGCGATGCTACCTCCTGCCGACACGTGTCAAGTGTGCAACATTCAAGGTTGTTTGGGATGCAATTATTTCCCGCCAAATAATAACCATTACCCCCACCAACAACAACAGCCTCAGCAGCAGCAGCACCAACGGCAAAAGAAAGCAGCAGCTGGTAGCAGCGGCGCGGGAAAGAGGAGAGGGAAGAAGAATTACAGAGGGGTGAGGCAGAGGCCGTGGGGAAAATGGGCGGCTGAGATTCGTGACCCGAGGAGGGCGACCCGTGTCTGGCTGGGGACGTTCAACACGGCGGAGGAGGCAGCGAGGGCGTACGATAAGGCCGCCGTTGAGTTCCGTGGGCCCAGGGCCAAGCTTAATTTCCCATTTCCCGATAGCACGACGGTGGCAACAGCATACGAGCAGCAGCAGCAGGGGGAGTCATCGCATTCACAGCAGCCACAACAAGTGGTGTCGCAAGACAGCAATCAAAGTGTTGCGAGAACTAATAATAATAATGGGAATTCGGCGGCGGCAACAGAAGCAATGGGGGATCAGATTCAGAGTGACTTTTGGGAGATGATTGGAGAAGACGAGATTCAACAGTGGATGACGATGATGGATTTTGGCACCGATTCCTCTGACTCTGCTAATACTGCCACTGGTCTTACTTCATGATTAGTTAATTAAGTAATTAGAATGTTTGTTTGTTTCCTTGTTTTTTTTTTTTTTTAAAAAAAATTAGTTAATTACAGTGTTTAATCAATTAATTCAGCCAATTATTTGATTGTATCTGTAAAGAAGAGATAAGATCATCAATTTGGAGATCGATTATGTGAACAATAAATATATCTCTTACTAACTCAGTTCAACATCGGTCCCAATTATTTTATTGATTTGATTTTCTAAAATTTTATCCGGAGGTGCTGCTGCTGAACTGAGGATTGGCTTGCTGATTAGTGACTACCGAGAACTGACGGGGGGTAAAGAAGAAGGATTAAAAGTGGGACCCACTAAGTATCCACGCTGGCTAAATCCCACGTTCTTGAGAAAAGAGCACTCAGCACTGGATGTAAAGGATCAAGTGGAGAGCGACACGTTGCCCACTAACTGCTGGGGAGCTGGTAACTCCAGTGTAACATGTGCGTCTCAGTAAAATAGTAATAATGATTAAACTATTTTTTTTTTATCATGTTTATCACGTGCTTTAATTTAAGACATGTGGGAACCGATACATATATAAAGTAGCGTAATGGCAAAAGCAAAACGCAGACTCATGAAAACGTGAGAGAAGGGAGGGAGAGAGAGATAAAAGAAGCAAAAAGACTAAAAGTTTTTTTTTTAAAAAAAAAAGTAATTTAGTGGATAATCTTGTTTATTGCTGCATTCACTGGACCAAACCCGTACGGCCTTCGCATTATTAAATTATGCTAAGCTTAGCTTAGCTTGGCTGGTTTAATAATTGATGCAATTAGCACATGGTTTAATTATCTGTTAATATGAAACGAACCAAAAGGCATCACCAATCTTGTCGCGTCAAGTCAGCGTTTTGATTCTTTTTTCCGTCCATCGTATATTTGCTTAGAGCATCAATTAAAGGTTCAGTAACGTCATACAATATTATTATTTTAATATCAAACATATGATCACCTTAATCGCATTCCAAATTCACATGCAACTTATTTGAAAACCCACAAGCCGCCCACCACATTCTTTCGGAAATCTAATAACATTACTCTTATGATAAATTAATTTTTTATTTTAATATTTTATAATATAATTTTTTAAGGTAAAAACTCGTTTAGTCTTTATATTTTAAGATTAGTATCTATTTAGTTCCTATATTTTTAAAAATATCTCGAAACATCCATACCGTTAAAGTATTGATACACCTACCATTACTTTTTATTTTTTTTGGCTTACTTTTACAATATTATCTTTTTATAATTTTTTATTTGGATATTAATAAAAAGAAAATAATTATATTATCAATTTAATCCTAAAAAATAAAAATAAAAAACTATATTAATTTTTAATTATAAAAAATTGTATGCAAACTACCAAGTGTGCAAATGGTGCTTGTAAAAAAAATAATATAATTTTTTTAAGGATTAAATTAGTAATTTAATTATTTTATTTTTATTAATGTCTAAAAAAATTATTATAAAAGGGTAATATTGTAAACGTAAGCCAAAGAAAATAAAAAGTAATGGTATGGGTATCAATACTTTAACGGCAGGGATATTTTAAGGTATTTTAAAAAATAAAGGCACTAAATAGATACTAATCTTAAAAACATGAACTAAATGAGCTTTTATCTTAATTTTTTATACTAAAATAATATCTTTTGCAATAAATAATATAACTCCTCCCACGTCACTACTTCGTTCGTCATCAATATGTCATTTGCCAATTATTGGCGTTCGTTGAAGTTAAAATCCATTAATGCCAGAATCCTTGTTTCTTGATTAATGCAGCTCTACATCATTTCCAACGACTAATTTTTTTTTTTTTAACCTTGGAAACGGGCCGGGGATTGAATTTTTAACTATGATTAAATAGTGGTAACGAGTGTGTGCAGTAATGTTCTAATAAGAAATTTCATATTTTCTAATAAAGTAATGGCTCTATTGGTAATAGAGTCCCTTTAAGTGATTTAATTGAGTTTGTTCTCCAGTTCGAATCACAGGGAAGTCGTCTTTGTTAGAAGAATATGTGCCTCCCGATTCGAGTGAGGACTTCTAATCTGAGTTGTGGTACGTGTTTAAAAGTACCTCCCACAGTTGGAACACTCCATAAAATACCTCGTGGTTATGAATTTTTTTTTCATATTTTATCAAAATTAGGAGTTTTTTAAAAGAGAAAAAAAAACACACGTACTATAATAAGAGAAAGTACATTATTTATATAGAAAATTTAAATTTATCCCTTAGTCCTTACTTTAATAAAACAAGAAATTGACTGTGATGGTGGATATACCACCATTTTTAGAGCAGTTTAAAGCTGTCCAATGAACGGTGGTGGTCACTTTTGTTGCTGGCCTGAACTTAGGAAAGGGGTTATTGGTAATCATTGCACACACAGATTAAACGGCAGTGATTCCAACACGCTACTGACTCCAATAACTACAACGACCAAAACCACCAACGAAAGAGTGGCGTAGCTTGGCCGACTGTGTCCACCATGGGAAATTCTAGTTACTTATTTTAAAAAATTACTTGATTACATTAAATTTAACTACACATATCATACAGATATTCATTAATTATATTATTTTTAATGTATTTTAAAAAATATTTTTATCAGTGATAATAAGGTAGCTATTAGTGATAATAAAGTGGCTGAAAAGATATGAACAATTTTTTTTTAAATTTTTTTATCTAATACTGTTCTCATTATTATTTATTTGTTTATTTTCAATGAAGTGCAATGTCGGCATGCTAAAAAACCCACAAAGCCCTTTTAAGTAGTTTAGCCTGTTTAGGGATGTAAGAATCACTTATCGATCTCATAATCACACAATAGTTAGTTCAATATTTGGTAATTAATTTACAATTAAAAGGAACAATGATACAAATTAAAAGATATTAAAATTAAAGATGGACTTAATTTGACTTCATTAGACAAAGTGTTTTGTTCCAACCATTAAAAGAATTGACAAACTTCAAAATACGGGTCAGCCTGAAGCAGAATGAATGCCGTTGCCACATCAAGTCAAGCTCAACAACATTTCCACCCAGGCCCCAGGGCAGGAAACTACCATGTTCCTTTTAACTCCTTTAAGATTTCACAATTCCTACTTTTTATCGTCCGCATGAAGGTATCAGCAGATGGCTATCAAAATCAGCATCATGTCACAACTTGAGAGTCTATATGGATGACGCAGCAAGTGATATAGAGAAATCAAATTCATTAAATTCAACAATTGATCACAACCAAACCAGCTTCTAATGCTAAAAGTGTAAAAAGCCTATTTACTGTTTGCAAGTATGGAAGAAGTTGATGACACTTGCAGTATGTACAAGCAGAAGAAAGCGAAAGTCAACACCAACACTGGAAAATCTGGTTTTTTTTTTTTTTTTTTTCCCTCAGAAAAAAAAGGATAACAAACTTGATTACAGGTTAGAAAAAGGTTTAGATGTAACGGCAGAAGCATTCCTACTAGACACCAACATGGATGCCAAGATAGAAACAAAGATGGTTTGATGAAGTCATCGCCTGCCAGAGAGACTGATAGAGCTGACTTTCATGGGTGTCGCCACCACCAGCGGAGCTTCAGGGGAGTCAGTCACAGCAAACTTGTCATGCATGAAACGACTTTCTACAATAGATTCATCCTTCAACACGATCTTATAACAGTAGCAGCTCTTGAGACCTTGCTGATTCCGGTAGCATTCATGAGCACTGTTCTTCACCTGCTGGAAGTCCCATATCACACTGAACTTGCCAACCGTTGCAACTAAGTGGCGCTCTTGTTTACCATTCTCCGTTACCTGAAAGACCATATTAAACATATTAAAAATATGCATCACGCATCACAGTAACTAATATATCATATGAAGAAAAGAGATTAAGCATACATAATTAATGAACAACTACTCCAACCTTCAACAACAAAACCATGAAAGTAATAACCCCATTTAAGTGATCCCTCATATTATGCATATCTATCTCCCCATGGATCATAACCATGTAACTGTCAGGCCCTAGGCTGTTTCAGCTCTCAAGCCTTTAAAGGAACTCAATGTCTAAGCCAATCTGTTTTGTGTGGATTAGGCTTATATGATATCAACTTGGGTGCTTACCCACCATTAAGTAAGTTTCACTCTGACTCCAACTCAGTAATTTGGTCCATCATCATGGCCTCAACTACTTCTTTTCACTTAGTGGGAAACACTTTTGCATTTTAGAAGAGGTAGTTCCCAACCTCCATTCCTACTGCCTCCTTCAATGAGAACTGCCCTTCCCCTTTCTAACATACCTGATTGGTCTGCCTCAGGAAATGTAGAAAGCGGACTGCTGTTTGGCTGACCCCTTTCTTCCCATTTGGGAAATCTGCAACTGTTCTTCTATACTAATTTATGCCCCCTAAATTTAGGTTGGGACAAAATTTTATAATAACCTGAACTCTCCGTGACGATAATTCTGTCCAATAACTAGAAAGTTCACCATTGGCAGCCCATGCGACCACTACAGAATGGCCAATCAGCTGGAATGCAGGGCTGCGCAGATGATAAAAGAGGGAGAGGACCATTCCTAAGCAATAGACATGCAAGAATCAAATGGATCTATCTACTGCCACAAATGTTAAAATGCTGGCAGGGCATGCATCTCAAACTTTGAGAAAGCTAATCACACACTATATATGTATTTGTTTTTTCTGTTTTTGTAGGATTTTTGAAATCATAACTTGTATGGTAAATTATTAAAACCATATATGTTGCATCATTCAAATTTTCTCACAGAAAGAGGGTAGCAGAAACATGATTTCAATCTGATAAGATTAGATATTCACGCTACAATAAATGAGTAGGTCCACAAATCAACTACATTATCCAATTTGACAATCATCAATGTGCTACCGCTATTTGATTCTTCCAGGGTGAAGAAAAACTAGACAATAGTAAAAGTGACAATCTGAAGGCTCTCTTTCAAGGCTCATTAATTAAGTTGTCATATTTAACTCAAGCTAAAATTTAACAAGCATGCCAAATATACGGTAGCATTCAATAAGACATAACTACAAATAGAAGATGGGAAGCTTACCCATGAGAAATGGCCACCATGAATCTTATTATCCGTCCCAGCCAAGTGTGAATCCAGAGGAGTCAACTTCAACAATCTTGGAGCTGGGATCTTGTTTCCCATGCGCCCACCAAAACCCGTCTTTGTCTTCCCATCTTTATCAGTGAACAGGGTACAAATGAGTATCAAATATGTATCTGTAGTACCCAATATCCATTTCCCATCATATGTAACATCCACATGGGTAATGGGTGAACCAAGCCCCGGAAAAGCCGTTTTAGCCTGCCTCATTGATGTCTTTGAATATAACCTTATCTTCCCATCAAGCGACCCAACAACAATTGATCCATCCCCAGTAGATGCAAAGCACTGAAAATTTGTTCCCCTAGAAAACTGGTGCCCCTGAGTCCAATGCAACACAGGTGAGTCACCCTTCACCATATTCTGCACAATCCCACTCCTATCTCTCATATCCCATTGACATAATCTATTATCATCCAACCCAAGAAATGTAGACTCAGATGGATCCAGCTGCGAACTTTTAGTATCATTTGTGATATCTCTCATCGTAATATCAGTCCCGTCCTTCTCAAACTTCCATTCAGTCACAATCTTCCCTGTCTCTATATCAAGCTGTTGGACTCCTGGTGCCTGAGGCTTTCCGTCTTTCAATGGGCTCATTAGCATCATATTTGTCTCCCCCCTCATTAAAAGAGCCTTCTTGGGAGTCGAATTCGAACCGATTTTCGAACTTCCACCATCAAACCTCACAGAAACACCTTTATTATGAATCCCACGATTATAGTTTCTATAAACCTGTAATCCCAAATCGCTAACCAAGAAACTATTATCCAGCGCACCTAATGTCAAGCTCTGCACGCCGCCATTCGCTAACTCCTCAAACTCCTCCAACAAATCTCGATTTCCCCTAACAGGTGTCACACTTTCAGGGGTTTTATCCAAACCATCATCTGCATCCTCCCACATAGAATCATCGGCCACCTCGGGCTTAACCCATCCGATAAACTCCTTCCCATAAACTTTCATTTTATTCTCTTCAGTAGCTTTTAGCCCATACACATTCTCAAATAAGCGATCTTGAAACTCAGTCACAAACTTTCTATACTCAGAATCACTAAAAAATTTCAACGCCCAAACACCCTTATCAACGAAATCAATTCTCCTCTGATCTCCAAACATTTTTAACTGCATTTCGGTGGAAACCTTAGCCCTAACTTTAGACCCAACTTTCAAAACCCAAAACCCATCACCAAGAACCCCTTCACTCTCTTCCTCATCATCATCAGAGTCATTTCCACCGTTGATTTTATTTGTTCTTACAAAACTATAAGATGTTAACTTATCAGAAATAACCCACTTAGCTTTTGGTGTGTTGCCCCCGATGTGGAGGTAGAGCTTAACTGGGTTTTTAACATTAGGGCTTTGGGGAGTTGCGTATTTGAGTTTAAGCGATTTGAGCTTGGCGTCTACTTCGTCCAGAGAATTTAGGGTTTTGGTACCTGATTGTGATGAAGAAGAACTTGTTTCCTGAGCGTCGTCGTATTGGGAAGATTCTCCTGATTCTGATTCTTCATAATCGGAGTCTGAGATGTAATCTTCGCGGCTTTGAGACGTGCCCATTATTCAAGCTTAACAAGGAATTTCAGAAATTCTATTCGGGTAATCGAATGATTGAGAGAGAATCGAGTTTTGATTTCCTCCAAAGTGCCAAACGCCGATTGGGAGGGCAGTTGTGGAATTTACAGGTATTTATAGACGATTTTGTTGTCACCGGCTATCACAGTTTACAACTTTATCCACTTTTATTTTGCAAAAATGACACTGGACCCCAAAATTTTCCCTTGATAGATATTTAGGCTACATTTGTTTAGAAATTGACAGCTATGCCTTCACCATTTAAAAAATAGATATTCAGACCCATCTTGTTAGTGAGGGGTTTATTTATTTGTATGGAAATAATTGCATGCACTTAATTAATCTTGAAAATATTTGAATATATTAATATTAGTAAGAATTATAACATAGTAATGTTTTTCTCAATTTAAATAGATAAAATTTACTAATAGGAAAAAAACTTAAATGTTTATTTCTAAAATGACGAGTTTTAAATTTTGAATGTGAATTAGGATAAATTTATAAAAAAATTGAGTGTTCTTGTTCTTTATTTTTCGAGAAGAAAATACAATTTTTTTTCCCCTTAATCAACGGCAAGTACTGAGTTTTTTTTTTTATTTTTAAAAATAACTTCTATTAGTTATGTAGGGTGCATTAGAGCAGGACAAAAGGGAAGAGGCCTAATAAGAAATTACAAAGATGTAGAGGCATAAATGCAAAATACCAATTTGTTTACTCTGACATTGGCCACCCGCAATTCCCAGTTAACGGCGTAGCGTTGATCTAACGTCCGCATTTACTTCCTACTGAAGGAAATAAACGCAATCATACAGCCGAATACTCCGTATGCATTCCGTGTTTGGGTCCGGGTTTTAAAAGGTTCCACATCAGAATGAGGACATGATTAACTACCATATTGTATTTCTTTTATTTTGTTAATAAAATATAGCCCAATGCTAAGTTACGTTTTTTTTTTTTTTGATGAGAAAGTAAACCTTTCCATATATTAACTCTAATGCATATACAACACTTCGGCTGGAAATTCATCCAACCAAACAAACTCAACCATTTTTTGGAGAGCCAACTTAGCAAGGAGATGAGCTATACCATTACAAGATCTATGTGTGTGTTGAGCCTTAAAATTCTGAAAACTTTTCTTAATTTCCAGAATTTCAGAGATCACCCAAGAGATTTCCGCCATACTGCTGACTCTGTTATTTATCATCTCAACTACTTCCTGACAGTCCGATTCAAGCAACACAGAGGTTCCCCCCGCTCTCAATGCAACCAGCAATCCCCATTTCACAGCTGCAGCTTCAGCCATTGCCACGTTGCCAAAGTAACGAGAAGTGTTTATGGCAGCAGTTATGCAATTTCGATTCCCGTCCGTTATTACCACCCCCAGCCCAGCTACCTGCTTCTCAACATTCACTGCAGCATCTACATTTACCTTTAGCCACCCATTTGGAATAGAGTGCCCCTGGATATCCTTACCCTCCCTTTTCTGATTTGGCCTTGATCCATCATACTGGCTGACATTTTTAAGGACTCCACTACTGATTCAGCTCTTGCTACTAACATGGCTGGGGCCTCTTGTTTCCCTTCAAAAATCCACTTATTCCTAGCATTCCATATCACCCAAAGTAGGGCTGCTACTGATTCCTTCTCCACATTGTTCTGCTGCTTTGTCATATCTTCTATCAATCTAATTATATCATGGAATTGACAGTTTGGAATGCTCCCTTCAGCTTTGAAAAGATTCCACACTTTCTTTGCCAACTTGCAACCTGACAGAGCATGAGCTATTGTTTCCACCGAATTGCAGCAAATTTGACACAATGCTAAGTTACGTTAAACGTAACTTAACACACATTCAGCAACAGTGGTGGATCCCATCGATAGATACTGTTATTGTATGTGGGTGTATCCTAAAATATAACTCTTAATTTTTTATTTTTTAAACATTAAAATTTAGATCATAAAATTTAACATTAAAAAAATCCTCGTATTTCAAAGAGAATTTCAAGAACCAAGCACTTAAGATAATTAAATTTAACAAGGCTACATTCACCTTTCTCTCTCTTTTTTTTATGGACAGATAACACATGCATTTTATATCATTTTGCGGAGGATATTAATACACAGCCGGAAGGAAGCTCATAGATTTTCTGTAGCAAAGCAATAATTTGGCTATGACTGTTCTTTGGAACAAGTTATAACATGCTAGAAGTAGCAGGCAATGGTTAACAACTGACAACTAAATTGTAATATAACATTAATGTACCAATTTTAAGTGTACATTCAGCCGACAAAATTGTTTATCAGAGTTACATATACGATATTTCCAACATTACGTTCTGTTTAACTAACTTTCGTTTCTTCCCTTGATAAGCTTACAGGCATGAGAACAAGAATGCTACTTGAAATCCCAGAATACCAATCCAAAACCATCAAACAACAAACAACGGTCAAAGAATGGAAATGATACAGAAAGACATGACAACGACAAAAAAGAAGGATAAACCTTCCTTCTCACAAGGTGTCGCGTGCAGCAATCCGACATGTAATAGCATCCGCAAGCGAGGATATGCCTAGTTCCAGGCTGGAAATTTTGTAGTGCTGAAACAAAATAAAGCATGGATCAGCAATAGTTGAAAGCAGCATCAGGGCAAAGGATAATACACACAATCAAACAGTACGGAATATCCTACAAACTAACTGACCTTTTGTATCTGGGCTTGATTCGCTCTCGATTCCAGCTCATCCAGATCAATTTCCTTACCATTGATGAGTTTCCCCACAGCTTCCATCTGACAGGATTTACAAAACACTATTACAAACTGCAAAGCTTATGTCTTAAGATATATTAATTTGCTGCTGTACCCAAGGTGCAGCCTCACCTCATCAGGAGAAGCATTGAAACGAGCTGCAAGGACATAATTTGAGCTGTCCGCAATGCCACATCTTTTCAAGGATTCTGTAATCTATAGAAGATTGAAGCCTAAAGTTACTTACAAACAGTGAAAAACTTGATGAATGAAAGGAATATTGAGGCAACGGTGAAAGAAGATTACATGTTTTGATCCTGAGTAATTGTAAACAAGCTCAGAATGCGGAGTGCGTGTTGTTAAGGATTCCCGCGACTTGGCTATAAGTGTCTTATGTGCAGCGGCAAGAACAGGGAAAACATCTGGGATCTGTCTCAGTTGATAGAAGTAAAATAAACCCCAAAAAAGTGTACATAGAGAAAGTCGAATGGAGAACGAAAAATCAAGTATAAATAAAATGTTGATTTCAATGAGATTTCATACAAGTGATGCATTGAGAAAAGCAGCTTCTGGTTCAAGTGTACCAGCTTGCATTGAATCTAAGAGTTCCCTGCATGATCATTATTAAATCATGAATTCCGGACCTCAAATAAATTCAACTTGAACCATTTTTTTAAACTATTATTAATTCTTTATGTAGCATCCAAAATTCTGAGCCGTTAGATATCTCCTTCAGGCAAACGAAAGTTCCTTTCTCATTTCATTGCTCGAAAAAGGAGCTGCTGAGGTATAAATCATGGTAATGAATTAAACTATAATCTCTGAATGATTACAGAGGACCACTACAATGCTTACACCAAATATGAAAGGAAAATAAAAAATAAAAAATAAACCAACTATTTAAAAATAATAATAATTAAAGCTTAATTACAAATTTATCTACCATAAAAAGAGCATACTTATACACATTGTTCAAAGCTAAAAGCTTAAACATGAAAACCCATGACAAAAAACACGTTATAATCTTATGTATCTGTAAAAATAAATACGAAAGAGTTAATTAACTTAATGGGTACTTTTTATTTCCTAAGAAAAATATCAAAAATGACTTTTTCTTTTGTTTTTTTTTTCATTCACCCAAATTTGAAGTCACATAGAAATGAAAGAGTGTACTTAGAGTTGGTGACTTCGGTGAAGAGGGAAAGAGAGAGAGTATTTCCATTGCTCATCTCGAACACTTTCATGGCTGCTGCTTTTGAATGATTCTTTGCCTCTACTATGCAAATAAGATAAAACCTTGATTGAGTTTCAAAGGGAGCTAGGGTTTTAAGCTGGTAAACTTATCAGGGAAACAAAAATAAAACTCAGCATTTTTGAACCCGGTCCGACCGGATTACCTGGGTTTAGTAAATAATAACATTCACTTTTTTATTAAATTTTTTTTAGAAATCCAGTCCTAAACTTATCACATGTTTACTTATTGATTACTATTCATATCATTAGATGGCTTTAAATATTTAAACTTATCTAATTTTTACATAAATACGCATATAACATGATGTTATTGATTTGTTGTACAACTAACGTGGCACTAAAACATAAAAGATTTTTCGCTAATAAATATATAATTATAAGTAGTATTTTATTTTTGGTAATTAAACTCTTCAATTTCAATTGAAATTCAAAGAACTTTCGAAAATCCTCATTGGAGTTGAAAGATAAATGAGAAAACAAATTGATGTTTTAAATTTTAAGAATAAATTAAATATTATCATTCTATACGAGAGTAATATGAAATTTACTCAAAAAAAAAAAATGTTGTGTCGATTACCACAACTATTTTTGTAAAACAACTTCATAACAGATTACAGCTTCAATTGCAAACATATGAACTTAAGAAATGATTCCAAACATAGTGTTGATAACTGTAATGACAATGAAAAAATAATTAAAACAGATATGTGACTTGTGACTTGGTCAAGCTTTTGTAACCCTTGCATGGGTTCTCAAGTGCATATTGATTAAGTCTACCTTCAAGATCTCCCTTTTACGTGTCAATTCCCTACATTCCCTTCTCTCTCAATTTCTTACCCAAAATAAAATAATAATAATAATAATCAAACACAAAAGTTTTGCCATTTTGCTTTCCCTTCTTCTGGGGGGATTTCATTTTCCTCCCATTAATTAAACAATGTCTCTTGTGATCATCTTCCTCCTATGGTTCTTTAGCAGCCCTTTCTTTGCCCTTTCTCAACCTACAACTTCACCTCAAGGTATGCAAAATTAATATCCATTCCTTATTTGGCATGCATGCTTGGATTTGTAATAAAAGCATACAAGCAATGTACTTGAGATATGTAACAAAAACTTTGGTAGTTATCTCCTTATACGGCCATTCTGTTATGAGTTTATATGTAGTGTTGATTGACCCCAATGGTTGTATGCAGATTTCCTGTTAAGCTGCGGTGACACGGTCGGGCTAACAACGGGGAGGCTGAAATTTCTTCCTGATAAGGATTTCCAATTTCTTGGAAACACAACAACTTTGAAACAACCAGGCTTATTGCCCATATTATCAACACTTAGATTTTTCACAGAATTACAAGCCAGAAAATACTGCTATGTGTTTAACGTGACCCAAGGGGACAAATATTTAGTGAGAACAACTTATTATTATGGGGGTTTTGATGGAGGGACTCAGCCTCCTGTATTTGACCAGATTATTGGAGGGACTAAATGGAGCATTGTTGATACCGCGGAGGATTTTGCTAATGGGTTAAGCTCGTATTATGAGGTTGTTGTGGCAGCCGTAGGAAATAGCCTAAGTGTGTGCCTTGCAAGGAATAATGACACGACTTCTCATCCGTTTATCTCAGCTATTGAACTGTCAAAGCTTGATGATTCTTTGTATAATACCACCGACTTGAATAAGTTTGCACTTAGTAGTATTGCAAGGAGTAGCTTTGGAGATGATGCCCGTATTAGGTATGGAAACTCATTGCTTTTTTTTTTTTTCTTTTTTTTTTTGGGGGGGTGGGGGTGGTGTGAGTAAATTTTAGTGTCTTCTCATATTGGCTTTGAAATTTGGATATGCAAAATGATTAATCCTCATTATGGAATCAAATGGGAAGTAGAAAGAGGGAAAGGAAAATGATGGGCTGCAATTAGCTTGTGAGGATACTGATATATCAATGTTTAACCATTTGATCCTAGCTTTCCAGATGATTTATTCAACCGGAAGTGGAATTCATTTAAGGATTTGAACCCCGTTGAGGAGAACAAGAACAAAGTGAACCCTGAAGATTTTTGGAACAAACCGCCAGCAAAAGCGTTCTTGTCATCAATCACTACAACCAAGGGAAAGCCACTCCAAATCCAGTGGCCACCAGGGCCACTTCCTAATAGCAGATACTACATTGCACTCTATTTCCAGGAAAATAGAGCCCCGAGCCCTGAGAGCTGGAGAGTCTTCAATGTTTCTGTAAATGGGAATACTTTCTTCAAGGATCTTAATGTCACAACCAACGGGGTCGCTGTTTATGGAAACGAATGGCCGCTGTCGGGGCAGACAAACATCACCATGACTCCCAGAAATGACATGCCTGTTGGACCTATAATCAGTGCTGGTGAAATTTTTCAGCTTCTGCCTCTTGCTGGAACGACTTTCCCTAGAGACGGTAGTCAATTTTTCCGTACAATTCTGAACCATTCTGCAGATTTGTTAATAAACAAATCTTAACTCATTTGGTTGTTTTCTAAAAATAGTTGCGGCAATGGAAGAATTGGCAAAACATTTTAAAAATCCACCTATTGATTGGAATGGAGATCCATGCCTGCCTTGGGAGAACTCGTGGACTGGAGTTACATGCACTAAGAGTAAACATACAAGAGTTGTCTCGATGTAAGTTCATTAAATTGATATTTCATACTATGCAGCAGTTGGTATGGATCTGACCACAAATTGTTTCTTTGTGCTCATGAAATTACAACTATTTTTCCCTTGAAAAAATTAAGAAGCATTCTGTTTTTTTGGGAATCAATTTTGATTAGTTCTGTTTCTCTTATTATATGTTAGTGATCTTAAAGGCTTTGAGATATCAGGGACTCTACCTGAAAGCATAGGCAATTTAACTGCACTCAAGCATCTGTAAGTAACCAAGTCTTTTCAATAATTCTACCAAGGTTAGTGGTTGGTATTATTTCTAAGTGACGACAATAGATGTTAACTGGAATTATTGACATGCAGTCGGCTAGGAGGGAACAAGCTCTGGGGTCAAATTCCCGAAATGAAAACATTGACCGCTCTAGAAACTCTGTATGTTCTTGATTGAGTATTTTTCTCATTTCTTCATAGCTTATGCACAATGCACTGATCAATTTGTGTTTATAATATGATGTAGACATTTGGAGAACAATCAGTTTGAAGGATGGATCCCTCAAACGTTGAGCCAACTTCCCATACTTCGTGAGATGTAAGTTATTCAACATTGAGAAGTTACCTAAAGGCTATTTCATATAAATTCCCATACATTTCAATTCTAGCTAACTGGTTAATTTCGATGACCTGACTTGATAAACAGATTCCTTCAGAACAACAATCTTGATGGACAAATCCCTGATGGCCTGTGGAAACCTGGATTGAATATTCAGTAAGCACAATCCTTTACTTACTTTCAAGATTCTTATGTTAAGAAGCTTGTGTATGCGTATCTTGCATAATCTGCTCGGTTTCTCTGCAGCTTTTATTATTTACCTTAAATGCTGATTATGCTTTTGTTTCAGGGTGTCTCCTGGAAATCGTCTAACACAACCTGCATAATGCTAATGAAGGATGAGAGATAGCAACGGTACTTTCAATATCAGTTTAGGATTTAATTGGGAATTTTTCGTACTTAATGATATTGTACAAGTTCAATGAAGGAATTCATTCTTATGGAGAGACAGCAGAGAGATCTACTGTCATTTCACTTCTTTGGTTCGAAAAGATTCTGCTTATTTCTGTACCTTCCATCTGAATCTATGATTGTACTTGAATCCTAACATTAAAATCAACAGACTGCAGCAAGTGAAGAATGTGGTCAAAGCACAACTGAAATTGAAAGAACAATTGATTAGGCTTTTGTTAAGAGGCATGATGCAGATATATGTGTTCTAATATAGCTCTTTTTGTACAACTTATAGTTGCAAACTGTATTTAATTCTTTGCAATCTATTTGATATGTCCTTGTTAAAAACTAATATTAATCATCTGCAATCATCTGCTTGCTGACTACAGACATCAGATCGTTTATATATGCTACAATTTACCCTTTGTGACTCTTTAAGATGCTACATACCGACTTGACACACTCTACATTGTTTTGAAAATTGATTTTAGCTGGCTTTACAAAGACCAGTGTGGCTAGTAAAACTCGAGGCATTTTGTTGGCAATCTCTATCCAAATAGAATAGAAGGATGGAATCAGAATGATGGAAATTATGCTGTAGTTTCACTTCTTGACCGTGTTTTCTATCCACCCATTTGAGCATAGATTCCCAGCAGTAAAAGGATATGAAAAAGAAGATCCTCACAGTCATGGGGGTTTGAAGAAATAGAACGAGTGTGTTGCACAGGAACTGCCTGTAATTTTCCCTCACGTAACCACCACTCTGCTGATTGTTTTTGGCTACTTCCGCAAATTCTATCAAGCTACCTTCAGTCAAAAGTTTACGCTTTATGGTGGCAAAATTGCAGCAGCTTTCATCAGCACACCAATGGTGATGAAATTCGGATGTTCAGCATTAAATTTTTAATATCCCCGATTTTATAGAAAAAATTAGTGTCAAGTCCTTATCTAGATTCCCAGAAGGCCCGCGTTGTGATCTATCAGTAGATTATAATCGTAAAGATGCTGGTATCTTGGCTTGGACTTCATTTATTCCTAAATCAAATTCTCGTTGCTGAAAGCACCCTACAAATCTCTGAAAACACCTGACAAATCTTAACAGCTTTACAAATAATTAATGTGGCTGCCCAAGTACTTGAAACAAGTTCCTCAGTCCAGGTTCTGTCTGAATCATCATTCGCCAACAACATTGTGCGTTGATCTTTTGATACATGTTCGAATCAGAATGACGAGTCTCGTCACAAATTGTCACTGTTAATCAAAATGAATGAAAATAAACACAATACATCAGGTCAAGGGGAATGTGAAGTGAACAAGGTGTCGTTTGGATTTAAAAAAAAAAAAAGGGAAAACAGAACATAATTTTCAAAATGTGGGCCCCGTCTAATCCTCTGTGTAAAAATCTACATCCAAAGACCTTGGTGAAATTGAATGCTACTTCGAATCAAACCTCAGACGAACTGTTTAGATTTTTTCCCGAAGTTCCATTTTTTTCCCCCCTCTGTTTCATTAACACTTGCAGCTTGCATAATTTATGTACTCAATAAGCCATGCAAGCTCTATCTCCTTTCCTGCAAAACCCGCCACCACCTTCCGCTGCTTCGCCGCCAGCGACATCCCAGCTGGACCCAATTCCCTGAGATGGCCTCACTTCTCCTCTGCAGCTGACATCAGCATCCGGGTGGGCCCGGACGCTGAGGGAACCGCAGTCGGTGGCTCCCACGGCGGCGTGAAAGTGAATGCGAAGGAGAAGAAGTGGTCGAGAAACAGAGAAAGTTACTTGACTGATGACAGTGAACCGCTTCCACTTCCCATGACTTATCCTGATTCATCCCCGGTCCCACGTGAGGAGATTGATAAACGGCTTAGATGTGACCCTGAAGTTCAGGTATTGTTCACTCATTTCATTGTCTTTTTTTATTAATCTTGTGTTGAGATGCTTTGATGCTTTCGTTGTGTTTTGTGCTTTGTGTTTGTGCGTGTTAATGTGCTTTGCATTGAATTAATGATGGTGGCTGAGTGGAAATTAGCATTTTTGTTGAGTTTGTGAGATGGATTTGATGTTTTAGGAGCTGAATGACTTGCATTAGCTTAACTGGAATTGATTCTTTCTTCATTTTTGGGTTCTTGTGAGTGCTAAAACGTGGGGAACCTTGATACGAGGGTCTTAATAGACTTGAGCTGGATGCAATCTTGAACCCAGAAACTGAAGCCAGTGCATTATGGCCCTAGCCTAGACAAGTTCTCTCCTTTCTCACACAATTGTAACTGGAATTGAAGAGCTGATCAAGCGTCAATTCAATTGGCAGTTTCGACTTCAAGTTCTTTGTGAACAGCTAAGGAATTGATATGTAAAAGTGACATAGTTAACAATTGTAAAGCATAGTTGGTTGAGAAAGGCATTTGTTTTGGCAACTGTTTTGTTTCTAATGATTAGTGTACATATCAACTGAAACAATTTAACAGCAATGGCCTAAGATGGTCATGTTGTTTGTTAGGCTGGGGCACTGCCCAGTTGAAAGCCTGAAGTTGAGTTTAGATTGCATGTGAGCTCATGTGGGTGCATCCCCGTCTCAATGCATTGGTTATTCCTATTTATAACCATGCATAACTAGTATAAGTATCTTTAATACTTTCTTTTTTAAGTGGTTCGATGGGCACTAATATCAGTGTCTTGTTTGTCAGTATTGTTGCTGGAATTTGTGTTTGATTTATTGCTGCATGTGTAGGATTGTAAGGAAGTCGTTTATGAATGGACTGGGAAGTGTCGAAGTTGTCAAGGGTCTGGATATGTCAGCTATTATAATAAAAGGGGGAAAGAGATTATCTGCAAATGCATACCTTGCCTTGGAATTGGTATTTTTCTTCTTCTTTATCACTGAAGTTCATTCAATTGGTAAACTAAAAGAAGAAACGTGACTGGCTTAATTTTATATGTCATTTGGACTTCACTTCCCATTTGTGGTTAATTCGGAGAGACATAAAGAGCTTTTCACAAACAAAATGTAACTTAAAAAAAATAAAATAAAATAAAAGAAGGACAGGAGAAAGCCCAAATCTACTTTTAAGCTCCTACTTTCCTCAAGATTGGAATGCGGGTGGCCAACCAAAGAAAACTAGTTGTAAACCACTTAGTCAAGCCCCTGGGGCAAACAAATGTTATAGTTGTTAAACATATCAAAGAATTTGTTGCCAAAGCTCTTGAAATTAAGGTATATTCATCAGAATTTTCTTTGTAAACACCTTTAGTTTTCATTCAGTAACTTATTAATAATATTGAATGCTGCAAAGGTAAGATTTCTTCCATCTAAATTCAACCAAAGAATCACTAAATAGTTTGTTAAACCAGTTCATATTGATAAAAAAATGTAAAAGACATTGTGTTGTAAATGGATATGGAAGAGGTTTATTATTATTAAAAAATGTAAAAGACATTGTGTTGTCAAACATGAAACTTATATTAATAAGTGTTTGCTAGCAGTTTGAATGCTGACTGAAGGTCCATGTATATTTTATTTGTTAATGTGCAAAATAATGTTTTATCTCTCTTTTGTGCACTCTTACTATGACTTCAGTCATGCATTTTTTTTCCTTTTTCAAATTTCTTCTACAGTATGGAAGTTGCGATTTAATTACTCTTTAATCTTAAGTTGACTTGGTTTATCCTTATTATGGAACGCAATCTATTATTGGTAAACAAGTATAGCTCTTATGCAAAGTCCTTGTTATTCTTTTTAGGAGAAATTTTCTTTCGCTTTATATTTACATTTTTGCTGTGTACACTGTTCTTGTACTAATATCGATATGCTTCCTTCCTCCGAAAATGTGTGATGATGTAGTGCATGTATGGAAATACAATGACCTTTAACATACCATAGCTGATTCAAGCTTTGTTGAAGGTGACTTAGATATAGAGTGGACCACAATGGCCCAGTTTTGCCTTGAACTGTTATATTTACCTACCATATTTTTCCTTATCCTCAATACTTAACTTCTTAATCTTGAGGAGAGAATGCTATGAATGAATCTGCCATAACCTTATTCTGGATCAGTTAACCTCATCCTGGCATCTGTTGATCACCCATTCAATGAATTATTGAGTATTTGAGTACTGCATGAGTAGCTCTTTACTTTTGCAGAATACATATTGTGGCTTTTCATTGGTGAGTCTTGCAGGTTCTGCTTTTAAGAATTTTCTCTTCTAGTTGAACTACTGTCTTTTTAATAGTTATCCATAGACCCTGGTGGTCACAACATGCTTGGAGAAGAATAACGATGTACATGTTAAAGCCTTTTCAATTAATTGGAGGAGCACTTCAAAATTTTGAGAAGCAGGTGTTCTACGAAACACTTAACCCGATTGAAACTATTCTTTTGAGGAGACAAGGTCGATGTCTTTAGAGCATTAAGAGTCTATTTCATTTACAGAATATTCAACATATTATTCTCCTCTTCACTTTTTCCTTCTCATTCAGTGAACAATCAATAGTGAAATTTTTACTGAGTTAAACTCATTTGTATCTGTACATAACTCTTACCTTGCATTCACAAGGGAAAACACGAAAAAGATTAACTTATATCTAATGTAAACCTCAAGTTGTTCAGTTTCAGAAGCTTTGGTTACTATGATGAAGTTAATTCATTGAGTCTATAAGTCAAAACTAACCCATGTTCTTGGTTTCTGATTGGGGAGCCTTTGATAGTTGGATTTTTTTGATTTGTTGAATGATAAATTGACTATGGGGAATTAGTGGTTGAATTTGTTTATTTTTTATGTTGATGTGCTTGGGGGATATCTGTGGGTCTCCATGTTGTCCAGTGGACTAATACGGATTCCTAATTATTAAATGTGAATATCTTAATTAATCTCAAGTAGCATAATAAATGTTTGACGAGAATCTGGTATTTGGTTTTTATGCTTTATTTGTCTGTTCTGTGTGTATGAAGGTTGTCTAGAATGTTATTGTGGATGCAATCACTTCTTCCTTTCCACATGTCTGAGAACTTCAGACTCGTGTATGAGAATATTAGATGATGTGGAAGTTCTGTTAGAAGTTGATCTTATCAAGACATCTTTTCTAGTGGTTTCTATGGAATGCTTAAGCATTGGATGATTATTCTTCAATCCTTGGATACCAAGTTTCTGGACTCTGGTATTTGGTTTTTATGCTCTATGCATCTATTCCGCATGTATGCAGGTTGTCTAGAATGCTATTGTGGATGCAATTAATTCTTCCTTTCCATATGTCTGTGAAGTTCAGATCCTTCTAGACATGTTTGCTGCTTACTAAGTTGCTAGGAACAGTATCTGTATGAACTATTAACTATCAATCCAGAATATGTACATGCACTTTTTAGCCTGTTGCATCATGTGTTTGACAAACCTGTAGTTAAAACTTAATATTGTCATTATTGCAGGATATGTGCAAAAGATAACAGCGCGTAAGGACATTGAAGTAATGGAGGATTTGGATAATGGAAAACCACCTTGACCCACTTCCCCGCCGCCCCCCTAACTCGGGAATATTTTTCTTGGTAATTGAAGAGTTTCATTTTTTCACTATCTCTGATTCGTCATGTGCATTAGCCTTTTCGGCTATAGACTGCAAAAAGGCAACTTCCTTACAGTGGAGAATTTGAATGACACAAGCAAGGAATAGATTTGTAACTTGATTACAGAATGTATTCTTATCTTAATGTTCTTTTTTTGCAACCGTTTCTTTGTTTATCCTATCTGCTACTTGAGAATCTTCTGTTGAATTGATGCTTTTCAACTTTTTGGTTAAGGAATAAAAGGTTACCAATCAAATTGCCTTTATTCCACACACTTGTATTATATAATCATCCTATATGTATCCTAACAAGTATACGGGGCGGACATTCATTTGATAGAATAAGGTTTTGAGCTTTCTTGGTTTAGACATGTCAAACTTGAGCTTTCTCGATTTCCAGTACAAGATATCGAAAAATAAGTTTTTGAGAAAGCCATCCCGGTTGTTTTCATCACGAGACAGGCAAAATTCTAGTTTGTTACCAACTTTCCAGGCAGATAGAAATGAGATGAAACGAGTCTTTGATAGATTTGATTCCAACAAAGATGGCAAGATATCGCAGATGGAGTACAAGGCCATACTGAGAGCGATTGGGCAAGCGAGCATGATAAGTGAAGTGCCAAAAATCTTCCAAGTTGTTGATCTGGATGGAGATGGATTTATTGACTTCAAAGAGTTCATGGAAGCGCACAAAAAGGGAGGTGGGATCAGAACCATGGACATACAGAGTGCTTTCCGAACATTCGACAAAAATGATGATGGCAAGATAAGTGCAGAAGAGATTTTGGAAATGTTAAGGAGGCTTGGAGAGAGTTGCAGCCTAGAGGATTGCCGGAAAATGGTGAGGGCAGTCGACACTGATGGTGATGGCATGGTTAACATGGATGAGTTCATGACCATGATGACTCGGTCCATGAAGCTTGGTTAGAGAAGCTATTCTAGCTCTTCTGTTCGGGCAAAGTGGGGCTGCTCTTGTTATTAATTATTTACCAGAAATGTTACCGTGATCCAAGTATTTTTAAATGTATATTTTCGCTAGTTTTTCTGCTTTAAAGTAGACTGATGTAGCAGCGTGCAACATGCATGTTCTTTCAGCAGCAATTCTCAACATCTCCGCTTTATCTTTGAACATCACATAACTCTAATCTTGAAAAAAATGACTTTCCAAAGTTACATCACATAACTTGAAAAAAATGACTTTCCAGAGTTCCAATTGAAGTCGGAAGTGAAAAAACATGCATCAGACTGCATTTCACATATAGAGCTGGTGGAAGTGAAGAAACATGCATCAGACTGTATTTCACGTATAGAGCTGGTGTACGCGGTTTGTGATTATTGTTTTAGTCCAAAAGCCAAAAATATCTCCACTTACAGCATAGATCATATAAAAAGGCTTAAAGAGAAAGGAGCAAGTCAACACTTCAGTAGAATTTCATAAAATATTAGCAAATAGAGCATAAAAAAGGAGCACAGTATTAAGCCAGTGAACATTTCATTTCCAACTACCAATAACAGTTCCTCTGTTCACACCAGCCCATTTAACTTCTCACAGATTTGGCATTTACATATAAAGCCCTATTTAGAAGGAATCACAGTGAATATGTATCGCATGTTTAACAAAGACTTTCACCAGTAATCTCCACAGGAGCACTTGCCATCCTTGAAATGATGGAACCGTTTGTTGTCCCTGACAATCAATTCCCTCCCAACAATTCTGGACATGATCTTGATGGCATTATGACAGTCACCGCAAACACGGAGATTCTTAATGATCCTAAGAGGCGTCCTAGCCGGAGTACTGATCAGACCGTATGCTATTGCCAAACGTTCACTGTGATAAAGCAATGCCTGCTCTTTGGCCTCCTGATCAATGTCATGAAGCACATATCTTGTATCAGGCACATAGGTTGATTCCTTCATTTGATTCAATGCTTTCAATTTTTCATCATCCCTGTAAAGAGTTGGATTCCGAAACTCAACAAGTCTACTCTTCCCATCAAGTATGCTGATTGCAGTACGCTTCTTTGGTGGTGGTGTAGGGATCTTTTTAGGGTCAGCCTTTGATGGGTCAAGATCAACCATCAACTCCTCAGCATGATCTTCCAAGTCAATATCCCCATGAATTCGAGCATAATTTCTCAAAGCTTCCCAAAACTCTGCAGTAGGTTCAAAAGGCAGTTTCTGTTCAATAAACTGCTGAGCTTCAAAAAGATGTCCGCATTTTCCAAGAACACCAAGCAGCCCCAGATAATGCTCAGTTCCTGGACTGATGCCGAACTCACTTTTCATAGACTCAAAATGTATAAAAGCTTCTTCAATAGCATCAGCACTACCACAAGCTGAAAAAACTTGAAGAAAAGTCTGCTCATTAGGTTGCAACCCCAATTTTCTCATCTGCTCAAACAACTGCAACCCCTCATCTCCCAAACCGTTATCTGCATACCCATTTATCATCAAATGCCATGAATCCATACTCCTATCCGCCATGTGATCAAAAACCCTCCGTGCATCAGTCATACTTCCACACTTGCCATACATTTCAATCACTTTATTGTTCAAAACCAAATCTCCCCTAATCGTCGATTGCAAAAAGTAATCATGAACCTTCTTCGCATTCTCATACCACTTAGGATTGCCACACAAATCAAACAAAGTATAGAAACAACTAGCATCCGCTTTAACTCCTTTATCCATCAGCTCAATAGCTTCCTTAACCTTCCCTTCCTGACACAACCGTGCCAAGTCAGCAACTGAAGGAGGCAGCGCTTGATCACCAGCAGGACACTGATTCATGTTATTCGGGACATTGTTAAGCTGATTAGGGATTTGGTGACCCGGGGAGACCTGCTGATAAGAATTTCTAGCTTGTGGGTAGCCCTGATTTTGTTGGTTGTTCCACTGATTCGGGCTTCTAGGTTGCTGGAAGTTCTGATTACCAGGGTTTTGATACTGATTACTGTGTGGTTGTTGTTGATGAGGATAAACCTGTCCTTGATTAGGAGATCTCTGGCCCTGATAATTTGAGCGCTGATACTCCTGATTATTACTAGGGTTTTGATACTGATGATTACCCGGTTGATGTTGCTGAGGATAAGCCTGTCCTTGAATAGGAAGCCTCTGACCCTGATTAGGATATCCCCTATTCGGATAATTATGATCACTGCTATACTGATTAGTAGCATATCCATGCCCTTGATTAGGATAACTTAGATGGTTGTTCTGTTCTTGCTGTGAGGCCCACTGATTGTTATTAAAATTACTCTGATCGGGAAAAGCCCTAGAATCAGACAATGGTGACTGCGGTGGTTGTGGTGGTGGGGTATTGTACTCTACGGCTGACGTACTTAAGGTCTTTGCTAAACTTAGGGTTAGGGTTTTGCCGATAATATTGTTTTGCGGATGGTTCAAATAAGAATACTGAAGCGATGTGAATCGTACCTTCGTGAGAGAAGAGTGTCTTCGGCTTCGCAAGCATCTTATCGCCATGAGAGACGCCATTTCTTCTGGTTTTAGTGAAAACGAACGATTTCCTAAAACCCCTAGAAAACCCTGAACTGAAATGGAGTGCAACAATGTAACTGATTTTGGATGATGGGTTTTGGTCTGTGTTTTTGGGCTCATACAGCATCTACTAAGGCAGCATGTGGACCGGACCCGGTCCAGATCGGTTGAAGAATGATCAGTAGTAACACTTTGTTTGGGGATCTTCTTCGTAGGTGAGGGGAAAGTCAGGAAAACCTTGTAATTAATTTACGAGATTAAATGGATTTTGGTAATTATTTCAGGAAAATATATAAAATGGAAGTCCACCTATTATAATTTATAAACCATCGTATTTATTTTTAAAAAACTTATGATAATAGAAAGTAACTTTTTAAATTTTTTTATTGAAAAATATTTTAATTTGTAAGGAGTAATGCTACAATTCTCAAATAATATTTTTTAAAAATAAAAAATGACAATTTTTTATTAAGATTCAAATAAATACAGTACATGAAGAACCTCAACTATCAGCAGCAACGACACAAATCATATCACAGTGACCTACGCCATTAATAATCGTACAAGTTGATGAGAGTGCTGAAGTAAAGAAAAAGAAAAGAAGAAAAGTAATTCACTAGAGAGAGTAAAAAAAAAAAGAGAGAGAATTTGAGTTGCAAATTTATTTTTGAGAGAGAGAAAGAGGAGTTATCAAAATCTCGCAAGAAAAAAATTAAATAGTATTTTTATGTTTAAAATTAAAAAAAAAAATAAAGTGAGGTGAGGTGAGAACATTCTTCATTAGATGATGAAATGCAATTATAAGTAATTTGTTTTGGTGCAATTTAATACTTTTCATAATAATATAATATACTTCGGAAAACTAAGACTATAGGGGGGCCCTTATGTTATTATCCCACGTCCTAATTTAATGCAATATCGGAACACTCACTTGTATCATTTGTGGTTTAGCGCCACAAAGGTGATTTGAAAAAAAAGCGCAAAAATTCTCAGTGTTGCTAATGGAAGACGACGAAGAAATTCTCTCAGATTCCGATCCATCTGATTCAAGCGACAGATGCACCATTGATCGCGAAGACGCCGATTATAACGATGATAACGATGACGGTGACGAAGAAGCATCCGTGGCAGATTCTGCGCCGTCCGATGAAGATCGAAAGTCGAAGAACGTCGACGCTCTCGTGAGGTGAGGTTTTACAAACAAAAAATTAATTTCCTCTGTTAAATAAATGTTCAGAATATCACCTTATTTTTTGTTTGAAGTATAAACGTTTGTCTGTTTGTTCACGTTAATCGTATAAATTAATTCTGATTTAGGGTTTCTACGAGTTGAGAAAATTGATAATTTGAATTTCAGCTGCCTTTCCGAGAAAAAAATTCAGTCCTTGATTTAAGATTTTTGAGTGTTTGGCTAAAATTAACATGGATTAAAAATGTAAGCAGTTTTGTCTCAGGTTTCTTACTTTTGGAGGTTTTCTAAATAATTTATTGGATCTGGAGTAAGCAGGGGTGAATGATTCTAATTTCTTAGGCCTCAAATATGACTATCTCATTTTTGTAATAATTCCTTTGTTTGTAATAACGAATTTAAAGTTGATGATACTGGGCTTGTACTAGTTTGAGAAAAACATTTACAATGCCCATGGTTGAATGGAAGTTCACTTATAACTTTGATATTTCCTTTTCTGATTTATCAGAGGCAACCTTGTTGTAAAAAGACAATCACTGCTTCCAAGAGTTCTTTCAGTGACAGAAGGGGCGGCTGTTTGTAGGAAGCCTTTCAAACCTCCCTGCTCTAATGGCTATGACAATGGGAATGACCAGCTTGCTCGTCGTCTTTGTGCCCGCAAACGGTTTGTTCCCTGGGGCTCTTCTCGGCCAGTGTTGGTTACAATAACCAACCGATTAGATTTACCAAGGACTGTTGAGAACAATGTCATAGAGGAAAATTTCACTTTGCCACCAGGAGTTGATCCTCTGGTGCTCTGGCAACCTGAGGAACCTCAAAATGATGGTGGTAACTTAGTGCCAATAACTGTTGATCCATTGCTTGTTCGTTTCCTTCGACCCCATCAGAGGTATTGCTGATGATATGAATTCATATTTGGTTTCAATGGTTTGTCAGTTTTTGATATGTTGATTACTATATGATTTTTCAATGATATCAACATAAATGGAATTTATGTATTAAGAATGCATTCACCAATCTAAACCTAATTTACCGGTACGACCATTCTTCAATCTAAATCCATTGCCGGAGCCATTGATGAATATTGGCAGAGAAAAATATCCATAAAGGTAGAGATTTGAGGTTCGAGTATATATTATTAGATAAAAGATAAATGTAAAACAGCAATTATTTATTTCGTCTTTGTCATTTAGCTGTGCTTTTCAGTAATTGATATGATTTCTTTTTTCACATTGTAATGCAGAGAAGGTGTTCAGTTCATGTTTGAATGTGTTTCAGGGCTATTGAATGCTGCTGGTATACATGGATGCATTCTTGCTGATGATATGGGGTAAATGGATCATCTTTTCTGTGTAAATCCTGTCAGATCAAGTTCATAGGTTCCTTTTTTTTTTATTACTATTGATTTATTTCACTGTTTAAGTCTTGTCTTCAAGGTGGTTATTGTACTTGCATTTGCAGGTTGGGAAAAACTTTGCAGTCAATCGCATTACTGTATACTCTTTTATGTCAAGG
The DNA here is from genome assembly GCF_000493195.1 of Citrus x clementina. Taxonomy (NCBI): domain Eukaryota; kingdom Viridiplantae; phylum Streptophyta; class Magnoliopsida; order Sapindales; family Rutaceae; genus Citrus; species Citrus x clementina. The sequence continues at coordinate 3,140,232 of NW_006262022.1, forward strand.
TTTCGATGGAAAGCCAATGGTTAAAAAGGCCATTATTGTCACACCAACCAGTCTTGTAAGTAATTGGGAGGCTGAAATCAAAAAGTGGGTTGGAGGAAGAGTTCAACTTATAGCTCTCTGTGAAAGCACAAGAGATGATGTTGTCTCTGGAATTGATAGTTTCACAGATCCCTGCAGCTCTCTACAGGTAAACTTTTGCTGCTATGTCTGATTATTTTCTTGATATATGCACTAATTTAGTTACCACGGCAGGTATTGATTGTTTCATATGAAACATTTCGGATGCATTCATCAAAATTTAGCTGCAGTGAGTCCTGCGACCTTCTTATATGTGATGAGGCTCACAGGCTGAAAAATGATCAGACACTAACAAATCGGGTATGACATGAAAAATACACTTATCCTTACTTTTGTTTATATATATATTCTTCATTTTTTTTTCACCTGATATTATTTATATACACTTTTGTGTAGGCATTGGCTGCTCTCTCATGCAAGCGTAGAATTTTGTTGTCTGGAACTCCTATGCAGGTAATACATAGTAGGCATTTTAAAATGATTCTTTATGCTTATGATAGCAAGTCCTTTTATGCATTCTGGATTTACTCCTTGATTTGGGCCTTTGCAGAATGATCTTGAAGAGTTCTTTGCCATGGTTAACTTTACTAATCCTGGGATATTAGGTGATGCTGCATATTTTCGCCGTTATTATGAGGTGAGCTGCTGCCTTATATTTAAAAAACTATTTATTGATGATAAACTAGAAATTCATTAGTTAAACTGCATTCATTTCTTTTTCATTTTTTAATTTTCGCCATGGGGTAGGATGGAGAAGAGTCTTGGTTCACAGGGAATGAGCACTTATTATGACCATTTCCATTCTTATTGTTCTATCAAACTGAACTCCGTCCTATGTGGCAGGGATGCTTTATATTACAGATTGCTGATATAGAGTGGTAAATAAAGAATGATAGGTGTTTTTCCATGCTGCAAAATATTGTAAAATCCATCTCCATGCTTTATCATATCATTCAAGGAGTAACCTCCTACTCCACAAAACAAAGCTTTGCTGATAGTATCATATAATAATCGAGCAATATGATTTTCCTTTTAATTTTTCAAAATATGCAGTTTAGGAATGTCTTCACCACATGTTTCATATTTGGTGTTATGTTCTATCAGTAGTTAAATTATTTATTCTTTTTTATTCTATTTTGTTTCACTCTGTTGACATATCTTCACTCTGTAAATGAACTGTGATTACATTTACAAAGACATCAATTATTTGTGGAAGAGAACCTACTGCTACTGAAGAAGAGAAGAAGCTAGGTATTGAGCGCTCTTCAGAACTAAGTGCAAAAGTGAATCAGGTAATTTTATTTATTTATTTTTTTGCTTAATTATATAATAGTTTAGCTTTCTCAAGACTTATAGTGGCTACACTGCATTTTTAACTGGTAGATTCTGATTCTGTGATAGTTCTTTCATAACAGAAAAATGCGTCATATCTGGAGGAACTGATTGGTTACTTTTATTGCTTTAATTTTTTTTTTCACATTTGACTCGTAATTATCTATTTGCAGTTTATATTGAGAAGGACTAATGCTTTGCTGTCAAATCACTTGCCACCAAAGGTACATTTATCTTGGTCCAAAAGCTCTCTGTTGTTGTAGTTGCTTATTGTTTAGTGCAACATTTCATTTCTATTTGTAAGATCTTACATTGCTTATTGTTTCGAACTGTGTAGTGCTTTTACGTAAAGATAACTTCTTGATGCTCCTACCAGTTCTTGTGGCTGGAATTTATTGTCCTTAGCTCAGTTTTCTTTTGGAAGTCTAAGTGACTTGGATACTTTGCTTGTTGCTCAAACAGATCATCTAAAGATTGTTTTTGTTCAGCGCTCATCAATGTCAGAGTCACTATTCAATTTCTAGTCATTAGTTTCTTAGCCTCTCTCATCATGCTCAAATTTATTCCTGCTAATCTTTGCAGAAGTTGCTTTCTTCAATGTAGAATTCTTAATATAATGAAGCATACTCTTACTAGTTTGTTTACTGGTTGTATAGGCTTACAACCACAACATTCCTATTAAGTATCTTAACATTACCAGAACAAGAGTTAAGACTTAAGACCATTCTTTGTTGCTTGTTTTCTCCATAATGATCTATTCATACCCTAAGGGGGCTCCAAGATTGTGTACTTGTAAAGAGGTTTGGGAAAATGGCTTTACCATTTATCTAACCTTGTTCTATCACATCTGAAATTATTGGTATGGATCAAAATAAAGCAGATCTTTAATTTGATTTTTAAATTCCTTTTTATCAATCACTTTTTGATTTATCCCAACCTATCTTGAGTTTAGGTTCTGTCACTTCTAATTCTTTGTTTCATCTGTAGATAATTGAAGTCGTATGCTGCAAGTTGACTCCTCTCCAGTCAGAGCTATATAACCACTTTATACATTCCAAAAATGTGAGTTTCATTCTTATTTAGCTACCAAGTTTGATGAGAAATGTTCCCTAATATTGGCAATTAACCATACAGGTTTTGTGTTGTTGTCTTGAACGCAGGTTAAACGGGCTATTTCGGAAGAAACAAAGCAATCCAAGATTTTGGCTTATATCACAGCTCTTAAGAAGCTCTGTAATCATCCCAAGGTAATTAAACATATGGGAAAATTGTGATTACTCTAATCTTTTCATGATTTATTGTTTTGTTGAGAACCTTTTGAATTAGTAGTTGCTTTTTTTGAATTGGATACAATTTTTAGGCTTTATGTCCTAAAAGGATTTTATGTTAAAATCGCATCAATGAGATTTTTCCTTGGAACAATTTTTTCGCTTGAAACTACACTGAAGCTTGGTCAAAACTTCCTAGAATTGGACTTCATTTGGGTTTTGATGATCCTTTGGTTCTAGAAATGTTATAATCTCTAAAGAACCATCGATAAATATTCTGTCAATGTCTCTGGCCTAGACAATACTGATTGGGACTACTATGGGATATCAAGGGTGCTTGGCCTAATTAATAAATTGAATGTGTACATATTGACATTAGTACAATTCCTTTTTCAGTGACATGAATCAATTCGGTATGAAAATGAACGTATTGTGAAGATGCTGAACTTCTGCTTTGATGCATTAACTTGCTCTTGTCTAGTTTTGCTACCTTTCCCATCCTTTTAATTAACATCTGTTCTGTTATAAGAATAAATCCATTGTCTTACAGTCTGATCCTCGGTTAAGACTTTTTGTATGTGCAGCTTATCTACGATACTATAAAAAGTGGAAATCCAGGAACCACTGGATTTGAGGACTGTATACGTTTTTTCCCTCCAGAGATGTTCTCTGGAAGGTGAGCATTTGTTTGTATTATTTACAAATATTATGCTTAGCATATATGATCAATTAAGATGTCATTTGCTTCCCTTATAATTGTTAGATCTGGATCATGGACTGGAGGTGATGGGGCTTGGGTTGAACTGTCTGGAAAAATGCATGTCTTAGCCCGGTTACTGGGCCATCTACGTCAGAGAACTGATGACCGAATTGTTCTGGTCTCAAATTATACTCAGGTACTGTTAGATAGTAATTCTGGTTAAATAAAGTGGTTCAGCACCATGCAATATGGATGGAGATCATGCTTGTTATTCATAATGTGACTGTCAGTGTGCTATTGGTTTCCTAATCTATAGTCAGTATCTAGTTCCGAAAACACGGCATAGTTCTTTGCCACCCAGCATTTTTTATCATCAGTAAGCTATTGATTCATTTCTGGATTTATTTGATAAGGAAATTTCGATGAAGTAATGTAAATAACAATTGACATTGTAAATGGGTAATTTTCTGTTTTTTGAATGAAATTTATTTCTGCTTGTCAAACTTGGTTGCAGCCATACAAGAACTAGCTGAAGCCACCATATGAAGCATTTATTAAGAAACTCTTCCTTGTGGAAGATATCTGATGCTATTCATTTATTTAATAAGTAAACCTTGCTATCATGTATCAGACACTGGATCTATTTGCTCAATTGTGTCGTGAAAGAAGGTATCCATACTTGAGGCTGGATGGAACTACATCAATCAGCAAAAGACAGAAGTTAGTGAATCACTTTAATGACCCTTCAAAGGTGGAAATTTTTCTTATTTTGAATATAAAATTGGGGTCTTTTATGTTCTTCATGTTGTTGGGCATGTAGCCTTATTGCCAGTACTTAAGGTTTATTTCAATCATTTGCAGAATGAGTTTGTTTTTCTCTTAAGCAGCAAGGCTGGTGGCTGTGGCCTCAATTTAATTGGTGGTAATCGACTTGTGTTGTTTGATCCTGATTGGAATCCAGCCAATGATAAACAAGTAATTAACTCATGCTAACTAGCGCACTAATTGTATGCCAATTGGAAGTAGAATGTATGTCTCGTCTATCATAATATTCTGATTATTTGGATACCTTGTTTTACTCATAACAGGCTGCTGCAAGAGTTTGGAGGGATGGACAAAAGAAGAGGGTATTCATCTACCGTTTTCTGAGTACTGGAACCATTGAAGAAAAGGTTTTTATGCGGCAACAATAACTGTTTTTTTTTTTTTTTTTTTTTTGAACTTGCAAGATAGTTTGAGCTTCCAATGAGCAACTATTCACAGTTTTATTTAAAGTATAAAAATTTTGCATATGTTTTCTTAGGTATACCAGCGTCAAATGTCTAAAGAAGGGCTTCAAAAAGTTATTCAGCAGGAGCAAACAGATAGCTCTGCAACTCAGGTTCTTGATTAGCTGTTTCTGTCATGATCTCTGCTTGGAATTTGAGCTTTAATGAATGAGATAGATAATAAGTTTAAATTGCAGGGAAACTTTCTTTCAACCGAAGATTTACGTGACCTGTTTACATTTCATGATGATGTGAGGTATGTTACGTCCCTGAAGTTGAAATTATTGTTATTTGAATTACAAAAATGACATTTGTTGGTGCTGCAACTTGAAAGCAAAATAATTGGGGTGGTTGGAAAAGTTTTAAAGTTACAGGAACTATGGATGAATTTTTGCATACCATGAATTTGCATCTTATTTTTAGCATGCAAAGTAGGATTCATGGTAACTCTAGGCTAGGATTTTAGAATGGGAAGGCAAAAAGTTTCATATTTTTAACTGTGAGAAACAATTTGTTATATTTTTGCCTGTACAGTTGGCGACCATTTGTTTATTATTTCTGTATTGCAAAGCAGATCAAGTATATGCCATTCGACTTCAACATATCATCATCAACAGAGGGTTTAAATAGAATGATCTACATATATGAACTGGATCTGTGAATTTTAGCCTATTGAAATATTGTCTAAAGTGAATTAATCGTTCTTGTTTGATGTAGTTAAAATTAAAATTTTAAGTCATGTTAATGCCTGTTGGCTATATAGCGGCCGTACTTCACTAAAAGAAAAAAAAAACATTAATAGAGATGTTAGTACATTTTAGAGTGAATGCTATGAATTGATGCAACATATAGTCTGCAGAGTTCCCCTATTGTTTCTTGGAAGTCTGCCTGGCCACTAGAAGAAACCACCATTTTGAGCTTATACTTTTTGATATTATCCAGACTTTAGGCCTCACTCCAAATGGTTTAACATAAAAGTGATGGTTTTATGTATTTTAACAGTTATTGATCTGACTAGTAGCTGATATCTGGAATTAATGAATTTTTTTATACACTTTGACAAAAACCTTAGCTGTTCTGAGGATCAAATCTTTAGTGTAACAAAATAGCATTGCAGCTCCGCCATCATGTATAAAAGTTTAGTTTAAAATGTACATGTAGGTCTGAAATTCATGAAAATATGCATTGCACTCGTTGCCAGAATTATGATGATGGAGCTGAGAGCATAGGAGAGGGAGATGAAACCAACTCAGCAAACAAAAATGATCAGTCTGATCAAGAAGTTACCGACATAGGTGGTTTTGCAGGACTTGCTGGATGTTTGCACAAGTTGAAGAGCTCAGAAAAACAGGTTGATCACTGTATTATTTTGCTAACTAATTATTATTACAATTATTAGTATTTTAGTTTTTATATCATTTTTATCTTCTCTTCCAAATTATTTCAGTTAGGAACTCCTTTGGAAGAAGATTTAAATAACTGGGGGCACCATTTTTACTCCATGTCAGTGCCCGATGCTATACTTCAAGCCTCAGCTGGTGATGAGGTTTGTCATTAGTTTCCAATTTTGTATTTACTTTGATTGTCCTTTTTCAAAAGAAATAGAATTCAAAAAGATAAGTTGCACACAAATCTATGTTCTATATAATCAAATCTCTTAGGTTCAGTATTGTTGTATCTAATCCAAATTCATCTATTTTAGACTTGATAATATAAATGAGTTTCCATAAAATACTGAAAAACTTGGTGAAGCACCTCCTGGTCTGATGATGTGTGCGGAGAGTGAATGGTTTGCATTCTAGGAGTACTTTTTCAATCTACATGGATCATGCCTAATTATAAAAATTCTTTGGAACTTTTGCATTACCTAATGAGATTCTACTTATTATCTTCATGACTGTTCTCTGATGGAAGGTGAGCGTAAAAGATATGAAACATAACTCCAATAATCATTTACATCTATATGTTTTCATTATCTGCCATCAAATGAATATGCATAGTACTCAAATTTTAGTAATCTTACAGGTCACATTCGTTTTCACTAACCAAGTAGACGGGAAGCTTGTGCCAATTGAATCAAAAGTAAGCCCGAAGATGCAAGCGACAGAAGGAAACAAGAACCCGAATAATCATATTACTAATCCCAAGCCGAAGCTGGACCAAAGGTCCAAGTTATTATCTCAACATCATAAGCTACTAAAAGATGTTCCTTCACTCGAAAATTCGGCGAAATTCTCATTATCTGCCTCTTCCCAGCCGAAATCAATGAGAACTTCTCTAAAAGGTGCAATAAAGCCTAAACTCTCTTTTGGAAATCAATTGCCATTGAAAAGATTTTCTCCTGATAATGTAGAACATGATGATGACTTTGAGTAAAGTTTTTGCGGCTCAAAAAATTAATTCTTAATTTTTGTTTTTTTAACTCTTTGTTCATAGTTTCTCGACAATCTAAGTGCGCCATACATGACTTCAATAAAATTAAATGAATATGTGGTGCTTTAAGTAATTCGCATGTGCATGGATACCTTAAGTTGGAGACACGAGCAGTTTTTTGTTGGCTTCGGAGTGGAGTGGGAATAGATTCTGACCAGGACCAAGACCCAAACCAAAGATCTAACAGACTTGATAAAGGATTAAATTAATGTTGATAAAAAAAAAAAAAAGACATATCAATAGGTCTCTATCACTTAAGCTAGTTAGCTTAGCTTATAAAAGCTTGATCATAAAGTCCAATTGTGGTCTTTTTTTTGGATCCCGCTACGTTACGTCAAGCGTAACATACATCCATACACAGCAACAGTTCCCATGATGGAACCTACTATTGTTGCTGTGTGTGGCGTACGTTACGCTTAACGTAACGTAGCACCAACCTTTTTTTTTTTTTGTGGGAATGAAGGGCTTTCAACGAATTAATGATTACCGACTTATGAAGTGTCTCTGTAGTCTGTAGGAAGTAATTCTAAACAGAAAGTACTTACTGCAAAACCATTTTAAAGCATTTTTTCAGCTGTGTTTGTCTAACAAAGTTTAAGCATTATGAATAATAACTTTTGATTTTCAACAACGAAAATTGCTTTCTAACACTGCCAAAATTACTTAATAAATTAGATTAACAGCCACTAGAACGATTGTAATTTGTAATTTGGTATGTATTGCAATAAACTTAGAACAGAAACATATGATCAAACTGGTAGTAATTAGATACTATAGAACAGTTATAAAGAACTTTCTCCCATGACATGATTTTCGGTCAACTAAATTATTTTTCAATTACAGTCATAGATTAGCCTGCCTTTTGAAGAATAAATTCTCATAACACAATTTTCTTCTGTAACCATATAATAATAATCTTCTATAATCATGCTTCATTTATGCCCCCCTTAATATAGTATGGTGAGACAGGAACTACTAGGAAAAAAATGGCAAAAATTTAGAGCGCAGTTGGGGGGGTTTCCCCCCCCCCCCCCCCCCCCCCAACTTCTTCTTCTGCGAGGATCTGACATTGTAAATCGCGCCGCATAGCGTAATTGAGCACAAAATGGGATGAAAAAAAAAATTATTCTTCTTGATTAATTAAGAACAAAAACGACAAGTTCTGCTCACAAAATGGGAGACCGTAAGGGAGACAGTGTCCTCAGATTATGTTTTTCTCCACTTCCAATAAGGTAGGTACGCTGTCTCTTGCCTCTTCTGGGTTTATCTTTCAAAACTTGGGCAAGAAATGAGAATCAGCCACGTGGCAGAAACCCAGTTGGTGTGTGAATCGAAAATTGTATTGATTTTATATGGTCTTACAGATGAGGATGAGGATTAGTGCCATTCGGCCACTGCAATTTCAAACATGTGAAGGTCAATAAGCCAAAGTGGATCAGGAATTGCTTTTTCACACTCACATGGTGCTAATTAATAGTCAAATCAAAGGGCCTAAGACCAATCTTTCTTTTTTGGTAGTGTTGGTAAGATTTGAGAGAAATTCAATTTGTTTATTGATGAGTAATTCGATTAACAGCTAGACCAGCTCAAAGTCCACATGGGTCTTTGTTCTCAATATTATTGTTTTTGGTTTGATGGAAAAGTGAAGACCCAAATTTTTGAAGTGTAATGTTAGGAATTTCAACAATTAAGTCTCAATTTTAATTTTAATTTATGTGTTACTAAGTAGGTGGTAAAATATTAATTTTATTAATTATAAAACTTATTATTCAATAGATAAATGTATAAAATAATTAAAATTCAAGTTAAGACTGAACATCTTAATTATTATTGTTGTTTAACAGTATTGTTTAAGAATAATAATAATAAATTCTATACAGAAAATAAATAAACAAGCAAAACTACTAAAACACTGTTATCAATTTTACAAAGAAGTTTGATTCAAATTATGTCAAAAATTTCCATTTTAAGTGTAAATTAAACTTAAAAAGAGATTAAAGAGAGAAGCAACAACGCCTACCTTAAGGGGTCTTGCCTACTAATCCAAATCATTATTATTATAAAATTTTTCTAATCCAAGGTTAAACAATGGTGATCAATTGCTCTTAAGAACATGATTTGGCCACATAAGGCTGAATATTCGGGTCAATAGGCCTTATCAGTTTGTCTAGCCTTTCACTTAAATACTACAATTAAAAATGTTAATCATTTGCATCTCATGACAAACACAATTTATTTATTACAAAAACATTGAAGTATTACTATCTGTCAATCACAATGTGACAAATCCAAGTAACGTGAGATGTCAAACTCATCATGTGCATAAACACAATTACACCAAACTTCCTCCTATATATAAATCCAAACATCTGTTCATGGATTCTAACACTGTAAATAAGAGATAGCATAAACTTGTAACGCATCTAAATCTTTGCTAGTTTTGTATGTCCATGGCTTGCATGGACCCAAGAATCTCCTTCTCTACTGACTTTGTAGAAACAAAAAATGAAGAAAGCAACTACAGAGAGGCACCAGTTTCTGCAGACTTTGAATTTTCCGTAAGAAACTACAACATGAAACCTGCTGACGAGATTTTCTTCAAGGGCATGTTGGTGCCTTTGAAGGATAATTGTGGCAACACGACGAGAAAGACGACTACCTTGCGAGAGGAACTGCTTGCTGATGATGATGAGTATGAACATGCACTGCCAAGAATGCCAAAGAGTACTGCAGCGTGGTGGAGGGAGAGACTGGGGCTTAAAAGGGCTCACATTCTATCTAAAAGAGGCGACACAAACGATGGGGTGCTTATGGAGGATATAATTGAAGAGAAGAAGTCGGTGTTTGTTAATGTCAATGAGGAAGCACCTGTTGGCAAGACAATTCAGGTAAAATGGGAGTGCCTTTCTTTTTTTTTTTCTTTGGAGAGGCAAATGTGTTTTCATTTTTTTTTCCTCATCGTTGATTGTTCTTCACAAGTGGGTTAGATCTTAACTGGATGATTTCATTTGTTTCAGGAACTTCTGATTGAAGGAGGGTTAAATTGAAGAGATGCTGTAGCAATATAAAACCTGCAACTATGGTGAGTTAAAGCAAACGAAGATCGAAAGAAGAACAAGAAGCAGGGGAAGCTACTTGCAAAGCAATATTGACATTTGGTTTTACTTCCATTTTTTTTTACTCTTTTTTTTTTTTTTTAATATTATTATTACATAACAACAAAGCTGCTTCTGGATAGAGCTGAAGTAGAGAAGAATTTGCCTGTCTTGTTCTGTACAAATGTTTTGCAGCTGAAGAACTTTCATGAACTAGATGAATTGACCGTTGTAATTTATTTATTCTATTTTTCAACAACTATTTATGATTTTGCCCCTTTTCTTACACACACATATATATGTATGTAAATCAGATGCTGCACCAACCCCTCTCCCTCTTCATCAAATGTTAAGAAGAGAGTTAAAATGACACTCATCAATTGACAGTCTTGATTGGAAACAAACTACAATGCACTTTCTCATTTAACATTTTTATCAAGATCAGTGCTGACTCAATAAAACATCCAGGATCTTCTCTTTTCATGAATTGCCATGTCACCATTCATCAGATGCGAAGAGAAAAGCATTTTAAGAAAAAAGGGGGGAAAAAAATTGAAGAGAGACGGGGCATCCCTCACCATTATTCAAAGGTTATTGGACATAAAGATTGTATCAACAATCAAGTACTTGAAGCTTCCGGACATTCTGCACTTTCCGCTAAGAAAATATCAATCAACCATCCCATTCATTCACAATGATTTCTACTTCATTCTACAATTTAGCTGAAAAGCACCACCATTGCCCACAATTAACTCATGCCATAATTTGGCTAGTCACAAGGGTCGAATTAACCAATGCAACATGCACTAAACACTTTGAATATATCATGCATCTCACAAGTCAGAAACCTTCAAAGAGATGTGAGGTATTGAATTTTTTACAACGAACAGGATTTATCTACAAACATGACAGAGGCTTTAAAAGAATACGATATACAACTTTTCTAAGTAAATCGAGTGGTCGCTCCAAATACCTGTACATCTGGCGTGGTTTTGTGGAGGATTTACGGCATTGTTTTAAATGAGTTTTCAGTAGACCCCAAACACCGTTAACAATATCCGTCCAAATTAATATTAATTCCTTATTTTTCAATTACGGAAATGTAACTAGTTATATAAATATTCTATATGTCAAATTCAAAAGAAAAGAAAAATAATATTTTGATAAAATACAACAAAAATTTATGTAAACCAGAGATTGTAGGGTTTTCACACATCATCATCCATTAGAACTAAATGTTGGGGAAGAACTATACTAATCCCAAAACCGAAAAATTTCAAGTCATGTGTTCTAAAACACCAGAGAGAAACAAAACATCACTCCTCCTCCTGGTAGATACATGTATTTTAAATAAACTGGAAAAGCTTTCAAAAGAGAGACTATAATTCGCAGAAAAGGTTCAAATTTTCATGGGGGCTCCTGCATTGGCCTCACGTAGTATTCACCCTTCGAGTGCAATGATAGCAAAAGGTAAGTTATGATTTTTGCGGAGTAGATGAAGGTTGATGATATCATAATCATTGACTGCATCATTAATTCCATTCTCGTGACCAAGTGGGACCCAAATATCTCTCCATGGATTCTCTTTTACGCTCAGGATCCAGGCTACAATACAAGCATAATTAAAACAGTCAATTTTTTTCTTTTAAGTTAGGATGTTCTTGTGATTGCAATTGATGAACTAAAAAGACTTACCTAATTCTGAGGCCACGAAGAGCATAATGCACAGCACTTGCGCAAGTATAAGCCGGAGCTATAGCAGCTGCAGGAACTCCCTGTACAACAGTTGCCAAAGCAGATCCAGGGCTGGCTCCACTCTGGTACATTTTCAGGGGTATTTGTTTGAACTAGAGCAGAAGCAGATCTCACGAGGCCATCACTGAGACTCTCACAAGCCTATCAAAACTCTGCAGATCAGTACCTTATCTATAACAAATACAGTACTCAAAATTTTATTTGAGTAAACAAGATAAGGAACATTAGCAGCTTATATAAAAAAAGGAGATAATGTGACTTGGGACTCTTATCATCTTACTTTTGAAGCATCTACAATCATAAGTATAGTACAGACAACATTGATATATATAAACATTTGAAAATGATGGTTTCTTTTAGCTGTTCAGCAGACATGCCGGGACACAATAAGGGAACTCTGCAGAGTGCAAACTATATGTTGCATCAATTCATAGTTTAAAAAAATAAAAATTTACCCATATGTTTAATCACCTTAGGATAATTGCAGAGCTTCTTAAGATTGAAGTAATCAAAATTTTCCCATAGTTTAATTACCTTTGGATGATGACAGAGCTTCTTATGAGCTGTGATATAAGCCAAAATATTGGATTGCTTAGTTTCTTTAGAGATACCTGTGGGGTTAATGACCAATATGAATATAAATCTCCTGGTCCTGATGCGTACTCGTTGACAGTGTATCAAGACTGTTGCGATGTTCGTAAGCAGAACCTGCTAGAGGTATTTAAGGAATTCTACAAGTTTGGTGTTGTGAACTCTTCTACTAACTCTGCCTTCATTTGCCTTATTCCAAAGAAGAAAGAGCCTTCAAAATTGAGTGAGTTCAGACCCATCAGTTAAGTGACAAGTCTTTACAAGATCATTTCTAAGGTCCTCTCTCAGACTCAAGGAGGTGTTAGGGGAGACCATCTCTTACTCTCAAGGTGCTTTTGTGAGGGATAGACAGATTTTGGATGCAGTTATAGAAGCTAATGAAGCCATGGAGGAGTATGAAAAAGCAAAAGACCTGGTCTTGTTTACAAAATTGACTTTGAGAAAGCTTATGATCACGTCGATTGGGAACTTTTAGATTTTGTGTTGGAAGCTAAAGGTTTTGGGCAGAAGTCGAAAAGTTGGATGAATGGCTGTTTAAATTCTGTCAGTTTTTCTACCTTCCTAAATGGTAGACCTAGAGGTAAGATTTATGTTCTAGAGGTCTTTGACAAGAGGACCCTCTCTCTCCCTTCCTATTGACAATTGTGGTTGATGTACTCAGCAAATTAATGGACAAGACTCAAGAATCTAGAATGGTTGAGGGTTTCTCAATTGGTAAAGAGAAAATCCTGGTTTCTCATCTTCAATTTGCTGATGACACAATTTTCTTCCATTTTGACGATATAGGGAAATTTCATAACCTTCCCAGTTGTGGATTTCTTTTGTGCATTTTCTAGCTTAAATATTAATTTGAGGAAGAGTTCAATTGTAGGCATAAATTTCCAGGAACAAAAGTAAATTGACTTGGTTTCTTCAGTCCCGTGTGAGATTGGGAATTGGCCTCTAAAGTACTTAGGATTACCTCTTGGGGGAACCCTTTGGAAAGCTAATTTATAGGCTCCAGTCTTAGGAAAAGTTGAGAGGAGATTGGATATATTTCAAATTCCTATCCAATCTGTCAGCTTGTCTTCCAAAGGAGGGAGACTAACTCCTATCCAATCTGTTCTTTCCAGCCTTCCTACTTATTTTATGTCTTTATTTCAAATTCCTGTTTCAGTGGCTAAAAGGATAGAAAAGGCTATGAGGGATTAATAGATGGAAGGCCTAGGGGAGGGTAAAAGTATCATTTGGTCAATTGGAGGGTAGTTTCTCAACCACAATCCAAGGGAGGTCTAGGGTTAGGAAATATTATTAACAGAAATAAGGCCTTGCTTGGGAAGTGGTTATGCAGGCTTCCTCCTGAAGTTAATTCTCATTGGTATAGTGTTATAAAAAGAATGGGTTGCATGAAAATGGTTCGGATGTAGCTGATGTAGTCAGGAGGAGTAGTAGATGCCCTTGGGTGTTTATTTCAAAAGGGAAAACAGATTTTTTATCCAATATTAAGCTGATAGTTGGTAATGGGCAGAGAGTTAGATTTTGGGAGGATTGTTGGATTAGGGAAGCTGCTCTTTGTGATCTTTTCCCTCGATTAAATAGGCTTTCTCCAGGTCGTGAGTGTTCCACAGCTAGCATGCTTAAGTACTCTGTTATGCAGTGGAGTTGGGATTTTAAGTTCTTTAGAAACTTGAATGATAGAGAAAATGAGCTATGTGCTGAGATGCTTCAGATTCTACATGAGGTTTATCTTAAAGATTTAAGAGGGGACATGAGAGCTTTGAATTTAGATAAATCAGGATGTTTTTCCACTAAATCTTACTTTATTAGACTCATAGATAACCCAATGCTCCCTCATTTTCTCCTTCTCACCTGATATGGAAAGCTAAAGTCTCCACCAAGGTGAAGATGATGGTTTGGTCTGTTGCTCATAGAAAAATCAACACAAATAACATGATTGAAAAAGAAGACCTAATATGGCAATGTTTCCAGATTGGTGAGTCATTTGTAAATATGCATCAGAGAATGTTGATTATTTGTTTCTTACTTTTTGTGGTCTAAGTTGTTTAAGATCTTTAATTTGAGAAAGCAGGGGTTCTATGGGACTGTGCAATCTTGGCTATTTTTTGGTTCTTGTGAAATAAAAGAAACTAGAGAATCTTTGATAACAAAGTTGGGGAAGATCCTTCACATCTATGGGACAAAGTGAAGTTCTGGACTTCCCTCTAGGCATCCATAACTGCTGAATTCAAAGATATCTCTTTCCTTTTTTTATTTTGCTTAATTGAGAAGCCTGTGTGTCCTAAGAGGGGGATGCATTCTTAGTGAGCTATGTTGTTTTCGGGTTTTGGAATATTTTTGGTCTACGTAGTTTTTCAAGTGTTTGTTTAGAATTGGACTTCTCATCCTTGCTTTTGTGGATTTGTAGTCCCACCAATCCTTGTACATATCTCAAATAGTTCTTTGGATATCTTTTGTTTCTTAGCAAAAAAATATGAATGAACATTTTTTTATCAAACTTGGTAACTAAATAAGAATGAAACTCACATTTTCATGTATAAGGTGGTTATATAGTTCTGACTGGAGTGGAGTCAACTTGCAGCAAACAACTTCACTATCTACAGGTGAAACATAGAATAAAAAGTGGCAGAAATTAAACTCAAGATAAGGTGAGATAAATAAAAAAGTGATTGGACCAAAAGAACTAAAAAAAAAAAAAACTTAGAGACCTGAAACAATTTCATCAACCGATCATAATTGGAATTCCCCACGTGGCCAGCTTCCTAATGTGCTCTTTCAATTGATGAACCAGCGGATTTTATGTCTAGAAGTTCCAACTCTCCATATTAATTTCTTTCACAAGGTTCCGGACCAAGATATACCAGGTAGCATCATTAGGTACAAAGCCATTTGCTACTCCTTTATGAAGAATTAAAAAAGCATCATCAAAAAGACCCTCCTTGAAGTGCCAACTAATCAAAGTGTTATATGTAACAGCATCTGGATAGATTCCTTCAGCTTGTAGCTTATCAAAAAGATTTAAAGCCTCTCGAATGCAACCCATCTTGCACAAACCATTTATCAAGCTGTTATAAGTAACTATATCTGGTGTCAAACCTCGATGAATCATATCCCTTAGAAACTCCAGTGCTGTATTTGCTTTCCGCGTTCTACAGAGCCCATTAATTAATATATTGCACGAGATACTACTAGGTTTAATTCCCTTTCTCATCATTTCTTCAAACAGCCCCAAACCTTTATCAACGGCCCCTGCATTGCACAGTGCTTTTATTAGACCATTGTAAGTAATTTCATCAAGAGGACATCCCCTAAACAACATATCGTTTACAAGCTTATGTGCTTCATGGAGAGATCCTCTTCTTAGAAAAGCATGAATTAGTGTGTTGTAAGTTACTGTGTTGGCAGTTACACCCTCCAATAACATATCCTGATAAAGACCCAAAGCTTCTTCAATATGATCACCCTTGCACAGGCCAGATATTATAGAATTAAATGTATATATGTCACGCTTGCAGCCTTTGCTAGGCATTTCACCAAAAATTTCCATTGCCTCAAGGATCTTACCAGCACTACACAGAGCATGTATAAGGCAATTATATCCAACTGTATTCAAACTAAGCCCCTTGGACAACATCTCATTTACGATTATATTAGCTTTTTCTAGTTGGCCTTCCTTGCAGAACCCGTCAACTAATATCGTGTAGGTGACGATGTTAGGCTCACAACCCTTCACTGCCATCGCATTAACCAATTCAAGAGCTGAACCTAAACGCCTCTGCTTACACAGTCCATGAATCAATATGTTAAAAGTAAACACATCAGGGTTACAGCCAACGCTTAACATGCTATCATAAAAAATAGCCTTGGCTTCATCAAAACGTCCACTTATGACATACCCGTTAATCACGGTGTTGAGCAGCACAACATTTGCAGATGGTATCTTGTTCAACAATGCCCTTGCTTCATCAACTCGCCCAGTTCTACACAACCCATGCATCAAAACTCCATATGTTATATCATCAGGGGTGAATCCTCGGACAAGCATCCGGTCAACCAATTTTGCTGCCTCATGAATCCGGTTGACCTTGCACAGGCCATGGATAACATCATTGAAGGTCTGAACATCAGATGTGCAACCCATCAGAATCATTTCTTCCAAAAGCATTAGTGCTTCACTCACTCTATTACTCTTGGACAATGCATGTATCAAAGTCTGGTAAACCACAGAATTCGGCACACACCCATGTTTGGTCATATCCCTTAGTAGGGAGCATGCAGAATCCACTTCATTAACCATACAGAGTGCTTTCATCACAACCCCAAAAGTATAAACAGTCGGTGAAATACCCTTACTCAACATATCATAAAACAAATTTGGCGCAACCTTATGACAATTACCAGCCACTAAAACATCCAAGGCAACATTATAAGACCTAAAAGTAGGTTGACAACCATAAACACTCTTCATATCCAATAACAACCGAGTAGCTTGCCCTGGCACTCCCCCTCTTCCGTAATATTTCATAATCAAAATGAAAAGGGACTCCCTGAAAATAATACCCTCTTCTTTCATTTGCAGTAATACACTGTCTATAACTTTAAACTCCTTATTGGCACCAAGTTTATCTATGAACACATAGTACACATCAAAAGTATGACAATAGCCCTCCTGGGAACCTGCCCAAGTGAAAAGCTCCATGGATGTGTCCACGTCAAGTGGCAATCGAAGTAATTTACATAGCTGAAAAGGTGTAATTTTATGGAGAGACTTTCTAAGCTCGTTGAGATCAAATGGTTTGAGCAATCTCTCCCACTCATTTTCAGATTCTGAGTCATTGCTTTGACAGATACTTCTAGCTGTACAATTTCTATAATCAATAGTACAACTGTTGCTAAACCCAAATGAGAAAAATACAAAAGAAGGTCTTTTGAAGAGAGATTTAAAGAGGGTTTTGCTCACATGTGAAGTGAGCTTTGGACTTTTTAACATGGAGTGTGTCAGTCAATATGTAGCCGAAGAGATAAGAAAGAAGACGGAAACTAACCATTCAACGACCATGCCTCTCCAGACAACATGCTGCGTAATTATATTCTGCAACAAAAGAATAATACTGTACTTATATTATACCAAAAAGAAACTTCACAAAAGAAAATTACAAGAGGAACGTTCATGATATCATCTTATTTCCGGCGGATGGAGGATGAGACCGGTTAGACAAACGGCGATGGTATAACGGTCATTAGAGACGGTGGGCCTTTTTTTCTTTTTTCTTTTTTTTTTCGAGAGAAAATTGAGATTAAGGAAATACTGTTGAGAGGAAAACACAAGGGAGGGAGCGTCTGGAGTTACGCCATGTTGGTGGCTTGTTGTTGTGTGTGCATGTGTGTGGTAATAAAATGTGTTCACCTATGACTTTAAGACATGTTAGGCCTCGCTTGATTTGCTCACGTGCCACGTTGGAAAAGAAAAAGGGCAAAAAGCAAAAAATAAAAAATAAGAGGATGCTGGTGTCAGCCCCGGGTCAAACTCCGAACTTGAAAAAACGACGTTGTTTTAAGGACCAATTTTTGTTAGGATACATGAGCCGCTTTCTTCAGGCAACGATGTCGTTTTCAGGACCATTTTTTGGTTTTACTCCATTCAATAGGTTAGAGGCAAAGAAAACATGAATAAGGGCATGACGCTTTAATTCAATAAACAAAAACAATAAAAATTAAAAAAGAATCTCTAACCAAATAATCAAAGAAGGTAAAACCAGCAACCTAGTTGAGAAGGATAGACACGAAAAAAAAGACTAATAAATAAATAAAAAAGACAAAACCTAAATCAGCCAAAGATTGAAGCATTACATCAGGTGCATAAGTGGCCGCCACTTTGTGAGTGGTTGTGGCTATCGCGTGATGGCTGTCGATGGTAGTGACAACAGCAGAGGGTACACATGATGGCTGATTTGTGGGTGATTTCAGAAGAATTGTGGCTAGAGATTTTGATCGATAACGGCGGATTTGTGGGGAGAATTTTGGCTAGAGATTTCCATCGATAATGGAAAGGAGAAAAACTTTGCAAATGGTGCGTTTTCGGCAGAAGGCAAACGCTGCGTTTTTGACTTAATAAAATGGTGCATTAGTTTGGAGTTTGACCCGGTACAAATAGCTTTTTACCTAGTGGATACCTGATGCAGATGAAATATTGTAGTCAGATGGGAAAGCACTCATTTTTAATAATCAGAATCTTTTGGTGTGAAATATATACAATAAAAAACTTTTATTTTAGAGTGATTCTGTACACACTATTAATTAAAAAAAAAGATTATGATATTAGTTTGTACTACTTATAAATAAAAATACATTTCATATTATATAAGTTATAGTTTTTTTTAGATTCCATCTTAAAAAATTTGCCTCCATATAGTAATAATTATTTGTATATTCCCAACAAAATATGTTGTGTCACATTAAATGTTTAAGATAAAATAAAAAAAAAATTCAAAATTGTTTAGGACTAAGATTTATTCTTTAGAGGTTAGACTTTTATGATTAATTTACATATTCCCAACACTATATAGATTTATGTACTAATTTTTTCAAAACATGTCTATCTCTTTTACAATATCTGTACATTAGATTTGACATGCTGCATTAACTAATTACTAACGAAGTGCATATTTTACCTTTATATCACTTGCACTAAATACAACTAAGTTAAAATAATAATTTTTATAATTACACTCTATTAAATTATACCCTCCTTACAGTAATAAATTAGTTTGGTACCCAAAAAAAGATATGTTGAGGGGGCTTGGTTCAAGTTGCAACTAGATGTACAATCGTAATCTTTTAAAGTGAGAATATGATTTTGTTATTACGGCAAGGGCGCAGATTCGAGTTACAACTTGATGCATAATCATTATCATTTAGAGTAAGAATATATTTCGGTTGTTGAGAGCACATGCTTGAATGACAATTTAAGACTGAACTTTTTATCTCCCTTCTAATTTGGTAGGAACCAATAATCTCACAGATACATGATATCAAATATTAACAGGTATATAAAGCCGACTATTGGAGAAACAATGTCACCTGAAACTGATGTACGCTAGTCTCAGTAACTAATAAATTTTAAGTTGGAACAACTATGAGTGCAGGAGACTTTGGACTTACCGTTCTGTACATCTCAAAAATTGCACACAGGCAGTAAAATAACGTCCCCTTGCTCATGATTTCTTAGACTATGTGACCTTGTACTATGTTAATTGACATTGTAATTTTGAACAAATATGTTAAATATAATAATAGTGGGGTTATTTAAACTTACTAAATTTCTCTCTGCACTCATCTAAGAAAATTTATTAATTATAAGAATTAAAAATCTCCAAACTGCACTTTATTCATTTCCTCCCTGCTTCCCTATTTGTGTTTTCTCTTTACAAACAGAATTTGTTACAGATCTATGGAAAAGTAAAAAACGACTCACACAGAAAAACATCATTTCATTGTGAATTTGTGATTGCTGGTGTCGTTTTCATTCAAATTTTTATCATCTACGAAAGGCTAAACTCACTTGATTTGGCCACTGGTAGGGCTGAATTTTAGGGTCAGTTTCATCACCATTGTAATCTATATGTTCCTTTTTTCAATCACAGAGAGAGAGAGAGAGAGAGAGAGAGAGAGAGAGCGAGCTACAATAATCCCTCTTCCTCTTCATCAACTGTTAAGAAAAGAGAGAAAAATTACACTAATCAATTGACATTCTTCGTTGACAACAAGCTGCCGCACTTTTCTCAGTTAACATTTCATCAAGATCAGTCCAGAATCAATAGAACATCCAAGACCTTCGCTTCTCATGAATTGCCATATCACACCACTCATTAGATATGGACAAAAAGGCCTTTGAAGAAACCCCACCCCCCTAAAAAAAAATAAAAATTCAGGGCATCACCATTCAAAAGTTATTGGATGAATATTGTACCAGCACTCAAATACTTCAAGCTTTCTGACACACTGCATTTTCCGCTAAGAATATATCAATCAACCATCTCATTCCTTCACAATAATCTCTCCTTAAATCTACAATTAAGCTGAAAAGCATCACTATTGCCAACCATTACATTGTGCCTCGTTTAGCTCAAACGGGTCTAATTAACCAATGCAACGTTACACTGAAATTGGTTATAATTCCATAGAGACGATCATAAACGCTTTGAATAAATTATACATCTCACAAGCCAGAAACCTTACAGTGATATAAGATATTGAATTATTTACAACAAAGAGGGCTTATATACATCGTGACTGAGGCATTAAAAGAATATAATGTACAAACTAACGTACTAAGTGAATCGGGTAACTATAATTATCAAACTCACTCGTGTGGGTAAAATTTGTAAGCTGCACCAGTTATGTACATTTTGCACAAAATTCTGTCAATTCTGCGCTAAGGATATTTACATTTTGTACAAAAATTCAGTCAGTTCTGATGCTAAGAATCTGATTGGTGATTCCAATACCTGTACACCTGCAAGCAGATTATATGTTGAACATCATTTTTTAAAAATGTTAAAAAGGCGATTTTTAAATAAGTCCAGTAGACAAGCCAAAACCTCAGAGCCCATTAAGAATATCTGTCAAAATTAATAATAATCCCTTAATTTGCAACTGCAGGAATATAACCCAGTTGAAGAATTATTCAACATGCAAGTTAAAAAGAAAAGAAAATTAATATTTGATGAAAGATGAAACCATGTATTGTGTACAACAAAAAACTAAGTAAACTAGAGGTTGTAGGGTTTTCAGACATCATCATCCATCAAAACTAAATGTTGGAGCTATATTAATACAAAACCAAAAAAAATTAAGTCATACGTACTAAAACAACAGACAGCAGAAACAAAACATTACTCCTCTTCCTAGTAGATATATGTATTTAAATTAACTTCAAAAGCCTGTGAAACAGCAAGTAATTTTCAGAAATGTTTTAACTTACGTGTTTCATGGGGCCTCCAGTGCGTGGAGTGCTCTTAGAAATCTCCTTTAGCCGGTGGCAACTTGCCATAGTCATAACGCATCATTTAACACTCGGAAGTGCAATGATAGCAACAGGTAGGTTACGAAATGCCAGAGTAGACGAAGGTTGATGATATCATAATTATTGACTGAACCATTAATCCCCTCCTCGTGACTGAGTGGGACCCAAATATTTCTCCATAGATTCTTTTTTACGCTCAGGATCCAGACTGCAATACAAGCATAATTACAATAGTTAATTTCTCCTTTGATGTTAGGATGTTATTATGATTGCAATTTATGAACTAAAATACTGACCTAATTTGGATGCCAAGAAGAGCATAATGCATGTCATTATGATTGCAATTGATGAACTGAAAAAAAACTAAAAATACTGACCTATTTCGAATCCCAAGAAAAGTATAATGAGCAGCACTTGCACAAGCAGAGGCCGGAGCTATAGCAGCTGCAGGAACTCCCCGTACAGCAGTTGCCAAAGCAGATCCAGCACTGGCTCCACGTTGGTACTTTTTCAAGGGTGTCTGAACTAGAGCAGATGCAGATCTCCCCAGTCCATCACTGAGACTCTCATAAGCCTATAAAAACTATGAAGATTATTACCTTTTCTAGAACTATTACACTGCTCAAAATTTTATTTGATATACTGGAACTTGGGACTCTAATCATCTTATATTTGCAGTATCTACACGCATGGTATATTACAAACAATATCAAAGATCTATATAAACATCTCATCAATGTTGTCATTCTTGCATGCAAAATTCCAATCTAACAATTTAATTATGTTTTACGCGCAAGATATGAGGTATATTGAAATATCACCTGTTCAATTCCTTGTTGGGCACCTTTAGGCTGATTACGCCTTACATTTGTCACTGTATTTTCTTGTACGGGCCATGACACATGAGGGATGCTTGTAAGAATATACTCTGCTTGAAGCAAAATATCATGAGCTCCTGCTGCCAAATGTACCCCAAGTCCAACAGCTTCAAGGGATATACTTCTAAGAAACGCAATTGTACCTGAAAACAAAATTGCTCTGCTGTTATCACAAGGCAAGAACAGAAGTTCAAAATAAAAATCATAATAATAAAAATAACGACGACGACGATAATGAAGAGGCAAAAAGATTGAACGCATGGTGCAATAATATAACAAAATAATATGCAATTATCTAAGGCGTCTACATATTCAGAATTAACATTTCAAAACCAGAATGTTCTCCAAACGATGAAAAAGAAAAACTCAGGGTTACTAATCTATTCACCAAACCAAGTGGACCTTGGGAACACAATGAATGATTTCAGCTATATTATAGTCAATCTATTTGAAACTATGAAAACTAATAACATAAAATAGTGTCTAAGACAGAAACATAACTCTTTGATAGGAAAGAGAAAATATTCCTATAAAGAAGATGAACAAAGAACAATTAGAATAAACCACATGTTACAAAACCATCCTGCCATGGTGAAACCAAAAGAAGGAAAAAAAAAAAAAACTGAATGAAACCCAGCCAGCAGCACCTGTACTTATATTTCTATTAATCCTTAGCTAAAAAGAATACATATCTGACCCCCAATTGTTGCAAACACCAAATGGATCAACCAAACAAAACTATTAATCAGGCCATTTAGATCAATGGTTAACACAGCAGTGAGAGCTTGGTTTTAAAGTAATATTTCCATGCATCGATAACTAAGCTTTTTTATTATCAAATTATATATTATCATCCAACATTCTAGATAAATTTACAAACTACCAACAGTACACAACTTCTTCATTAGCCAAAAAGAGGGACCCCAACTTTACATGAATATTTTATCTCAATAAAATTTACCTCTTTGCATCCCTTTGAGTACCCTCTTATCCTTTCTATAGGTCTCAACTGGCAATGAAACCAGCTTTGTAGCACCGGAACCAACAGCAACCAAAGATCGAATGGCTGGCAGGCCTCGCAACACTTTATGAATCTAAAACAGAAAATAAAGGTTGATTAATTATTTACACATTTGCAAGAAGGCCAACAAATGCTTAATATTCTCAACAGCAACAATGAATGCCGCTAAAACCTGATTCTGGGAAATATCTTCCAACCACTCGCCTATTACTGTTTCACAGACACCGCCCCAACCATAGATGCCAACAGTGTGAACATGCTTAAGCTTCAGCTCAACCCCCTGCATCAAAATTTATTAAAGCAGGGCCGAGGGAAAAAAAATGAAAAGATTTACAGTTCTTGACAAGCATCTGGTTGAACTTTAACTAATCGGTGTAGAGGTAAGATAAGGAATGAATAAATTACCTTCCAGGGCACAAGATTTACAAGTTCCACATACTTTCCACCTCTTAATGCTGCTAGATCAACACGACTTGGAGTATAATCAACCCGAACAAAAACAGGCCATATATCAAACTTCTGTAACAAATTTTGGGAAAGCCAGTAATTAAATATTGTCTGGAATTGAGACCTAAACACTTGAGATGAAACAAAAAGAGATATAACAGCAAATAAAATGTCACAGCTACACTCAAATTCCAAGTTCAACAAAGAAGCATTCAAAGACATCCTATTAGAGTGACCTCAAGAATATAGAAAGAAGCGGATAAAATTAATATAATAAGGGTAATCAAAAACTGAGAAAATTAATATAATAAGGCTAATCATAACTCATAATTTTAACTGGGAACTAGATGATAATTACATAAATAGCAAATGGACATACAAATTTCTGATAATGCTATAGGCTAGAAAGGTTGCTCACAGAGAAAACAAGGAACTCATATATCATCTGATAAAAGATTCGAGTTCAACATCACTTGCCTGGAAAAAAGGTAGCAATGCTTCCTCCACAATGGTATGCCCAGCAAGGTTTCTGCTCTTTGTCATCAACAATTTTGAATCACATAAATCTTTATGACAACCTGGGGAATGGTTAACTGGCGAGCTTTTTTCTCCAAAAAAGTCTATGAGAAAATCTAGCTGGGATTGATGAAGATGCAACAGCAGAGGAAGCATAGCAACACGCAACCTGAACAGATAAAATACAGACGCCACATCAAATCAGCTTGGTCAAAAGGAAAAAGGAAAGAAAGGGAAGTTATTAGTTGAATCACCATTGAATAAAACTTCAATTCACATAGCAATAGAAGAAGAGGGATAAAATATATAGATGACATACTCATGAAGTGAAGAAAAACAGTAGTTTCAGCATGTAGTTTGCATCGGTTTTGAAATCTTTTATGCAAAAGTTCAAAAACAATTGCATGTGATAAACTGGTACACAGATTATGTCAGGCTGGACCTTCATATGAATTTTACATAGACTCACAAGGTATAATTGCAAAAACTACAGGTCTTCCTCACTGTGTTTGAAAATGGGCATTGATAAGTATAATGATTATCTTAAGATTCAATAAGATTATGTATGAATCATCATTAGTATAAATCCTATCTAGAAAAACAAATCTGATAAGTATTAGACTTCTTCTTCACAAAAGTATAATTGCAAAAAGTACAGTTCTTCCCCACTGTCTTTGAAAATGGGCACTGATAAGTATAATGATTATCTTAAGATTCAATAAGACTGTGTATGAATCATCATTAGTACAAATCCTATCTAGAGAAAACAAATCTGATTAGTATTACACAACTTCTTCACAAACTGACATACCTTCCATTGGCCCAACTAGGAAATTGAAAAGAACCCATGCCCACTTACCCAATTATTACAGTTTTCAGGCTATCGTCCAGTTTCTCAGGACCAACTATTAAAATATAAAAGCAGGCAACAACAACCTAATAAGATATTATCTTCATTAATATTTCTTTTTCTTATTTTAGAACTCTTTCCTCATTGATGTGTAATCTTGTTGAGATAATAATAAAGCCTTCCTACTGAGAAGATTGTTCATAAGGTCCCAGTAATAGAATCACAATTAGAGGCATTGGATGAGACTGTAAATTGCATAGACCCACACTTGGAACTACATGACATGAATGTCTGGGAAAGCTGATGACAAAATCAAACTTGAATCATCAACCTTAACTAAAACACTTATTCTAAACCAAAAGCAAAATATCAGTTGAATGGAGATCTAACAGTGTTTTTCAAATCAGGGCTTTAAACCTTAAGATTCCTCCTAATTCTAGGCTGAACAGGAATAATTGCTAGAACCGAAATGCTCTATGGCTGTATTTTTTCATTTTTCTTTTCTTTTTACCAGTATACATTGATTCCAGGAAATAAAAGATAACAGTATAATCTTTAAGTAACACAAGAATCATCGCTTAATGAACCTATAAAAATTAGAGAGACCAAAAATTGCACCTGTACTCCTCAAGAGGGGTTTGAGGATTGGGTTTGACAGATTCTAAGTCCAGCCTGAATGCTTTGGCAGAGGATACTCTGGGATGATCTTTTGAGTCATAGTGCCCCAAAACCTTCAATTCAATCGTGAAAAATTTTTCAGACATTATTGCAAGAAAATAAAAGGTAAATCATTCATTTAAAAATACCTAAATGATCTCAGCATTACCAGTTTCCAAGGTGCATCTTTGCTCCTGTCAGAAAGGTGAAAATCTTGGACTGAAAGAGACAGCCCCGATACAAACATTCCACCAATTGGGAAAATGTCATATTGAAATTGCATGCCAGTTAATGCAAGCTCCAGGCATACAGTCGTATCCCTTCCATGTATATTTGATGAGCACTCACCATTATTTCTAGATTCATGCCAGTCAGAACCAGCATACATTCTCCATGTCACATTAACATTGTTAAGAAGTATACGCCCCTTGGCCTTCCTGAAATCATCAGGTCCTGCAGACTCAATAGATGGACGCTTGCATTCCAAAACTTCTTTCACGCAAGTTTGCCCACTTGTTTCTGACAAGTGGTTTTCTACGATTCTCAGACAGGAATCTCCATACCAACCACTGTTTCCTTTCTCAACATCTCCATCCCTCATATTCCTGGGTCTGCATTTAAGCATCTGGGGTGATGACTGTCCCCCTACAGATAATTCTGACAAAGGACGTAAATCAGCCAAGCAGTAACCTTCTATAAATTCTGGTAAGCAACCATTCTGTATAAATGATGTTTGATCTAATCCTATCAGGGGCATTGATCCACTGACTGCTAGATCAGCTGAGAAATCCTCTGGGGATTTAACACTTAAGCTACATGCCTCTCCAAGAAGGGCATCATCAAATGAAATACGTAGTTGTGACCCAGTAGAATCAAATTGGCAGGTCTGACTCCCATCAAAATGAAATGCATCTTCAGATATCTCATCCATCAAACCCACCAACCCACCAATACTCTTTGTATCTGAGTTTAAACAACTTGCTTGACAAGGAGGGGCAGAATCGCTATTCAATACCCCACTTGCATCAATCAAATCACTCCTCTCTTGTGCCTGCTGCACGGTATTATACCTATCTTGCAAATGAACCAGTGATTCCTCCATATCAGGGGCAAAAATCTGTTGAAGTTGACTGGCCAAGCATGTCAGACCAGATGTTGTGTCATGGCAAGTATCCAGATAAATGTGAGAATTTGAACATTCCAACTCCCAGAGAAGGCCATTCTTACAGTTAGTCCTCAAAACGGCTTCAAGGAGTGCCTCTCGGGCAACCTTAACATATCCAATCTCATGAAGATGTTTTACACTGTAAGTGCCAGCGAGTTTCTGAGACTCGAACTTGGCACAGAGAAGAAGACCCAGATCCTGCATTCGAATTTTATAATCGTTCTCCAAGGAATTTTCCACGGTTGTATTTGAAAGAACAAAGGAAGATGCAGCTAATAAACAAGCAACATAAGGTCCATTTGTTCCAGCAGAACCCAACTGAGAATCAAGAACTTCATTTCTAACCATCGGGTTCATAAAGTGGGGCTCATAACTCAAACCAACATCAACCAAATTAAGAACAAAAGAAGTTCTGCAAGGAACAGTTAAGTCACTCTTCTGCAACCTACCATCACCTGATTCTTCAATTTCAGGAGATGGCAAACTAAAAAATGAAGTTATAGCATCCAGCCAATCCAAACGACCACCAACAGCGACAACTGTGCTGCATCTAACAGTAACAGATGTAAAAGCATGGGAAGACTCCGGATCCAGCAGATGTACAATATTGGAACCAGCTAACCTAGAAGATAATGCATTTGAACCACCTCCATCACCACGTTTCATTGTAGAGTTGCTACAGGATATCAAAAGAAATTCTTGACTTGGAACTTCAGAGACAGAACCCCATAATATACCTTCACCATGGGCTACCCAGAGAAAACCAGCACCCTTATTGCCTCCAATATTTGAAACTGACAGCAAATTTAACTTCTCAATTCTCAGTTTCAAAGAATGCCACAACCCAGAAAGTTCACTTTGCATTCCACCTCTTATATCTGCTTTGGCATCTGGTCTAATTACAAGTTCCAGAGAATCACATTCCAGGAGTACTGATGTTTGGGAGACAGAATATTCTTCACAGATACCAATGCCATCATGGCCTAAACAAGACAGGCCACTAATTATCTGGTTTAAAAGACTGTGTAAGCAAGTATACTGAGACCAGTCAAGATCGATTGCGACTGGAAATAAATGAACGTGCACAAAAAAGGCAGAGCTCAAGATTATCTCTTGTCGGGTTTGAGAATCTTCCAGATCATTCACACGATTAACAGCAGCAAAATCAGAACCTTTTCCCATGAATTTATTTCTACTCCTGGATTCCTCATATGTAGCTAAGAACTTAGCTCTCTCTGCTATCCAAGGACCAGTCACAGGACCCTCCTGCCAAAGCAGACTGATGGTAGAAAGAAGACCAGTTCTATTGCTGACAGAAAAGAAGTTCTGGGCAGAAAATTTGGACCTACTGAAGGAGGTGATTTCAGCATCATCTTTATGGAAAGAAGAAACCAAGTAAATGTCAAGATCGCCAACATTTAACCGTAGAGAACGTGTGGCTGTAGTGGAAGATCTTTCCTGAATACTACCATCTGACACTGCAGCAGGTTCTTGGACTGGTCCCTTCTTAAAAGTCGATGGTGACGAAAAATCAAGAGCAATAAAATGATCCCAGGCATAGTAACCTCGCGTGTCTCCGCCACTGTTTAAAGGAAAACATAGTATAACCCTTGCCTCTGGGATTGATATATTACCTCGTAAAGTTTCTGTTGAAGATAGGGTTGTAATAGGAGGACAAGAACCTCTTTTCACATACCCATGGGAAGCCCCACACTCCTCATCGACCATCTCAGACAAAAACCCAGTCTTTTTGTGATTCAATTTAGTAGAACTTCCAATATCCTTAAAAAGATCCCATAAAATATTTATCAAATGGAAGTTCACCCAAAAAATAAACAGAGGCAGTTTCAGAGAAAACGATGTGGACCTTGCTAAACACCCATGTGAACGATTTGCATCCGTGATATACTTGCAATTAGTGATACCTGAAGTTTGAAGCAGCAAAACTTTAACAATATCACCTTTATTCCCAAAAGAAGAATCAGCAGAAACTGGCCCACTGTATTCATATGAACCATGAACATTGGCAGATCGGGGAAATGGAGGGAGAACACCTTGAACTTCCACTTGTAGATGTTGGATAGAAACAGTTTGACTGTCACTTTTGTTTTTAGACTCCCTTGGGTGAACATTCATTACATCAATTTCGTTGTGAAAGTAATCAGCAACCTCAATATAGTTTATTGTTCCCTCAACCTTCATTTCTTGAGGATATACCTGTTGATATTATCAAAGTTTCATCTTAGTACAAAAGAAAAATCATGTAGAGCACTAAGTTCAAAGGAAAGACAACAAAATATGAAAGGGCAGGATAATTCTTCAACCTCACATTTATTACCTGTACAACAAGAGAAATGTCTCTGCATTCTGCACCCACATAATGAAAGTGTGACCCAACATTTGTCCAATCACATGAATCCTTCTGATCTTCATCATAAAAAGAGAATAAAACGGAAACTCCAGCAAAAGTTGCTTTGAGATTAGTTTGTACATGCTGCTGTTCTGAAATGTATCGAAGGAATATAATTACAGTTTTGCCACAAAGGTATGACATATATTGTCCCAATGGTAAATGGTCCATAAACAAATATCAGACAAAACAAAACCATACCAGTACTATGTTCCTATCTAATAGAGTTAAACTAAATAACCCTTGCATTGTAAACACAAACAGGAGGCAAAAAACCAGTAAGAATCAAAACTTATTCAAGTAATTAGATAAAGTGTGATGATACAAAGTTTTGCAATTTCTGTAACTGAACTACTTTCCCTTATAAAAGTTATTTATTATAAACATCAACACATACTTTTTTATCTTTAAAAAGGCTACATAAAATTGAATTCAATAGAAGAAGTCATGAATCAAGAACCTGAACATGAAAAATCTATCTGCTACGAACAATTAATCTCTCGGTTAACACAAGTAAAACATTAAAGTATTCCCCTAACCCCAACCTAATTGTTGCAGAAGAAAAAGATTAAATCAAGCAACTTGCATTAAGAGAGAGGGAATACAAGACATTAGATGATGGTACAGCATAGGCAACAAGTAATTCTGAGACCTTATGTATCACACACATATACATCAGGAGAAAATTAATGCAATAACCATAAATCAGTAACCATACGCAAGTAACCATGACCCCAAAAAAAAAAAAATGCTATCAATATGTTTCTCCAGCCCTTCACTTATTAAATATGAGAAAAGGAACAAATCACATACCATAAGGAACATGCAAAGACCCAGAAGCAAGGCTCGATGCAGCAGTTATTGCACTGAAAACAGAGCATGTCCAGTTCCACATGCCACTGTTTCCTAAAGCAGATTGGGAATGTCTCATTCCATCAAAACATTCAAAAAATTGGTCCACACTGCAAATAAGCCAAACCAATAAATAATAGAACATTAGCATCATGCCTCAAGTTAATTCATCTAACATCAATGGTTATACAAGTTTACAAGCACGGACGGATAAACCAACCTTGCCCCCAGATCAACTTCTTCAATACCATGTTTCTGATTTGTGTTGACAGGAAATGGCACCCAATCCGTTATAAGATGCGAGGCAGGTAGCACAGCTTCAGAAACAAATTCTTGCCTATTGAAAGAAGGGAAGCTGGAAGAATAGCTACCATGAATTGGTATCATCTCATCAGCGGGAATTACAGCAGGAACATTTGCTGATGAACGGAATTGAGAACTCACATTTAAGTAAACAGAGTCTGTTGGCTTGTAAAGCGTATGAGACATCCGATCATTATCAATCTTCAGATAAGTTTCCCATGAAAGTAAGAACCACTTGATCGTTCTTGGTTGAAATTTTAGTTCTATGGGATCAATACAAACATCTGCATCCACTTTGCGAATATCTAATGAACCATCCTTCCAAGGTATACTCAATTTTATGTTACCTGAAAATCCACCTCTTTTCCATGAGATGATAGGAGTTGTAGCATCTGAAGGAATGCAACCTGAAGGTACTTCACCAGAGGGTGTTCCAGAAGCATGTAGAGAGCCTGGTTGATGATTAACAGCATCAACGTCAACAAGTTCAAGTATTGCTCCTTCAAACTTTACAAAGTTTGTAAGACGATTAATTCCAAGAAAGCTCTCCACTCTTGCATCACTATCAGAGGAAGGGTCTTCAGAAACACAAGTTCCACACCCTATTTCTGATATTCGAAGAACCAAAGTTGCATGCGACTCCACCTTGTTTTCATTTTTCTCTATACATGGGTCGTAAGCAACAATCAACTTCTTTATCTTGACATGGAAGCTTGTAAGGAACCATTTCACCATCTTTGCAATTATCTTAACACCCTCATGAACATCATTGGGAGTAAACTTAGAAGGATTACCTGCTCCATCATGCCCAAACTGCCCTGTATCCCATTGCATACCGTTGTTATCATCTTGGCTGGTACTGCAACTTTCATCTACATCCCGTGATTTATTATCCCAACAAGGAGCAAGCACAAGCTCTAGTTCATCCAACTCAACTAGACAACCTTTGCCCTTCCACGGCATTTTAACCAGTAGAGACCCAATGGACCCCTCTTTTATCATCACTGATGTCGCTGCACCAAGCTGAAAGAACAACACAAGCACGATAACACTGTGATCAATAAGTAGCAACTCCAAGTACTCCAGTGACAGCCCAACCAACTTAAGCTTCTTTGTATTTCTATTCAAAATTTATACTCACACTAATTACAAAAAATGAAGTTCACAAAATCCCATTAAAACATTAGAACCTTAAATACCCCGAGGCAAAATTAAAACGCCCTAAGCACACCAGCCTGGTAGCAGCTACGTGTAATTCATTGAATTCAGTTAATATATCAGCAAAACAAAGGACTAGTCAAACAGCAATTCTTCATAACAATAACAAAAAAACCCTTCAACAAAAAAGGACAAAGAAACACAGATTAAGCAAACGAGGTTACTACTCTGTACCTTCTGATTAAGATAATCAACATTAAGAGCGAGATCATTGAGCTGAATAGAGCCATCACTAAGCTGAACATCAAGCTGATCAAGGTCAATATCCCCCAAAATAAATTGACCCAGTTTCTTCTTCAAAAAGAATTTGCAAACCCTCTTCACCGCCCACTTCGGCACCAACTCCTCCGCCGATTTCGCAATCCTCCACCCCGAAAACATTATATCCAAAACAACAAAAGAAAGTGATTTTTAGGATTCAATCTCCGAAATTAGGGTTTTGAAAAACTGGAGAGGCGGTTGTTGCTTGCTCGTGATGGAAGAATTTACTTCCATCAAGAGCAAGAGCAAGAGCGCGAGCGCCCTGTAGAGGAGATTGCTGTGTTTGCGAATGATTTGGATTGATTTTTGAATTTGAAAAGAACATGAGACATATAAAATTGATGGTGGTGATGATGAATATTGATGATGACGATGATGATGAATATTGATGATGATGATTAATTAAGAGTTGGGCTGTGTTTGGGTTTTCCGATTTTGGGGATTCCGTGTTTGTTGGGTATTGTGTTCTTTTCTCGTTTTCCTTTTATACGTTGACGATTGTAACTCTACTTTTGTTTATAAGCTTCTGAAACAAGTTGATTTAAATATAATTTTTTACTCGTCGATTTTTCGTAGGAAATATTTGAGTTGTTAATATGAGTTTTTATTAAAAAAATATAAAATTATTTTGATAGAAATAAAATAAAATAATTAAATAAATTAAAGGTATTTACATAATTGAATTTTAAAAAAATTCTACAATCTCTATTCTTAGAAACTCAAAAGTTTAAATTTGGGTTATTTATCGTCAGTCCCCACATATTTCGATAATTAGCACCGCGTACCCACAAGTTTCGACCATGTGCATCACGCCCCCATTTCCGTCAAACTATCGTTAACTTAACTCGAAAAAAGGGTAAAATGATGATTTCATATAAGATTAAAATAATAAATAAAAAAAAAACACTCTTTTTAATCCTTCATTTTTTCCCCCTTTTCTCTCTCTCTCGCGTCTTTCTTTCTTTCTTCTCTTCTTCTTCGCGTCTTCTTTCTTTCACTCTTCTTCTTCTTTCTTTTTTTCTTCTTCTTCTTCTTCGGGTCTTTTTTCTTTCACTCTTCTGCTTCTTTCTTCTTCGCCTTCTTCTTCTTCTTTCTTTTTTCTTCTTATTCTCTTTCTTCTTCTTCTTGCCTTTCACTACTGTTGCCTGCCGGTGTGAGCTGCCGCCGTCTTGAATCAACAACAACAAATGGCGCACCCTGCGTGATCTGCCATCGCTCGAAACCGTCGACGCCACCGCCTGAAGCAGCCGCCGTTCCCGCCGCCTCTATAACTTAATTTAGGGTTTTTGATTTTTGGTTCCTTTTTGTTAAATTTTCTTGGTTTGGGTTTCTTTTGTAATAGAATTTTACAGAGAAATTTTGGTATAATTATCTTAGGTTTCTTTATTATTGGGTTTTTTTTGTTTTGGTGGGATTATTGGAATTATTTTGTAATCTACTAATGATTTTGTGTTTGATTTTTTTCTTTCCCTTTGGAATCATGCTCTGTCTCTCTTCTTAAAAGTTTACTGGTTTTACAATTTTGTTATGATAATGAAATAAGAAAAAATCGTTTCAATATAAGATATTATTATAATTAATTTTTATTTCTTAATGTAAATTTTATAATCTGTAAGAGGTATTTTTGCCAAATATTTTGGCAATGTAGCAATGGCTGAAGCTGCAGCCATGAAATGGGGAATGCATGTGGCTCTAAGAGCAGGAGGATCCTCTCGGTGTTACTTGAGTCTGATTGTCTTGAGGTTGTAGAGCTTGTAAACAGTAGATGTAGCAGCATGGCTGAAATCTCTTAGATGATCTCTGAAATTCTGGAAATGAAGAATAGTTTCCAGAATTTCAGAGCTCAGCACACTGCTAGAATTTACAATGGTGCAGCTCATGCTTTAGTGAAATTGGCTCTACAAAAGATGACAGATATGATTTGGTTGGATGAATTTCCGATGTGTTGTATATGATTTCGAGTATTTAATGGAAAAGCTTACTTTTTTATCCAAAAAAAAACTCAATTCAATTCAAATTAGGGGTAGTATGGTCTTTTAGGTTAATAACTGTCTAACCAGTTAGAATTAACTGATTTTTTGACGGAAATGGGGGTTGGGTGCACATGGTCGAAACTTATGGGTGCGCGGTGCTAATTGTCGAAACATGTGGGGGCTGACGATAAATAACCCTTTAAATTTTTATTAATAGAGACAAAATAAATCATATGATTAAAAAGTTATTTAATCTAATCAATTATATTATGTCACACTAATTTATATAAAATTAATTTATAAATTTTCTTTAATTTTAATTAGAAAAATATAAGAATTATAGTGTAAGTTTATTTCGTCCACTCAAAGTATAGTTATTCTATGATTTCCTTGTATAGTTTGAAGGACTAGAGGAAGATAGAAGAGAAAAATGAATTCAAAATGCATATAAATGAATTATTAGAATTAAAAGTAATAAGAAATAGAAGAAATAGACATAGAAGTCCAATATTTATAGTGAACAAAAAAGAGGCAAGAGTAGAATAGTAATTAACTGTAAAAGAAGAGAAAAAGGCAAAATAGACCAAGGGAAGACTTGTTCATGATTTGTTATACTGACAAATAGACTGATATAGTTTTTATTTAGGTTAATCACCAGAATATATGTCGTTGGTTTCTCCCTTATATACAGTAATTCCCAAAAAATTTATGAAAACTGAGGAAACTATTTTGACAAAAACTAACTTTTCAAAGTTTATTAAACTGATTTTGAAAATATGCCAATAAAAAAAAATACTTTAAAACTCCTGACTCAAGCCCAAAAAAGCATTTTCAAAACATTAAAGGCTTAATGGGTTAACGAAGACCGTGTTTAAAAAGAAGTTTTTAGAAATTCAGCAGAAACTTTCACTAAGTTCTTATTATTTTTGTCAAAAACAAAAATTCATTTTTTAAAATATCTTCTTTCAAACTCATTTCCCTTGAATAATGATAAGAACTTTCTTTTGGTAATACTTTAAATATAATTTATATTTTTATTGACTGGGCGAGACTTTTGAACCCGAAAAATAAATAAATAAATAAAAACAAATAAGATGACTTACTTACTAATCGCTATCGAAATGAATCCAAATGATGTTTAAACTTTCTAAGTATATGTAAAGTGAATAAAGAGAATTTTATCGCTTTTCTAATTTTATTGCTTATCTAACATTTATATAAGAGTTGATAATTGTTCTCACTTATATCCATACACTCTCATTTACATGAGAGGTCTATATATACGAACGAAGAATCGATGCAATAATTGCTACAATTAATGATTTGATGTACAAGAGCTAAGATTTTGAAAACAAACTTTACAAGTGGCAATTTACCAAGGACTAACTAAAACTAAACAGGAAAAAAGTATGACTAGATAATGTGCTTTTTTTATGACTTGATGTCCGTAAATCGTGACTATCTATTGTTTTTTAAGCTGACTTACTGTTGGTAACAAAATGAAAAAAAGAAAAAGATTCCTTTATAATTTTTTTCTTATTTGGTAGTGAGTAAAGAAGAGTATAGGGTTGGCAAAATTTGAAACCTGAGTCATGAAAAAAAGATGCCGATTCGGATGCGAGTAATATCCGTAATGGATGCAGGCGGATATTCCGGATATCCGGATCCGCAAAAATTAAAATTTAATAATTTAATATATAATTTCAAAAATTAATAATTTACCTAATAATATCATATAAAATCTAATCATAATTTAATAATGAATAATTCAACATGAATAACATACAAATAATCTCATAAATCTACAAATAAAATTTAATTTTTCATTTTTTATTTCATTTTTAATGTATGTTTTTAATTTAAAATAAAATTCAATAATTTACCTCATAATATCAAATAAAATTCAATCATAATCCAACAATTAATAATTCAACATGAATAAGATACAACAACATAAATCCACAAATAAAATTTAATTTTTGATTTAATTTTTAATTTAAAATAAAATTAAATAATTTACCTAATAATATCAAATAAAATTTAATCATAATCCAACAATTAATAATTCAACATGAATAATATATAACAACATAATAAATCCACAAATAAAATTTATTTTTAATTTTTAATATATATTTTTAATTTAATTTATAATTTAAAATAAAATTTATCCGAATTCGGATATTCAGTTTTCTGAATACACTTGCATCCGCATCCAAATCCGGATCTGTGTGAATCCCCATCTTCCACTTCCGGATCTAAATTTATTTGACATCCTAGAAGGACATCCATAAAAACAAGACATCGATAAAAGCTGAGTACTTGACTTTTTGACTACTGGTAGTTGGCTATTACTTTTGCTGGTGTCGCTTATTTGTCCATAATTTGATGAACATCTTCTGCCGTGTCTTCATCCAAATATTGGTGACTCATAGTTTCTAATCCTTCTCCTAATGATGGCGTGTCATTAATCTTGATTAGTTCCTCCAAATATTCTTCACGTTTTTTCTAGATTGTTAACTTTTATCTCTAGTGAAGGAATGAGTTGTTCTTCATGAACAAAATGCATTTGGGTCAAAATAGTAGAATGTTATCATTGGGTTATGATCTTGTCATGAGTGTCAATCCATTCATAGAAGACTGCAATCTCATGTGTTCTTCTATATATATCTTTTGTGGAGAAGCTGGGCTTATCATGATAAATTTTTCTTCTGAATTTTTTGGCGCCTTCGCTTATAAGAATGGCATAGTGTGCTGGTAGTATGACACCTCCATTCATTTTATTGACTATTTGGGGTTTTGGTGGTAAAGAACTAAAATTTATTAACAAAGCTGTTGGTTTTATAATAAATAGAGCTCCGTTTAACATTGATAGAATGTATTTAAATCTGTCTAAATTGAAAATATAAATAGTGCATATCATTCTAGAAACTGAGGGCTTTAAATAATAAATTTTCATTGTCTAGGGTTTTGGCTAAAGATTAATCAAAGGAAATGATAGAAATATCATGCCTGGGAGGGTAATATTTCTCAGTTCTGACCA
The DNA here is from genome assembly GCF_000493195.1 of Citrus x clementina. Classification (NCBI taxonomy): domain Eukaryota; kingdom Viridiplantae; phylum Streptophyta; class Magnoliopsida; order Sapindales; family Rutaceae; genus Citrus; species Citrus x clementina. Next base: position 3,177,368 of record NW_006262022.1, read on the forward strand.
TTCAGGTCCAAACCCAGTTAAGAAATTTAATTAGTTATAGAATAATTGATTGGCTAGTGAAATAAAATCCTGGTATAGGCTTTCTACTATTTTTTTCTTTTCTAATGTTTATACTATCACCAATGAGGCGAAAATTTTTGTTGAATTCTTAGAAATTGCCTCGTTGGGATATGGTTAAAATTTCTTCAAGTGGTAAGTAATGATTAAGTGTTTGGGTTTTTTGGGTCTTTTGGTTATGTAAAATATGATATTATTTTGTAATATAATATTCTTTCTAATTAGTTTTACATTAGTAATTTTTTTATACAATTATCTTCTATCTACATGCATTTACTTTGTTGTCTAAATTATATCTCGTATCATTAAGCTTTCTAATGTGCATGTCATGGCTTCACAGTGGTTACAAAGGTGTATGGTTGATGATGATGATGTTGCTGCACTGTTTAAAGAGTTATTTAATTGTTTGGTTGATGCCATTGATGCACTGCTTAAAGGGTTAATTAAATGGCTAACATGATAATATGGTCTCATCTTTTGTCTAGCAAATTCTATTGCTTTATGAAATGTATAAAAGCATCTACAATATGATCAAGACAATTGACTATCAGATCAACTACCTTCTCCATTTACTATAAGTGCTTGATTGTCTATCTTTGACTAATATAAAAAATGCAAAATGATTACTTTCTCTATGCTCATTAATTTGTCTAAAATAATACAGGAGTGCATTGATTACTTTTAATTCATCTTGTGGGTTATTATAACTTCACAAATTGTCTAAGATGCATTACCGATTGTCTGATAATAAGTACG
>NW_006262022.1:3179499-3180708 GCF_000493195.1 Citrus x clementina
AAAATTTTGAAAATGGTTTTAATATTTATCCATTCTAATTTGAAAAAACTTATAGTGTGTTTTTTAATCTAAATGACATGACTAACTATTTGAAATGTCCTTTTGAACAATTGAAATCTATCCATTGAACAAATTCTTGTGAGGTCGTATTTGCCAAAAACCACTTTTACAATCAAATTTAAAAAAACATCTAAATTTTTATATACAATTTACTAGCTCATCGTTATTGGGTATTTTATAACTATTCTCTAAATTATTATTATTTAATCTTTTATAATTAATTACCATTATACTCTTACCTCTTTTTTGTTCACTATGGTTATTTACTATTAATGCTAGACTTTTATGTCTTCTTGTATTGTTACTTATTACTGTTAATTCTATAATTTATTTATATGCATTTTGAATTAATTTCTATCTTCTAAACTACAGGCTAAATATTGTGCTTATATTATTATGTCCGAATTAATTATTTCTATTTATATATCTCTTTATTATCTTTTCTAATTGGTTTGTTGCCTATTATTTATTTATTTTTGTAATTCCTCTACTTTTTTCTTTACAGGCCATTTATCGCATTCTAAACATTCAACTTCTTTTTCTATACTCATAATATCTTGTAAGTACATGTCTATCTCTTTATCATGTAGCATTTCTATTTAATTAATAGAAAACTTATTATTCACATGTATGTCACTTTCTAATTCTAACTTATTATAGTCTTTTAGCTTTTCAGTACTTTCTACCTTACTATTTTTTTCTTCCTCTAGTAATGATTCGAAGAATTCTATATCCACTTCTTTTTCTAGCATTAATGTCTTCTTTTCATACGGCAAGAAGTGCGTTTTATTTTTGGGTTGAATGAATGTTGATTTTTTTAAAGAAATTAACTCCATTTGAAGTTATTGATAAACTATCATTATTTCATAATATAAAGTTTAATCCCAAAATAAATGTATATCCTACTTTCTGGCTAGAAATAAATATTTGTGGCAATACATTTGTTTCTCCATTTATTCTAACACGTATATTATTTATACGTTCTGTTATTTGCATTAATTCACCATTAATTTGTCTAATATTTTCTGGATTTTTTAACTTATTCCTAATTTTTTTAGGGACTAAGCTATCATCTATAGTATATTGTCTATCATTGCTTTAGTATAATTTGTTTCCTTTTTAAATAATAATTCTACATCTATATATAGA
>NW_006262022.1:3180808-3188946 GCF_000493195.1 Citrus x clementina
GATGTAATTAATAAATATTTTAAAAAATAAAAATAAAAATAAATAATAAATAATAATTGAAAAGTGTGCCTAGGCCACTTATCAAGATGAGCAAGTGGCTGCTACCATCCACTTACTCACCCCTTTAATTATTAAAAATAATAATAAATTAAATAAGAATAAAAGGGACAAAGGTAGAGGCATTTGTTGCCTATAAAAGCTGAAGAAAGGGAGTGGAGCAGGGGAGCTGAAGCCGAGAGACGGGGGAGAAAGTTGAAAAATCTCTTCTTTCTTTTTTCTTGTTTTCTTGTGTAATCAATTTTCGTGCAATAGACTTCAGAAATTTGTTAAATAAAATAAGTGTTTTGTTTTCCAATATGAGTGGCTAAATTTTCTAAGATGAGGTGAAAGGTGGAGCTCAAATATTCAAATTCTTGAGTTAATTATTCTCTCAAGTGAGTCTTAAAATTTATTTTATTTATTTATATTTTTCTTCCTTACTTGTTTCTTTTACGTCATTTTAATTTATAATTACAAATACTTTAGATTTATATGGTATTTTAACATAATGTCGACACTTCAATATAGTTGTGGCACATTATGTACTTAGTCTCATATTTATCACATTAATGGTTAGTTAAAAATTAAATGACATAATAAGTAACTGGTAAAAGAAATGTAAAATATAAAATTTGAGAGAGTGTTATAACCATAATTTGAAATCTAAGAGTAAATCTCGTAACCTTAGCATATTTTTATATTTATTCAGATTAATTTATTTTCCCGCATTAAATTTCTTAGTTTAATAAATTAACTACTAGATTTTAAATTCCTTGTGATTCGACCCCGAACTCACCGGGTTAAATTATAACTAGACACTTTTATACTTAGGAGTAATAACACTTTTGAGTCGTGTCAATATTTTTATGTCTAATAACTATATTAATTCTATTATTTGGTTCTTACTAGAGAATCTGCTAATCTAGTTATTAAAATTAGCTAATAATTTTTTTTAATATAATCTAAATTTCTTCTTTAAGTATTAATATTGCTAGTTTCAAAAAAAATTCCTAGTCCCAGTACTAGCTCTTTTAGCTTTTCTAAATTAAATTCTAAATGTTGTCTTAAATTAATTAATAAATCCATTAATAAATTTTGTTGATCATTACTAGTATGTGGAAAATGTTTAAATTGATTTTCTCAGTGTTCTATATTACAAATAATTTTAAATCTCTCTGTCAAGTTTAATTTTAATTTTCTATGATTGCTATTTTTTAAATCTAAATAATCTAATCAGTGAATATCAATAACCTAATTTTTTAAAATCTTCGAGCCTGTTTCTAATTTTTGAAGCTAGATTCTCATACTTATCTAATAATTGTATCTGCTTGTTAATATTTTCAAATTTAATTTTCTGAATTCGAATATAGACAAGTTTGTAAAAGCATAATATTTAAGACTTATTTTTTTTTCTATTTCAAGAGCCAAAAGAGATGTATAGTCTACTGCCAGCTTTATATTTACTAATCTTTCTTCTAATAAATTATCTAATTGTAAATGTTCTACACTAATTCTTACTACTTCAGTTTGTACAATATTTAAAGCACGTTCTAATATTTTTATATAAGGATTATTTTGCATCCAAATATCATAATCTTTTTCTAAAATAGTGAATAGATTTTTATAAAATTTATGAAGATTATCATTAAACTTATCAATTGTGAAAATATATAGTGAACTAAACAAAGTCTATCTTATAACTACTTATATAAAAAAAAATTTAAAACAAGAATAGAAGAGATACTCTAACACAAAAAAAGAGAAAATGGCGAAATGGATCCGGGGAAGACTCGTGTGTAGCTTATTATACCAACAATATAGATTGATATAATTCCCATTCGGGTTAGCCATTAGAATATATGTCGTTGATGTCCCGCCTATATACGGTGAATTCCCAAAAAGTTTATGAAAACTGCGGAGGCTACCTTGTATTGCATGTTTTAACTTTAACCTTTGAGGTTTGATTTTTCAAAAAAAAAAAAAAAAGAAATACAAGAAAAAAGCCAAAAGAAAAAAATAATAAAAAGCTTTACATCTATCTTTCCACTTTATTCTTCTTGTTCTTTTTATTTTTAATAAAATAAAATTTTAAAAAAATAAAAAATAAAGATATATGGTAAACAGTGAAACAAAAGTTTTCTCACTTATGTGTGTTTGATATACTGTATCGTATTATGATATATTGCATTAATTAGTATAAGATATATTGCAGTAAGCCGTATTGCATTAGTATTATACTATAATAACATTGTAGAATGTTTATTGCTATGCTATATAGTATTATATATAATAATTTTTGATATTATTATTTATATTAAATTAATTTTTTATAATTATAAATATCTTAAAACTTTTAAATTTTAAATTTATTAAATTTATTATTTAAATTTGTAAATAAAATAAAATAACTCACCGCCGACCACCGTGAACCACTGCAAACCACCATTGGCGTTCATAATTCCGGTATCTTTCGACGTCAAATGTTGGTGCCATTTGAATCTTCATCATCGAAACTATACAACGGTACATGTCTCATCGTCAATGGAGTTTCCTATCATTGTAAATATACGGTTAAAGTATTGGGAGCCAAACCTTTGACTATAAATCTATGGTGAGTGAAAGCTCCATTTCCGATATTAAATACACTCTTAACTATCTGGTGATTAGGATTCTACTGCTGCCAAAATTGATGTCAAATTAATGATATCGAAATAATATTGCTGGCAGTGGATTGCGGTGGTCGGTTGTGGCCAATATTTTTAACATTCAAATTTATTATTTCATAAAATAATAATAAATAAATTAAATATGTTTTAATTGATTAAATATTTTTTGTGTTTTGAAAGTCAGCAATACAGCTTATTCACAAAGACGCCACATGTTTTGATAATGCGGCAAAAGGTGTATTAAGGGCTCTAGTTAATGCTGCTCAATGCAATCCATTTCAATTTTCAAAAACGGATTTATTTCAACTAATGTTGGGCTCACAAAGTAATGCTATGCAATATTGCATGCCGAAGATACACTTGATTTAGAGATTACAAAACCTACTAAATAAAAAAAAAAAACAAAATAGAAAAGCCAAAAATTGGAATGTTTAAGCTTCGCTCTTGCTACAAAGACGCTTCAAATGTCAAAAAACGGATTATTATTTATATAACTTGCCTCAAATGTCAAAAAAAGGATTATTATTTTATGGGTAATTTATCGTCAGCCCCCAATTGTTTCGACATTTAGTACCGCGCACCCACATCTTTCGACCATGTGCATCATGCCCTCATTTCCGTCAATCTATCGTTAACTTAACAGAAAAAAGGGTAAAATGATAATTTTGTAAGAAAAACAAACAAGAGTAACAAGCTAACACGCAAAATGAATAGATGATGCTATGTCATGACAAGGATGAAAACAAATGAAAATTACACCTAATCTTGCTTGTTTCCATTATTATAATGATAGTGTTACGTAGTTAACCAATCCTTCGAATCAAAAACTTAAAAGCAACGTCCGTAAGCAATGGGGTGGGCCGTAGGCTTGAGTTTTGGATTGCGAAAGTTATAACCTAAATATTCCAACAGGATATTATCTTTTTATTATTTAATATTTTTTAACACGTCGTTTTACCAATAAAAAAATTTTGACAATTATTTTTTATTTAATATTTATTATTTTATCACTGAACTGTTAACTCCATTAATAATTTATTAATGTTACGTGAGTATTTTAGGAATTTCAATATATGCAATGTTTTAGGAATTTCATAAGTTATGATATTTATAATTTTATCAATTAATTATTTTTTATATATTAAATAATCAATTGATGAAAATATTTTTTTGTACATAATTAATTTTTTTTGTTAATTTAGAGCTTTGAATTATATTTACACAATTTAGGGGTAAAATACACTTTTATTATATTTCATGTTAAGAATTTTATTAATTTTAATAGTTTGGTGGTAAAATAATAAAGCGAAAACATTAAATAAGAAAAAATAATTGTCAGAAAACCTTAATGGTGAAATGATATGTCAAAATATATTAGGTAGTAAAATAATATCCCAAATCCACTTTCAGCTGAATAGTTAATTACATGAAAATTTGAATCAATCCACATAAATTAAAGTCCATTTGGGTTCTTATTTCTTTCACCTTGCAAAACCTCAATAATTCAATCCATCCTTACCTCAGATTAAGGTTGTGTTTACTTGTTGGAGTAGGAGTGAGGAGTGTGGATTCCTCCCATTCAAGCGTTTACTTGCTTAAAATAGCCACGGATTGGGAATCCCACTCCATGAGCCCCACTCATTTTTGGAGTGGGGAGTGGGAGTGGGAGTGGGAGTGGGAATCCACTCCCACCTCTCCCCTTTTTACCCTTTCATTTTTAATTTAATTTAATTTAATATTTTATAATTAATAAAATAAAATAAAAAATATTTATTTGAATAATAATATTATATTTAACTAAATAATAATTTACATTGATTCTAAGTTAAAATTATTTTAAAATAATATTATTATATTAATAGAGAATTAATAAATATAATATTATTATATTTATTTTAAAAATAATAGTACTATATTTATTTAATATTAATAATATAAATAGTTTATTCTAAGAAAATATTAATTTTGTACTAAATAATATTATATTATTATTTTATATAATAATAAATTTAATATAATTATATTAAATAAAATAAAATAAGGTTTCATTTTATATTAAAATTAATAATTTATTGTTCATAATTAAGAATATTAATAATTATAATAAATTTACAAATATAATAAAATAAATATTATTCATTAAATATATTTTTTATTAGTTTTGTAATTAAAAACTATAATTCTTTAAATAAGGATAAAATTGTAATTTGAAACTATTTACTCACAATCCAAGACAAAGTAAACACATAAATTGGATTCTGATATCTATTCCATGCTTCCATTCCAGTGTAAGTAAACAACCTACTCCCACCCCCACTCCACACTCCTAATCCAAGGATTCCCACTCCAATCCAAAAAGTAAACGCAGCATAAGTGTATTCATTTGGAGGATACTTGACACACTGTATTATATTACACTATATTAGTTGTATTGCAATATATTGTATAGCATTAGGATGCATTAATATAATGTTTGGTATGGTATTGACTGTCTTATATACAATAACATGATTCTATATTAATGTTAAAATTAAATTAATATTATTTCAATTTATTAATATCTTAAGATTTTATTAATAATTTTTAAACTAAATATTAGATAATTATTTTTATATATTAATTTTTAAAATATAAAAATGATTCGATAAGTGCTTATTATTAAAAAATAAAATGTTACAATATTATGTTATATTTTTAATAACATTATATTATAATATAGTACACTTCAATATTATAATGTAAAAATATAATACTATATAATTGTATAATATAATATAAGTTAAAAACTATTATAAAACAATATAATATCAAAATATAAATTTATTTTTATTTATTAATGTCAAATATAATTGTTTAATTAAAATTTATTTTTCAATTTAGTATTTTAATAACTAATAAATAATTAAATAAATTAAAATACTTTTAACATATTTAACGTAAAACAATTAAAACGATTTATGTAATGAAAGTAAAATAATGCATTGTCATTTATTTATTGAATATTTATGTTTATTACTTTATTATATTATTGTTTAAATTAAATTTTTTTATGAATAATGTTTTAATACAATACACCCTAAACTCTACCTCTCATGGGTTAATTTTATACGCATTTGAATGTAATAACCCTTTTTTTAATATAGTGCAATGCAATAAAAAAAATTAAAATCAAATATAAATTAGTATAAGAATAATATTTTAATCCAATGCAAATTTAGTGCAATGCAAGCTGCCAAAACGCACCCTTAATTAACTTTTGAAGTCAATGACAAGAGACCAACCAATTAAATTTTCCTTTAGAGGTACTTATTTTAATTAAGATTACCCTACTAAAATCAAAACACCAACGCCTAGTTCAAATCATGTCTGGCCAAAAATACTGATAACTCCAATAAAGTCAAATAAGTACTACAAAGGTCACGTTACAAATAATTACATAGCTGATATTATTTTTTGAAATTGTCATCATCTACCAGTAGATAAAATTTGAAATGTACGATTGAGTTGTACATATTTCAGCCAAGTGATGATCCATCGAGGGTTAGTTCGAAAATCTATTACTGTGAATGCAGGGGAGATATTTATCATAATAAAATTTAGAAAAATCGAGTTATTAACCGAGCGGCACGTGGCATTTTTACGTCCAATAATTGTATTGAGTGCATGTATATTATCAACATTTTCCTGTATGTTTAGTACGTAATCTAATATCTTCTTCTTGTTCTCTAATTAATAAGATTTCGGGTGCGTTTGAGATTGAGGTTGAGCAGCTGTAGCTTAAAAGCTACAGTATTAAAGTATTTGATAAACACTAACTACTGTAGCTTTTAAGTTATGTTGATATAATTTTTCACTTGTATAATATAAAATTTATTATATCTTTAATAATTTTATTAAAATTATTATTTAAAATTTATATTTACTATATATTATTAACTTTTGTTTCATAATTATAACTTTTTTTTTACAGCAGCTGTAGCTTAAAAACTACAACACCTCAATCCCAACCGCATCCTTCCTGTGTAATCTACTGGTATGTATTTATTTAGCAGATGATGGTTAATGGTTAGAGGTTAGATGATGAAACGTACTTGTCACTGTCTGGCTCTGCCATTTAAGGAAAGAATCATCAAATTATTTGCACGTGTAGACAAACAATTACGGAAAGTGAGGAGACCCCAGTGCCCCGCAAATTGTGGGCTGGAGAGACCTATAGGAAAGCCGTCTATATAACACCGACACTTCATTCGGCAATTCAGAGTAACAACAAATTTCAGTCTGTTCAAATAAATACCCGGGAAAAGGGACAGTTAAAGCCCGATCACATAAGAAAACTCTTAACCGAGTAGTTTAATCGCTTCCCTTTGCCTCTCTGTTTGTTCATAAAATGGAGCTCAAACCGGGCTTATCAGCTTTTGTCACCGGCGGTGCATCTGGGATTGGTAAAAACTTGAAGGCTTTTAATTTTATTTTTCTTGCATTTAAGTACCCAATTCTGATTCCTATACTGGGTTCGTGTTTGTGTATTGATTGTGTTTTATTTGGCACTTGATAAGTTGTGTTGTGTCGTTGGTTGTTTCTTATTGAAATTTAGATTCTTCGGATATTCTATAATCTGGGTTTGTGTTTTTGGGATTTTCTAATGATTACTAATCCAGTATATGCTTATTTTTCTTGTATACGATATGTCCTATGAGTAGTTAGTAGTTACTCTCATCAATCGGAGGCTTCTGAAGATAGGCTAAAACGATTTTATGCATATTTAAGGGAAGTTATTGAAATTTGAATTGTTGTGACGGATGTTATATAATTTGCGGATTTTGCCAATGCTGGTGTATATTTTGCAGGTAGAGCTTTGAGCTTAGCTCTTGCAGGGAAGGGAGTATTTGTGACAGTTGTTGATCTCTCTGAAGAAAAGGGAAAGGAAGTTGCAGCGCTTGTTGAACAAGAGAATGCTAAGTTTTATTCAAACTTAGGATTTCCATCTGCTACGTTTATAAGATGTGATGTGGCTAACACAAGTAAGTCTGCTTATATTTACTTATTTGTCGATACCGGACCGTCCTCGTTTTGTACTTTTTCACTTTTCCTTGTTCATAGTTGGCATTGGCTTTTCTGAGGCTGTGAAAGAGAGGATTTCGAAAACTGAATTTTGACGATTTTTGTATTTACACATTTTAGTTATTTACTTGAGGTTTGAGTGGGAAATAGAACAGTTTTTTAACTTAGTATGACGTTGCTTTGTAGACGATTGGTTTTTATGTGCTTTGACTTCTCAGCATGAATTTGCATATCCAATCATTTCTTGTGTTGTTACTAGATGATTTTACAAGTAATCCATCAATCAGAATTGCGTCTCACTTATTGACAGTAAAGAGCATCAATTTCTGGGCATGTTTCCTTCTTGTTCTCCTCATGTGCACTTATGTTTTA
>NW_006262022.1:3189046-3190834 GCF_000493195.1 Citrus x clementina
GCATGACGTATGTTTGATAACTGAACTCTCCTCGTACGTTACGGAACAAAAGAAATGTACTCGCAACTTCAAGATGTTGAAAGTTCAAGAGATGGATTTATGCTTATACTTTTAATTTGCTAATTGGAAGAGAATGAGTGGTGATTATGAGTACATTTTATCATAACAGATTGGAATTATGCAAGCTGCAAAAAAGCCTGGAGTGATTATAAATATGGGATCTTCTGCAGGACTTTATCCATTTTACACAGATCCAATCTACTCTGCTTCCAAAGGTTTGATGTTTGTACCACATTGTGTCACCGATTTTATTTCGGACACTCATTTAGATTACCTTATGGGTGCGTTTGGTACACATATTGTATTATGCTGTATTGCATTATTTTAATGTTGGTATATTGTATTATAATAATACTGTACAATATTTGGTACTACACTGTACTGTAATAATTTTTTTGATTAATTTAAATTAAATATTATATTATATTAATATATTTAAATTGTATTAATATTTATATTATTATTAATTTTAAATTAATATTATTCATATTTAAATATTAATTATTAGTCATAATAAATTATAAATTTATTAATAAATTAAAATGCAAAAATAAAAAATAGAATATAATATTATTGAACAATAAATCATTTATTTATATTAATAATTATAATGTAAAAAAATAAAAATATTAAATAATATAATATTAAATTAAAAAATAATATTTATTATTATTATTATTATAAAATTAAAGTAAAAGCAAAAGTTAGCAAAAGTTGGAAAGTTGGAAACGAAAAGGGAAAAAAAAAAAAGGAAAGAGCAAGCGGCACAGTCGGGTTTAGCTAATGCGGCAATAGATTGGCCCATTATGCAATGTTTCTGTAGCTTTTAACTTACCAAACATGGGCTTGTATAAAGCTAATGCAATGAGGAGTTATAATACAGTAACCAAACATGCCCTATGTTCATTTGATGTCAGCTATAAAAGGAAAGAAATAATGTAGAATTTGATTCTCATAACAATTTTCTTTCCTTTTTTTTTTTTCCATAGGTGGTGTTGTTTTATTTACTAGATCACTTACTCCCTACAAAAGCAAGGGAATTCGCATCAATGTGCTTTGCCCTGAGGTATTGCTCCATTTGAAGCATTCCGGATGTCCTCTAGTGTGATATTTAGCCAACATTTTGAAAACGGGTCAACTAGCTTCACTGTGAATTCTTGTTTGCAGTTTGTTGAAACTGAGTTGGCCTTAAAGGCGGGCTCCAAATTAATTGATCTGATGGGGGGCTTTGTACCTATGGATACGGTAGTGAAAGGTATTACTCTTCAAATGTTTAAATCTGATGCCGCACTAATAGTTTTGAGTTACTTTGCTATTCCCGAAATTTATGAGAAGTCTCTAGCGCCACATCCTTATGCAGTGGAAAATCATAAGGCTTGAATTGTCTGAAATCTGAACAACAAAGACTCGTTAAAAATGAACTTAAATTACTCCTGCTGGGTATAAAAAATATCAGCTTTAGCTGCACAGTGAATATACCTCTTTCTTTCTCTTTTTATTACTTTTTCTTGAGAAGAAGAACGAATAAATCTGGCTTGCAATTTCATTAGAACCCTGCAGGTTTGTCAACTCTATGCCCTTTATACTTATTTGGATGTGCAGTGGAATGCCAGATACAGTTATTCAGATGCATTTTTTATTAACAATAAGAAAACAATTGCTGCCAACGATATTTTAGTAAAATACATTTGTCGGGGGGGGGGGGGGGGGGGGTTGGGGGGGGAAAAC
>NW_006262022.1:3193841-3440513 GCF_000493195.1 Citrus x clementina
TTGAACTGGAAATTTTTCCAGCCAAATAATAGGGTTTTCAAAATCAGAAAGCCACCTTAGCTATGAAATGGGGCAAGGACATTACACTTCCTGGGAGCAAACTGGATTGAAAGATGTATTGTGATTCATCAGCCTTTGTTTAATTTCTTCAACTGTTCAAGAAATTTCTGTCATGCTACCCTTCCTGTTCAAAACTAGCTCCACCACTTCTATTGAGTCCGATTCAATGATCATGAGCAAACATTCTGCTTGTTGGGCAACTTGAATGCCAAAAAGAATTGCTTCAGCCTCCATGCACGCCACTGTCCCCTTATAGCAGACTCTCTTGACAGCTGCAGCAATGATTTTTTCATTTGAGTTCCTAATCACAACCCCCAACCCTGCCTTCGGACCTGACATCTGAATTGCAGCATCTACATCGACTTTGTACTTCCCATCTGGAGGAGGTTTCCAAATTTGCTGGCTGTTTCGATGATGGATTGATCGAGCTGGACCATTTTGGATTTTTATTCTCCTGTATGTCTCCAGAATAGCTGATGCTCTTGCTGCTGTCAGTTTTGGCTCTTGCTGCTTTCCTTCATACATAAAGCGGTTCCTCGCATACCAAATGGCCCAACATACGGCAATAATCTGTTCCAACTCTTTCTTCTTCCTTCTCGATGCTAAACCTTGGAGCATACTCAATATACCTTGCTGAGCCATCAACTTCACATCCTCGTAAAAATCTGTCAATTTCCAGACTTTGCGAGCAGCCTTGCACTCTATTAACACATGAAGAACACTCTCACTTTTACAATGACATCTTTGGCAGGCTGGATCCCTCACCACATTTTTCCTCCATAGATTGCTAGCTGTTGGCAGTAAATTTTGAGCAGCCCTCCACATAAAAATTTTAATTTTTTTCCGAAATCTCATTTGACCAAATTACCTTCCACTGAGTTTTTGAGCTGTCAGAGCACTCCGGATTATCTGGGAACTTCATCTTTAGTGCCACCTGATATCCACTCCTTACTGAGTAACAGCCATGCTTATCGAACTGCCAAATCAATATGTCTTCCTGAGGGGTTCTTGGGAGAGGGATTTTCAAAATCTTCTGTGCAACCTCTTTGGTAAAACATTGCTCAATCTTCTCTTCCTTCCACTGATTTTTGTCATCAATAAAATCAGCAACAACAGCCCCTTCCGTTAAATTTTGATGAGGGACATAGCTTGAAAGTTCAGATCTCAGAATCCAATTACTGCTGGACACCGAAACACGGCTTCCATTACCAATTCTCCATCTTAGGCCTTGGTGAAGCACTTGTCTCCCCATAATGTACTTCTCCATACAAAGGGGGGATTTGCCGATTTGACCCCAATTTTGCCTCCATAAAGTCAGTATGTTTGGAGTACTTGGCTTTTAATACTTTTGCCATAAAAGAATCAGGGTTATGTAGAATTCTCCACCCCTGCTTAGCAACAAGAGCCTGATTGAAACTTGAAAGATCTCTAAATCCCAATCCACCCTGATCTTAGCCCGGCACAACCTTTCCCACCTTACCCAATAAATACTTCTATAAGTTTCGGATGATCCCCCACCAAAACCTTTCTACTGCCTTTTGTATATCGTCACAAAGCCCTTGAGGAATTCTAAAAATGCTCATCGCATAAGCCGGCACAGCTTGTGCCACAACTTTGATGAGGATTTCTTTTTCCCCACTCGAGAAACACTTATTTTGCCAACTTGACAGCTTATTCAGCACTCAACTTTATGTCGTTGAAGAAACTAATATTTTTCCTCTCAATCATAGATGGAAGTCCCAGATACTTTTCATGCTTAGAAACGACATTCATTTCAATGCAATCCATTTCAATTGTCAAATACGGAATTATTTCAACTAATGTGAGCCCACAAATTAATACTATGCGATACTGTATGCCAAACATACACTTGATTTTGAGATTATAAAACCTAACAAATAAAAAACAAAATAAAAAAGCCAAAAATTGAAATGTTTAAGCTTTGCTCTTGGTACAAGTATGCTTCAAATGTCAAGAACGGCTTGCCATTTATATAACTCGCCTCAAATGTCAAAAAAGGGATTAATATTTTATTTAACTTAAAACAAACAAGAGTAATAAGCTAACACGTAAAATGAATAGATGATGCTATGGCATGAAAAGGACCAAAACAAATGAAAATTACACCTAATCTCCCTTGTTCCCATTATTATAATGATAGCGGTACGTGGTTTACCAATCCTTCGAATAAAGAACTTAAAGCAACGTCCGTAGCCATTGGCTGTGGGCTGTGTGCTTGAGTTTTCAATATATATAATGTTTTAGGAATTTCATAAGGTATGATATTTATAATTTTATCAATTAGTTATTATATATATATTAAATAATCAATTGGTGAAAATATTATTTTTGTATATAATTAATTTTATATTTTTTAATTTACGTTAAATTATATTTACGTAATTTAGGGGTAAAATAGACTTTTATTATATTTAACGTTAAGAATTTTATTAATTTTAATGGTTTGGTAGTAAAATAATAAAAACTAAAACATTAAATAAAAAAAAGTAATTGTCAGAAAACTTTAATGGTGAAATGTTATGTCAAAATATATTAGGTAGTAAAATAATATCCTAATCCAACTCCAATGGAATATTTAATTACATGAAAAGTTGAATCAATCAGCATAAATTAAAGTTTATTTAGGTTCTTATTTCTTATTTCTTTCACCTTGCATAACCTCAATGGCTCAATCCATCCGTACCTCATATTAAGTGTATTCATTTGGAGGACGTTTGACACATTGTATTATATCACATCATATTAGTTGTATTGCACTATGTTGTATAGCATTAGGATGCATTATATTAAGTTGTAATATAATGTTTAGTATGGTAGTGACTGTCTTATAAATAATAAATTTTAATTGTTTAGGATTTTGACTAAAGAATAATCAAAGGAAATTTTAGGAAAATCATGTGTGGGAGGGTAATATTTCTTAGTTCTGACCATCCAGGTCCTAACTCAGTGAAGAAATTTAATTGATTTTAAAATAATTGATTGGCTATTGAATAAAATCATGCTATAAGATTTCTACTATGGTTAAAAATGTTTTTTTTTCTTTTACAGTGTCTATACCATCACTAATGAGGGGAGAAATTTTTGGATTCTTAAAAATTACTTCACTGGGATATGGTTAAAAGCTTCTTCAAGTAGTAAGTAATGATTAAATGTTTTCAGTTTTTTTTGGGTCTTTTGGTTATGTAAAATATGATATTTATTTTGTAATAAAATATTCTCTCTAAATAGTTCTACATTAGCAATTTCTAATGCAATTATCTTCTGTCTATATGCATTTACTTCATTGAGCTTTCTAATGGTGCGTGTCATGACTTCACAGTAGTTACAAAATTGTATGGTTGATGATGATGCATTGATTAAAGAGTTAATTCATTGTCTGGCTAATGATATCGATA
This sequence comes from Citrus x clementina, assembly GCF_000493195.1. NCBI lineage: Eukaryota > Viridiplantae > Streptophyta > Magnoliopsida > Sapindales > Rutaceae > Citrus > Citrus x clementina. The sequence continues at coordinate 3,197,318 of NW_006262022.1, forward strand.
CACTGTTTAAAGGGTTAATTAAATTGCTAATATGATAATTTGGTCCTATCTTTTGTCTAGCAAATTCTATTGCTTTATGAAATGTATAAAAACCTCTACAATATGGATCTAGATAATTAACTGTTAGATCAACTATCTCTCTCTATTTGCTATAAATGCCTGATTGTCTACCTCTAACTAATATAAAAATGCAAAATGATTGCTTTCTATATGCTCATTAATATGTCTAAAATAATTCATGAGTGCATTGACTACTTTTAATTTATCTTGTGAGTTATTACAACTCCACAAATTATCTAAGATGTATTATCGACTGTTTGATAATTAGTACTTATAAAATTCAAACTTGTTCTTGAAAGGAACTGTCTAAGTGTTACTGGACCGAAATTCATATATCACACCATTCCTGTAAAATAATCATTGTATAATTAGTCTCGAAAGTATATTACTAAAGTATTATTTTTACCTATTATGTGTTCAAATTTTCCTTTATATCCTCTATATGTTATTACTTCTAAAAAATACGTTCATCATTTATTAATAAAAGAATTTTTCTTCTCAAAATTTTTGTTTTGTACTTTTTTTATAAAATTCAATAATATTATTACAACCTATTCGTATTATAAATATATCATTTTGTATATACAAATTAAATGAATTTAAAGAACTTATTATTCCTAAAATTTCTGGTTATGTACTTGATTTTCTACTTTTTATTTTTATGAATTTTCCACTTGTATACATTGTTATTTCTTCTTTTTCTTTTAGACTATCTTTATTAGGCTTTGTTATTAATATTCTTTCTCATCCTAAACTACTTGCATCAATTTGTGTAATTTTATAATAATTGTCTATAGATAATGCTAATAGCTTAAGATTTCTAAATATTCTTTAAAGTTTTTTTTTATTAATTTTATATCTTCAATATTAAAATATTTATGTCCATTTTTACTTAACTTATTATGTAAGGGTTAAGGGTTTTATTAATGTACGAATATTTGTTATAAATTTTCTACTATAATTTAATAATCCTAAGAATTTTTCTAATTTTTTAGTATCTTCTCTTTTATTCGAAAATTCTAATATTTTACTAACTATGTGTGGTTGTAATTCTATAGTTCTTCTGTCTATTGTTAGTCCTATTTTTTTTTGTTTTAATAATTTAATTTTCTTTTTAGAAATTACTATATTGTTATTCTTAAAATAATCTAAAATATCTAAAATGTTATGTAAGTGAGTTATATTCATAAATTTATTATGATCAAAGACAATAATATAATCTATATAAACTATACAAAATTTTGAAAATGATTTTAATATTTTATCCATTTAAATTTGAAAAACTAGTAGTGCATTTTTTAATTTGAATGGCATGACTAACTATTTGAAATGTTCTTTTGAACAACTTAAAGCTATCCATTAAATAGATTCTTATGAGGTCATATTTGCTAAAAACCACTTTTACAATCAAATTTAGAAAAGTATCAAGTATTCTGTATACAATTTACTAGCTCATCTTTATTGGGTTTTTTTTTATAACTATTGTCTAAATTATTATTGTTTAATCTTTTATAGTTAATTACAATTATACTCTTACCTATTTTTTGCTCACTATGCTTATTTACTATTAATGCTGGACTTCTATGTCTACTTGTACTATTTCTTATTACTTTTAATTCTATAATTTATTTATATACATTTTGAATTCATTTGTATCTTCTAAACTATAGGCTAAATCTTGTGTTTTTATTGTTATGTTTGAATTAATTATTTCTAATCTATAAATCTCTTTATTATCTTTTCTATTTGGTTTGTTGCCTATTATCTAATTTTTTCTAATTCATCTACTTGTTTCTTTATATCTTAGATCATTTATCGCATTCTAAACATTCAACTTCTTTTTCTATACTCATAATATCTTGTAAGTACATGTCTATGTATTCATCATCTAGCATTTCTATTTCATTAATGGAAAACTTATTATTCATGTGCATGTCACGTTTTAATTCTAACTTATTATAGTCTTCTAGCTCTTCAATACTTTCTACCTTACTATCTTTTTCTTCCTCTAATAACGAATTAAAGAATTATATATCTACTTCTTTTTCTAGCATTAATGTCTTCTTTTCATATGGGAAGATGTGTGTTTCATATTTAGATTGAATGAATGTTGATTTTTTAAAGAAATTAACTCCATTTAGAGTTATTAATATACTATCATTATTTTCTAATATAAAATTTAATCTTAAAATAACTTTATATCCTAGTTTCTGGTTAGAAATAAATGTTTATGGTAATACCATGTGTTTCTCCATTTATTCTAATAAGTATATTATTTATACATTCTGTTATTTGCATTAATTCACCATTAAATTGTCTAATAATATTTACTGGATTTCTAACTTATTCCTATTTTCTTCAGGGACTAAGCTATCATGTATAATACATTTGTTTGCTCTAGTGTCCATCATTGCTTTAGTATAAATTATTTCCTTTTTAAATAATAATTCTACATCTATATCTATTAATTCACTTCCTACTCCATTTATTTCATTGTTTTATCATCTTGTTGTTTATCTTTACAACTGTTACAAAAGAATTTATCTGTTTCTTATATCTCTATATCCTAATTTAAATTTTTTATTACAGACTATACAGTTTTTACGAAAAACTTATGTATAAGTTTCTAAGACATTAATTTCTAAATCTAATTCTACCTCTGATTTTGAATTTAAAACTGAATTATAATTAGCTTCTGATTTACTACTAAGAATACATATGCTATCATTATTTGATTATTTATCTATATTAAATATTTTCTCTACGACTAAAGTTTGTTCTTCTATATTATATATAACTATCTATTTTTAATTGATTGATCACTTTTTTATTTTTAGGACAGTGTGGTTTAATATGTCATTATTTACCACATAAAAAGCATTTACAAGTTTTATTCCGCTTATAGATTCTTTTACCATTTTTAAGTGCTTAACTTTTAGATTTTCTGCTATTATATTTAAAGAATTTTTTCCTATAGAATTTTCTATTATTATACATGTATGGTTGTTTATAGTGCTTATATCATTTTTTATGCTTTATATTTTTCTTACAACTAGAATAGCTAGGATAATTACATCTTAAAGTCGGTACTTTTGACATATCTATATACATTTTCCTAAATTACAATTTTATTTGATATCTTTTGTTGATGCAGAAATCTAATCGAGCTCGTTATAGCTACCAGATTGTCAAGTCAATAACTGAATTTATTTTGATGGGGCACAGTACTGCTTGCAGTTGTTTCAGTGGAACAGATTTTGATGACCTCGTACTCTCTACACCTGCAATCATAATAAACAATCAGGGGACGCCGGATGTTTTTCTGGAAAAACTTGCGTCACAAATCTCTATGGCTTAATAGTAGCTATTTGAAGTAAAGATTATAATGCCCACAAGAATAAATAATTTAAGAGAAAAGTTCTGGACTTAAAGAGACAGAGTTTCCCCCTTTGTTCCAAAAGTGTCCCCTTTGATTTCCATTTGCAATGCTTTTATAAGCAGCCGAATCTATTGTTTCCCTATCAGTTCGTGGATGCTCGTGGATTGGTTGAGCGTGTTAGTTGGGTTATGGGTACGTGCACCAGTTATAAGGCGATCGAGAAGTTGTTTCGGTAACCGTCTAGGAGTGGGCATCACACTTAGTTTTCCTAGACAACTCGATGGTCAACCTCTGATCCAGGTCTGTGTGAAGACCTGATCTTGGCTTCTCCTCGCAATTTCCCTGGCAGTCCTTATGCATACAAGTAGCTGACTATTACGAATCTCCTCGAACATTGCTTTGATCACGAGCAGGCTACAATGTCGAACACACACACACACACACACAGACATATATATATATATACATGTGGTAGCGTTTTAACCACCCAAACATCTTTTTTTTTCTTCTTTCACAGTATTCTCTAATTCTACCCATAACATATTCTATTACTAGTAATAATGTAGCAAAATAATTAATTTCTTTTGTCCTTTTAGTTTTAAATCAAATAATTACTTCACTAAATGTGATATTGTTTCTTTATTTTTATAAAGATTTAAAAGCCACTTTCTAATTTATTAAGTTTATTTTTCTAATTAAGTCTTCTAACTTATTACAAACTCTAACTAATAATTTAATAATCGTGTTTGCTTGAGCTCGCTATGTATTATTACTTTATTGACTAAATTCTCTATAACAATAGCCTATTGGGTTAATATTTGGTAATTTTTTTCAATTATGCTAATATTTCTATTAATTGATTTTCTAAACTCATTCACTTGCTATTAGTTTTATTGAGTCTAGTTGTATTTGTAATTCTCTTTCTGTACATGTAATATTTTCCATTGCAACTTTTAAGCTTTCGACAAAATTTTTAATTTCTAATTCTACTCGGTTAGATGTTTTTTATGTCTAATAACTATATTAATTCTATTATGTCTTGCTAGGGAATATGCTAATATGCTTATTAAAATTAGCTAATAATTTTTTAATATAATTTAAATTTCTTCTTAATGTATTAATATTGCTAGTTTCAAAAAAATTTCCTAGTCCTAGTACTAGCTCTTTTACCTTTTCTAAGTTAATTTCTAAATGTTATCCTAAATTAATTAATAACTCTATTCTGAAACTTTGTTGATTATTGCCAGTGCGTGGAATATGTTTAAACTGATTTTTTAAGTATTCTATATTACAAATAATAATATCGAAAATTATTATAACATAATACTATACAATATAACAACAAATATTATAAAATGTTAATATAATATAATGCTAAAGCAATACAACTTAATGCAATATAATTTGTACAAATTAATGCAATATACCACAATAAGATTGCTAATAGCGGCTTGCGTTGGTCGGTTGTGGCCAACATTTTTAGCAATCAAATTTATTATTTTATAAAATAATAATAAATAAATTGAAAATGTTTTAATTGATTAAATAATTTTTGTGTTTTAAAAGTCAGCAATACAGCTTATACGGCACATGTTTTGATAATACAGCAAAACATGTCTAGCCAAAAATACTGATAACTCCAATAAGGTCAAATAAGTACTACTAAGGTCACGTTACAAATAATTCCATTGCTGATATTATTTTTTGAAATTGTTACCATCTACAAGTACATATAATTTGAAATGTACTATGAGTAGTACATATTTCAGCCAAGCGATGATCTATGGAGGGTGGGTTTGAAAATTTATTGGAAAAATATACTCTCCTTATCTGAGCTTTCATGAGTTTTTAAAAATTTTGTGTCATGTGTCTTTAAGTGATAGTGTATGAATATGATTTAACTTTTTTATTTTTTTATTTTATTAACAACCAATCGCCATATATGTTTATTCAGAAGGAGATCAGATTAAGAGAGAATTCTGATCCAAATCTATTACCATGAATACAGGAGAGATATTTATCCCAATAAAATTTAGAAAAATCGAATTATTAACCGGGCGGCACGTGGCATTTTTACGTCTAATAATTGTATTGAGTGCATGTATATTATCAATACTTTCCTAAAGCTGATTGTTTAGTACGTAATCTAATATCTTCTTATTGTTCTCGAGTTAATAATATTTCTTGTGTAATCTACTGGTATTTGTTTAGCAGATATTGGTTAATGGTTAGAGGTTAGATGATGAAACGTATTTGTCCCTGTCTGGCTCTGCCTTTAAAGGAAAGAATCATCAAATTATTTGCACGTCTAAACAAACAATTACGGAAAGTGAGGAGACCCCAGTGCCCGGCAAATTGTGGGCTGGAGGGACCTATAGGAAGCCGTCTATATAACATCGACCCTTCATTTGGCAATTCAGAGCAACAACAAATTTCAGTACGTTCGAATAAATACCCGGGAAAAGGGGCAGTTAAAGCCCGATCACATAAGAAAACTCTTAACCGAGTAGTTTAATCGCTTCCCTTTGACTCTCTGTTTGTTCATAAAATGGAGCTCAAACCGGGCTTTTCAGCTTTTGTCACCGGAGGTGCATCTGGGATTGGTAAAAAATTGAAGGCTTTTAATTTTCTTTTTCTTGCGTTTAAGTACCCTATTTTGATTCCTATACTGGGTTCGTGTTTGTGTATTGATTGTGTTTTGTTTGGCACTTGATAGGTTGTGTTGTGTCTTTGGTTGTTTCTTATTGAAATTTAGATTCTTTGTGTTTTTGGGACCTTCTAATCATTACTAATCCAGTATACGCTTATTTTTCTCGTATACGATATATCCTATAAGTAGTTAGTAGTTACTCTCATCAATCGGAGGCTTCCGAAGATAGGCTAAAATGATTTTATTCATATTCAAGGGAAGTTACTGAAATTTGAATTGTTGTGGTATATAATTTCCGGATGTTGCCAATGCTGGTGTATATTTTGCAGGTAGAGCTTTGAGCCTAGCTCTTGCAGGGAAGGGAGTCTTTGTGACAGTTGTTGATCTCTCTGAAGAAAAGGGAAACGAAGTTGCAGCGCTTGTTGAAAAAGAGAATGCCAAGTTTCATTCAAACTTAGGATTTCCATCTGCTATGTTTATAAGATGTGATGTGACCAACACAAGTAAGTTTGCCTATATTTACTTACGTGTCAAAACCGCACTGTTCTCATTTTGTCGCTTTTCACTTTTCCTGGTTCAGAGTTTGCATTGGCTTTTCTCAGGCTGTGAAAGAGAGGATTTCAAAAACTGAATTTTGACGATTTTTATATTACACTTTTTAGTTATTTACTTATCCGTTGTATTATGTTGAGGTTCTAATAGGAAACAGAACATTTTTTTTTTAACTTAGTATGACATTGCTTTGTAGACGATTGGTTTTTATGTATTTTGACTTCTCAGCATGAATTTGCATATCCAATCATTTCTTGGATTGTTACTTGATGATTTTACAAGTAATCCATCAAACAGAATTGCGTCTCACTTCTTGACAGTAAAGAGCATCAATTTCTGGGCCTGTTTTCTTCTTGTTCTCCTCAATGTGCAACTTATGTTTTAAGAGAGTTATGTGCATTCATCATATTCGATGAACAGGGGATACATCTGCTGCTTTTGAGAAGCACGTAGCTACATATGGAGGATTGGATATATGTATCAACAGTGCTGGCATAAGTAATCCCATTCCATTCCACGAGGATCAAACTGATGGCACACGTTCATGGAGATTCACTGTTGATGTGAACTTGGTTGCAGTTATTGATTGCACTCAGAAAGCGGTATGCTTAAAATTTGAATTGCCTTCATGGTTTACTCTCATACTTGGTTGCTCTTGCTCGACTTATTGCCATGGTTTGTTTGGCATTGTTGATAAGGTTGATATCTGTTGAACACTTCTTGATGTTAAGCTGTTAATGTCAGAGTTTAGTACAGCCTTAAGATGTCCCAAGGCCACATAAATTATCCATGCAATTCAAAAAACTTCTAACTATAGCCCATTCACAAGGTAAGTGATTATTGTGTGAATTTTTTTCATGTACAAAGTGGATTCTTTTTCCGGTAATCCTCTGCCTGCTGCCATTTAGCAAATTTTAGAGAATTTTTTTCCCCATTTATGGGTGTGCATGATTGTGTAGAAGCTAACTGCATGACGTATGTTTGATAACTTGCACTCTCCTCAGAACTTCACAACTTCAAGATGTTGAAAGTTCCAAGAGATGGATTTATGCTTATACTTTTAATTTGCTAATTGGAAGAGAATGAGTGGTGATTATGAGTACATTTTATGATAACAGATTGGAATTATGCAAGCTGCAAAAAAGCCTGGAGTGATTATAAATATGGGATCTTCTGCAGGACTTTATCCATTTTACACAGATCCAATCTACTCTGCTTCCAAAGGTTTGATGTTTGTACCACATTGTGTCACCGATTTTATTTCGGGCACTCATTTAGATTACCTTATGTTCATTTGATGTCAGTTATAAAAGGAAAGAAATAATGTAGAATTTGATTCTCATAACAATTTTCTTTCCTTTTTTTTCCATAGGTGGTGTTGTTTTATTTACGAGATCACTCACTCCCTACAAAAGCAAGGGAATTCGCATCAATGTGCTTTGCCCTGAGGTATTGTTCTATTTGAAGCATTCCGGATGTCCTCTAGTATGATATTTAGCCAGCATTTTGAAAACGGGTCAGTCTCAACTAGTTTCACTGTGAATTCTTGTTTGCAGTTTGTTGAAACTGAGTTGGCCTTAAAGGCGGGCTCCAAATTAATTGATCTGGCTTTGTACCTATGGATACGGTAGTGAAAGGTATTACTCTTCAAATTTATGAGAAGTCTCTAGTACAACATCCTTATGCAGTGGAAAATCGTAAGGCTTGAATTGTCTGAAATCTGAACAACAAAGACTCATTAAAATGAACTTAAATTACTGTTGCTGGGTATAAAAAATATCAGCTTCAGGTGCACAGTGAATATACCTCTTTCTTTCTCTTTTTATTACTTTTTCTTGAGAAGAAGGACGGATAAATCTGGCTTGCAATTTCATTAGAACCCTCCAGGTTTGTCCCCTTTGTTTTGAAACTCTTATCTGATATTCCAAACATGTTTTCTTTTAGGTGCTTCTGAGCTTATTACTGACGAGAGCAAAGCTGGATCATGCTTATGGATTACAAATCGGAGAGGCATGGAGTATTGGCCCACCTCTGAAGAAGAAGCAAAATACTCGGTGAGCTCTTCAGGTTCCATGAAAAGATTCTCATCTCAGGTTCCTTCGAATCTGAATGTCCGAGTTCCTGAAAGTTTTGAGAAACTGTGAGCTACGTCAAAACTTCTGTACTCTTTCGGTGGCTGGTGATGGAAATTTGACTATAATTTCAGGCAATATTTAGTTTTTCATTTGGTCTGGCAATGTGAAAGCGGAGCTGAAGCTGGCATACCAATAACCTAAGATCTCAATTTAATATGCGAAGAGTGTGTTTTTTTTTAAAAAAAAAATTTATGCAAGTATCATTCGAGTTTTTGTCTTGTTACCTTATCGAGACATGATTTGAATATGGAGCTTGTTCTTCATCAAGATGGCTGACTGGTCTCCTCTATATGAGTGGCTTAGTTTGATTTCTCTCTTTACATTAAGGGCTCTAGTTTGTTAATGTTAATGCTGATCAATGCAATCCATTTTAATTGCCAAATACGGAATTATTTCAACTAATGTGAGCCCACAAATTAATACTACTACAACAAATATGACTTGTTATAGCACTAATTTATAGCGTTTTATATCAAATGTCATCACAATCATACATTTTATAGCATTTTTTATAAAAATTGCTATTAAACTAAAATTTTATTAGATGTATAACATTACTTTTATGACATATTTTTTAAAAGTTATAAAAACGTTAGTTAGCATAGCATTTTGTAAAAAAAGTTATAAAATAAATTGTTACTTAATAGTTTTTATGACATTCTTTGTAAAAGCTATTGGAAAAAACAAATTATAACATTTATAAAATGCTATAGAAATAAAAAAATCATTATAAAATAAATATTGAAAAGATAACTTTATATAAAGTGTTATAAAATTTATTATAAAAAAAAATCCAAAATGGCGCTAATTTTTTTATATTGGCGCCCATTCTTCCCATCCCAAGAAAAAGCCCAAAATTTTCTCCAAATCCCTTTCATCTCTTTCTCTCTGCAGCTCTAAACTTTCTCTTTTTCCCTTTTCCTAATCGGTCAAAAGTAGCTGGTTCATCTTCTCAAATCAATCCATCAGGTATGTACAAAGCTTTAAGCTTGTTACGTGCTTTAAAAGATCAAAAGGAATAATAAAAATAATACAAAGCTTTAAGCTTTCTATTACTTGCATTTTTTTTCCTTTTAGCTGTAAAAATAATAAAAATATCCTTTCTTTTTTATATATTTTATGGCTCCATGGTCTCAGGTCAAGTGAGGACTTTAAGATGATGGACAAAACTTGGTTCAACTTAAAAGGTTTTTTAACTCACCAAATAACAATTATGCATTTACTATTTTCTTATAATGTTATTAATTTTAATTGATATTTTATGTTTATTTGTAGAAATACAAAAGGATATCGTGAAGGAGTAAAAAAGTTTGTGGAAAATGCAACATTAAATGTAGAAAACCAAGGTTTAGTGAGATGTCCATGTAAAAAATGTCAAAACCTATGTCATCAAAATGGTGAAACAATTGTATTGCATTTGTTAAAAGACGGGATGGATATGTCTTACACTACTTGGATATGGCATGGGGAACAGTTAGGGAAAAAAGGTATTGATGTCGAAATGACTAATACATATAGCATGTCTAGAGATGTAGATGATCATTATAGAGGTGTTCATGAAAATGTTGATGAGCAGCAAGATAATTGCCCAATGAATTTTGTAGAAGATGCTGAAATCCCATTGTACCCAAAGTACACTAGGTTATCTGCAGCGGCTGTCTTATATAAGCACAAGACTATGTACGGATACTCAAATAAGAGTTTTGATAACCTCTTGGAGATTTTGTGTGATATGTTACCCGAATTAAATACTATTCCGAATTCTACTCGTTCAGTTGAAATGTTATTGAAACCATTTCAACTAGATTGTATAAGGATACATGCTTGTGTTAATGACTGTTGCTTGTTTAGAAATGACCTAGAGAAAAGTGAAACATGTCCTAAATGTGGATCTTCTATATGGAAGTTAGATGTTTTTCTTTTATGCAGTTCATTATAAAGCATGTCGTACGAGGATATATTTTGATTCATTTCAGCAATTCTGTGTGATCACTTTTATTAGGTATGGAAACACTTGTACCTAGCAAACTTTTGTATTTGTCATGTTAAGATAATGTATGCAGAATTGTTTATATCATTTTTGTATAATTTTTTATGATTTTCTGAAGCTGACCCTGTATTTTAAGAACTTACTGACAGACCTGGAAACAATGAATAAACTGTACTGGTCGGTTATATTCTAGAGTAATTCTTGAATATTTTAGTATTCTAGACTTAATTAGCTTTCATTTAAAATTAGTTTCATGTCAATATCATTTTTGTAGAATTTGTTGTGATATTTTGAATTCAACCCTGTATTTGAAGAACACTGACAAAGAACTTACTGACAGACCTGGAAACAATGAATAAACTGTATTGATCGGTTATATTCTAGAGTAATTCTTGAATATTTTTGCATTCTAAACTTAATTAGCTTTCATTTAAAATTAGTTTCATGTCAATATCATTTTTGTAGAATTTGTTGTGAGTTTTTGAATTCAACCCTGTATTTTAAGAACATAGACAAATAACTTACTGACAGACCTGGAAACAATGAATAAACTGTATTGATCGGTTATATTCTAGAGTAATTCTTGAATATTTTTGCATTCTAGACTTAATTAGCTTTCATTTAAAATTAGTTTCATGTCAATATCATTTTTGTAGAATTTGTTGTGATTTTTTGAATTCGACCCTGTATTTTAAGAACACTGACAAAGAACTTACTGACAGACCTGGAAACAATGAATAAACTGTATTTATCCGTTATACTCTAGAATGAGTCATGAATATTATTACATTCTAGACTTAAGTAGCATTCATTTAAAAGTAGTTTCATGTTAATATCGTTTTTGTAGAATATTTTGTGATTTTTTGAAGTTGCCCTGTATTTTAGGAACATTGGGGATGTACCATGTGTGCCCCAGAGGTAAATACTTAATATTGTTTTGAAGATTACTATATTTATATATGTTAAAAATGAGAAATTATGCCAATTCATTTTATATGTGATCAATAGAGTACAGCATGTAAGCCCAAATCGGAAAGGCCAAAAGTGCAAGTTGTTGAATTGGCTTGAAGTAGATGAAGTAGTTGCAATAGGACGTTGGGTAACAAATGATCCTAATGCAATGGTGCATTGTGTAGCTCTTCGAAAAAAATGCTTCTCGTGTGTGGGTAGATGAGGTGAAAAATCCTTCTGCTGAGTTGTGGAAAAAATATGCAGATATGGAAACAATAGAAGATGCTTTGGGAAGTTCAATTGCATGGCCAACAGAAGCAATTATTGTTATGGAAGATTAATTTTGGTATGAATGGTTAAAAGTTTAATTGAAGACAATATTTCGACTTAGTGTTTTGATTAGATGATTTTGATGGGTCTAAGGGTAGTGTTTTGGCTAGATGATTTTGATGGGTCTAATGGTATATAACATTGTTGGAGTGACTATTGGTATTTGTTAAACTTGGCATTCACAGTTTTGAATGATGTTTACTGTAATGCTAGGTCTTCTTTTGGACATTAACTTTAGTTTGTTTTTATATATGTATGATATTAATTTTTTCACTCTTAAAATGCCTGATGGTATTTGTTGTTCATGAATTAATGAAATGTAGTGTATTCCTTTTGTTAAAATTGTCAGTTTTAATTATAAATCATATTGTATTCGATTATGTTGTAAATATATGATAAATGCTATAAAGTAAAAAAAAAAGTTACAAAATTAACCAAGCACAATGGCATTCCAGAAAAGATTAATATAGCATTACCAAACTTCATAAAATGCTATCAACAGTTTGTAGCATGAAAACATGTTATGGAGTTTCGGCTAATGCTATAGACTCTTCGGCTAAATTATAACATTGATATAAAAGCTATAAATTACTTGAATAACAATTATTCCTTTAACATTTAAAAAACGTTATAAACAAATAGCACTCCAAAAAACGCTCTATCATAATATTTGATAACGTTAAATAAATGTTATTATAGTTTTATAACAGCATTTAACAACCGCTATACATCGATAGCAGTGTTTAAAAATGCTATAGAGAAAAGATAGCATGGGCAATCACGACATTAAATAAATGCTATAATAACGATAATATAATATTTTTTGAGCGCTATCAAAAGTCATATTTGTTGTAGTGCATGTGATACTGCATGCCAAACATATACTTGATTTTGAGATTATAAAACCTAACAAATAAAAAATAAAATAAAAAAGCCAAAAATTGAAATGTTTAAGCTTTGCTCTTGGTACAAGTATGCTTCAAATGTCAAGACCGGATTGTTATTTATATAACTCGCCTCAAATGTCAAAAACAGGATTATTATTTTATTTAACTTAATGCAATTGCTCATGCACTAGCTAAGATAGCCTTAGGCAGTGAAAGTTCTTGTGTTTGGAAGGGATCATTCCCTCCTCAAATCATGTACTTGTTTTCAAAGCTTTGTTAGTGAAAGTAAATCTTTCTTAAAAAAAAAAAAAACAAACAAACAAGAGTAATAAGCTAACACGTAAAATGAATAGATGATGCTATGTCATGATAAGGATGAAAACAAATGAAAATTACACCTAATCTTGCTTGTTCCCATTATTATAATGATCTCCAATAAAGAATGGGAAGTGTTGCAACACAGTCCAGTATTCAACACCCACTATACTTTTCTCCTGTGATCTCTATACTTTTTTGCATCTTGTGTATGAGTTTCTGCTTTAGTCTTTGTGAATCTTATTTATTTTCAATTTTCACTGAGCAATCATGGTTCTTGTTTGTAGGATGATTTACTTCATTTTTGAATCACGCAACAGCAAGAAGGATCCTGTTGTAATCTGGTTGACTGGAGGGCCCGGGTGCAGTAGTGAATTGGCTGTATTTTATGAAAATGGTCCGTTCAGTATTGTAGATAATATGTCTCTTGTTTGGAATGAGCATGGTTGGGATAAGGTATCTTTCTTCCTTTTTAATCACCTCTTCATTATTTTATGGACTCTTGGGTGCTTTTGTTCTTAGGTGTTGATATGCATATTGTTTTCTTCCTTTGCTTATTTATCATTTTTAGTTTATTTGTGGGCAAAGTTTTAGTACGAAACTTCTTGTTAACTAGAAATGTAACAAATTCTTTGGTTATTTCACAGGCATCAAACCTTCTGTATGTTGATCAACCTACTGGGACTGGGTTTAGTTACCCTTCTGATAAACGTGGATAAAGATAACAAACTTAGCTTGAAAAGTTGAATATCCCATGATAAGGAATATTTAATTACATGAAAATTTGAATCAATCCGCATAAATTAAAGTTTATTTGGGTTCTTATTTCTTATTTCTTTCAACTTGCATAACCTCAATGACTCAATCCATCCGTACTTCAGATTAAGTGTATTCATTTAGAGAACGTTTGACACATTGTATTATATGACATTATATTATTTGCATTGCACTATGTTGTGTAGCACTAGGATGCATTATATTAAGTTGTAATATAATGTTTAGTATGGTATTGACTGTCTTATATAAAATAATACTATTCTATATTAATAGTAAAATTTAAATTAATATTATTTAAATTTATTAATATTTTAGGATTTTATTAATAATTTTAAAACTAAATATTAAATAAATGTTTTTATATATTAATTTTTAGAATATAAAAATGATTTGATAATATGCTTTTTATTAAAAAAATAAAATGTTACAATATTATGTTATATTTTTAATAACATTATATATATAATACAGTATACTTCAATATTATATTGTAAAAATATAATACTATATAATTGTATAATATAATATAAGTTAAAAAATATTATAAAACAATATAATATCAAAATATAAATTTATTTTTATTTATTAATGTCGAATATAATTGTTTAATTAATTTTTTTTTCAATTTAGCATTTTAATAAATAATAAATGATTAAATAAAATTAAAATACTTTTTACATATTTAATGTAAAATAATTAAAATGATTTCATGTAATGAATGTAAAATAATGCATTATCATTTAGTTATTGAATATTTAGGTTTATTAATTTATTATATCATTGCTTAAATTAAATTTTTTTATTTAAATCTAACCATAAATTAACATTTAATAAATAAAAATAAAAGTTAAATAAATATATTTAAAATGTGAATAATGTTTTAATGCAATACACCCTAAACTCTACCACTCATGGGTTAATTTTGTACACCTTTCAATGCAATCAGAAATCTTTCAATGCAACCTGCACTCATAACTGTGAGCGCATCGGTTCGAGCCCCCGCAACGCATGTAGGGGTTTATTTCCTTCATTAATTATTAAGTGAAGGCAGTCTATCCCCTTTCGAAACTCGAATATTAGAGAGGGTAAAAATTTGGGCAGTGCTATATGAGAATTGATGTAAATTAGGCCCAGTAATTGTCTGATTGTAAATATTAGTTATAAATCTCATATAATATGAGTTGTAATCTGAGCATTAGTCTCATGTAATTAAAAAAAAAAAAATTCTTTCAATACAATCAGAAATTGTAGCCAAATGGTAAATATAGATTAGTACAAGAATAATATGTTAATCCAATGCAAATTCAGTGCAACGCAAGCTGCCAAAACGCACCCTTAATTAACTTCTGAAGTCAATGGCAAGAGACCAACCAATTAAATTTTCCTTTAGAGATACTTATTTTAATTAAGATTACCCTACTTACTAAAATCAACAATACCAAAACCTATTTCAAGTCACGTTACACAGATATGCCAAATGAGATAAAGAAAAGTCCAAAACATGTCTAGACAAAAATACTGACAACTCCAACAAGATCAAATAAGTACAACTATAAGGTGGCGTTCCAATCCAAATAATTATATAGCTGGGCCTGGGAGATTATGTTACTTACACATCAAATGGGATGATTACACGTGTCCCGGAAGAATGAGGGAGAGCATACATTTGGTATTAAAGCCGACGTTGAAGGAAACAACATCAAACTATTTACAAGTATAAACAAACAATTAGGGAAAATGAGGATTCTTCTTGTTCTCGAATTAATAATATTTCTTGTGTAATCTACTGGTATTTGTTTAGCGGATGTTGGTTAATGGTTAGAGGCTAGATGACGAAACGTACTTGTCACTGTGACACTGTCTGGTTCTGCCTTTAAAGTTTAAAGGAAAGAATCATCAAATTATTTGCACGTGTAAACAAACAAAAACGGAAAATGAGGTGACCCCAGTGCGGCGCAAATTGTGGGCCGGCGAGAGATATGGGAAGCTGTCTTGATAACATCACCCCTTCGTTTGGCAATTTAGAGTAACAACAAATTTCAGCGTGTTCAAATAAATACACGGAAAAAGGGACAGTAAAAGCCCGCTCACATAAGAAAACTCTTAACCGAGTAGTTTAATCGCTTCCCTTTGACTCTCTGCTTGTTCATAAGATGGAGCTCAAGCCGGGCTTATCAGCTTTGGTCACCGGCGGTGCATCTGGGATTGGTAAAAACTTCGAGACTTTTAATTTTCTTTTTCTTGCATTTAAGTACCCAATTCTGATTCCTATACTGGGTTCGTGTTTGTGAATTGATTGTGTTTTGTTTAGCACTTGATAGGTGGTGTTGTGTCTTTGGTTGTTTCTTATTGAAATTTAGATCCTTTGGATATTCTAGAATTGGGTTTGTGTTTTTGGGATTTTCTAATCATTAATAATCCACTATATGCTTATTTTTCTTGTATACGATATGTCCTATGAGTAGTTAGTAGTTACTCTCATCAATCGGAGGCTTCTGAAGATAGCCTAAAATGATTTTATTCATATTTAAGGGAAGTTATTGAAATTTGAATTGTTGTGACGGATGGTATATAATTTGCTGATTTTGTCAATGCTGGTGTATATTTTGTAGGTAGAGCTCTGAGTTTAGCTCTTGCAGGGAAGGGAGTCTTTGTGACAGTTGTTGATTTCTCTGAAGAAAAGGGGAAGGAAGTTGCAGCGCTTGTTGAAAAAGAGAATGCCAAGTTTCATTCAAACTTAGGATTTCCATCTGCTATGTTTATAAGATGTGATGTGGCCAACACAAGTAAGTTTGCTTATATTTACTTATTTGTTGACACCGGACTGTTCTCGTTTTGTACTTTTTCACTTTTCCTAGTTCATAGTTTGCATTGGCTTTTCTGAGGCTGTGAAAGAGGGGATTTCGAAAAATGAATTTTAACGATTTTTATATTACATATTTTAGTTATTTACTTATCTGTTGTATTATGTTGAGGTTTTAATCGGAAACAGAACATTTTTTTTAACTTAATATGGCGTTGCTTTGCAAGAATTTGCATATCCAATCATTTCTTGTATTGTTACTAGATAATTTTACAAGTAATCCATCAAACAGATTTGCATCTCACTTATTGATAGTAAAGAGCATCAATTACTGGACATGTTTTCTTCTTGTTCCCCTCAACGTGCAACTTATGTTTTCAGATAGTTATGTGTATTCATCATATTCAATGAACAGGAGATACAGCTGCTGCTTTTGAGAAGCACGTAGCTACATATGGAGGATTGGATATATGTATCAACGGTGCTGGGATAAGTAATCCTATTCCATTCCAAAAGGATCAAACTGATGGCACACGTTCATGGAGATTCACTCTTGATGTGAACTTGATTGCAGTTATTGATTGCACTCAGAAAGCTGTATGCTTAAAATTTGACTTCCCTTCATGGTTTACTTAACTTATTGGTTGCTCTTACTCAACTTATTGCCATGGTTTGTTTGACATTGTTGATGAGGTTAATATCTGTTGAACACTTCTTGATAAGCTGTTAATGTCAGAGTTTAGTACAGCCTTAAGATGTCCCCAGGCCACATAAATTATCCATGTGATTCAAAAAACTTCTAACTATAGCCCATTCACAAAGTAAGTAATTATTGTGTGAATTTTTTTGATAAACAAAGTGGATTCTTTTTCTGGTAATGCTTTGCCTGCTGCCATTAGCAAATTTTAGAGGATTTTTTTCCCCATTTTTGGGCGTGCATGATTGTCTATAAGCTAACTGCACAACGTATGTTTGATAAGTTGCACTCTCCTCATACGTTGCGGAACAAAAGAATGTACTTCACAACTTCAAGATGTTAAAAGTTTCAAGAGATGGATTTATGTTTGTACTTTTAATTT
This sequence comes from Citrus x clementina, assembly GCF_000493195.1. NCBI lineage: Eukaryota > Viridiplantae > Streptophyta > Magnoliopsida > Sapindales > Rutaceae > Citrus > Citrus x clementina. The sequence continues at coordinate 3,215,226 of NW_006262022.1, forward strand.
GCTATTTGGAAGAGAGTGAGTGGTGATTATGAGTACATTTTATCATAGCAGATTGGAATTATGCAAGCTGCAAAAAAGCCTGGAGTGATTATAAATATGGGATCTTCTGCAGGTCTTTATCCAATGTACAATGATCCTATCTACTCTGCTTCCAAAGGTTTGATGGTTGTACTACATTGTGTCACTGATTTTATTTCGGGCACTCATTTAGATTACCTTATGTTCATTTGATGTCAATTAGAAAAGGAAAGATACCTACACATGCACAAGTATCTTTTTGTAATGTAGAATTTGATTCTTGTAACAATTTTTTTCCCCATAGGTGGTGTTGTTTTATTTACTAGATCACTTACTCCCTACAAACGCAAGGGAATTCGCATCAATGTGCTTTGCCCTGAGGTATTATTCCATTTGAAGCATTCCGGATGTCCTCTAGTGTGATATTTAGCCAACATTTTGAAATTGGGCCAGTCTGAACTAGTTTCACTGTGAATTCTTGTTTGCAGTTTGTTCAAACTGAGATGGGATTAAAGGTGGCCTCCAAATTAATTGATCTGATGGGGGGCTTTGTACCTATGGAAATGGTAGTGAAAGGTATTACTCTTCAAATGTTTAAATCTGATGTGGCACTAATAGTTCGAGTTACTTTGCTATTCCAAAATTTATGAGAAGTCTCTAGTACAACATCCTTATGCAGTGGAAAATTGTAAGGCTTGAATTGTCTGAAATCTGAACAATAAAGACTCATTAAAATGAACTTAAATTACTCTTGCTGGGTACAAAAAATATCAGCTTCAGGTGCAGAGTGAATATACCTTTTTCTTTTGCTTTTATTCCTTTTTCTTGAGAAGAAGGATGAATAAATCTGGCTTGCAATTTCATTAGACCCCTGCAGGTTGTCAACTTTATGCACTTTATCGTTGTTTGGATGTGTACTGGAATGCCAGATACATTATTTGTTAACTATAAGAAAACAATTGATGCCAATTAAATTTTACTAAAATACATTTTGAGGGAAAAAAGGAAAAAAAATGAACACATGAGATCAATGCTCATTTAACCTTTTAGCCTCCCCTGCCCCTTTGTTTTGAAACTATTATCTGATATTCCAAATATCTTTTCTTTTAGGTGCTTTTGAGCTTATTACTGACGAGAGTAAAGCTGGATCATGCCTATGGATTACAAATCGCAGAGGCATGGAGTATTGGCCCACCTCTGAAGAAGAAGCAAAATACTTGGTGCGCTCTTCAGGTTCCATGAAAAGATCCTCATCACAGGTTCCTTTGAATCTGAATGTCCAACTTCCTGAAAGTTTTGAGAAATTGTGAGTTATGTCAAACTTCTGTACTCTTTCGGTGGCTGGTGATGGAAATTTAACTATAATTTCTGGCAATATTTAGTTTTTCATTTGGTCTGGCAATGTGAAAGTGTAGGGTGATCTGAAGTTGGCATACCAATAACCTAAGATCTCAATTCAATGTGTGAAGAGTTTTTATTTATTTATTTATTTATTTTAAATTGGAGTATCATTTGATTTGATTTTTTTTTTAAACTTATTGAGACATGATTTGAATGTGGTGGAGCTTGTACTTCATCAAGATGGCTGACTGGTCTCCTGTATATGAGTGGCTTAGTTTCAGGTCTCTCTTTATAATTAAAGCTCAGGTTTCTGCTTATGTGATAGGCCAGAGATCTTAATGTCAATGGTTTTCTGTTCCATTAAACTCAGAAATTCTTTGCATGGCTTGGATCCTCCCATTCTGAATGACTTAATACATCTTTGATGAACGAATTTTTGTTAAGTTGAATCAGGAGGATTTATCAGTTGAGACATAAGTGAATGTTAAAGGTTACCGATTCCAAAATTCTATATATTTTAATAAAATAGAGTTAAGGTGTGTGAAATAGTATATGAATGGCTGAAACAATATGAAAGCAGTGTGCTTAATTACTGCATGTGCAGTACTCATACTCTTGGTTCTTTGATTTGATTATTAGTACTTGATAGTAGCTGACAAGTTAATTTTATTTTGTTCTTCAGAGTTGTTCATACCTTGAATCATAATTTTCGCGATGCAACTATCAAAGTTCGTGCTCCGTTGAGATTGCCGATCAAACCAAATCACGTTCTTGTGAAAATAATTTATGCTGGTGTAAATGCTAGTGACGTAAGTCTATGACACTAGAAAATAATAAATGTCCATCTACGTTTTCCTTAAGCTAAAAGACAAGAAAAACATGAACTTCAATGCAATGGTTTTTGTCTTTTAGTGCATTGGAGTTTGTTCTTTTTGGTCTTTTAAAGCGGTCCTCACTTTATTGAAACAAGCGCTCCCTCAGTAGATGAGGACTCTCTCACACGTGTGTGTGTGTGTGTGTGACCTGGAGATGGTAAATGTTTTGAAAAATGTTAATTACAAGTCGGAGGACATCTGTTGGTTTACAAAATTGGCAAGGGGTTGGGAAACTAGGAAAGAAAAGGCGTCTTATGGGTCTGATCTTTTGTCTTTATGTTCACTATATCTTACCAAATGTCAAAATGTTGGAGAATATTACTTGCCATTTTTGCCTCCTTTTGGGAAAATCATTTTTTATATAAATAGCTCTCTCTCTCTCTCCCCCTCTCTCTCACTCGTTTTATATGCATTTATACATGTGTATGTCTGCATGCTTAACAATGATAGGTTGTGGATTTATGGACAGGTTAATTTCAGCTCAGGTCGTTATTTCTCTGACGGTAATGACATTGGCTCTCGTCTTCCATTTGACGCTGGCTTTGAGGTGCATGACAATAATATTATAAACTTATGGTGTAATTGTTTAATTCAGATACGCCGATTTGCTCGACCAATCATGTTATGCTGCTTATGATTTACTTTGCAGGCAGTAGGACTAATTGCAGCAGTTGGTGACTCTGTCAATAACGTGAAAGTTGGCACTCCTGCTGCCATCATGACTTTTGGGAGTTATGCTGAATTTACAATGGTACACTCTCCTTGAAAGCATTGTTTCTGGTATCCTGCGGAAGTAGCTTTCTTAATCAATTTCATAAATTTATTTTAAGATTCCATATTAATTAATCCTAGAATTGCTATATTTTATTTGTCAATGATGGATAAATACTATGAATAGGTACCTTCTAAACACATTCTTCCTGTGGCAAGACCAGATCCAGAAGTTGTTGCCATGCTTACTTCAGGGCTTACAGCTTCAATTGCTCTGGAACAGGTAATGCCTGATACTTGTCAAATATAAGTGATGACTTATCCAAGCATCCACACTTTTCATTCACAGGCAGAAATACATTTTAAGCTGATTTTTTCTTTTGAGATTATATTTCACAAACCTATATTTTTTTAATTATATGTTTTAAACTTTATTCACTATATCCTTACGTTTTGTGTATCACTTAGCATCTCTTAAATCCTTCATTCAGAATTATATTTTACTTCTTCCAACAATAATTCTTTATTCTGGTCTTTTCAGGCAGGACCGGCATCTGGAAAAAAGGTGCTTGTTACAGCTGCTGCTGGGGGGACTGGGCAATTTGCAGTCCAGGTTTATTTTCAAATACAAGGATAACCCTCTCCCTATGTATTTTATATAGTTTTGATGAATTTTCAGTTATTTTCATAAAGCTCTCTGCTATATAAATGACTGCCTCACTGGTGAAATATTTTAGTTGTTCTTCAGTGTAATTATCTTATTGTGTTAGATACATAATGTTATTATCTCAGTAGGCATGGCATCTATCAGCAGGCTTCTGAGCAAAGGATTCCCAGTCAAATAAAAAGATTGAACTATAACTTTTTTGATTGGACGTCGGAAGTCAGAACTGTAACTAAGGGAATTACTGGATATTTGATAAACACCTTACTGGATATGGGCTACTTTGAGTGTGAATTAAAAAAGTTGAATTTTAATTTTAAGGTGTCGCTTTTGATTTAAACTTTTATTTTCAAAATTAGACAGTGCCTTTTTATCCAGGAATTGCACACTCGGTCTGATGTCTGGGAAAATATTATTATGATAACTTTTATATGGTTACATCTATTTGTGGAAATTGAGAGTGGACAATATTTGTTGTGCTGCTGTTGCAGTTTGTATGACATAACTTCTCTTTGTAGATGAGATTTATTATCCCTTCTTTTTCACGGTTTGCCTTGTGAATTGTCATCTCATGTCGTTAATGTGAAAATTTCCGCAGCTCGCAAAATTAGCAGGAAATACTGTGGTTGCTACTTGTGGAGGTGAGCATAAGGCCCAGCTTTTGAAAGAACTGGGAGTTGATCGAGTCATAAACTACAAAGCTGAAGACATTAAAACTGTATGTGTGTAATAATTGTTTTGGTTTTCATTTCTTCTCTTTGTTGCATACATGAGAGGATTTGGATGCTGGGATCACCAATGATTTCATTTGTTGTTCAGAGAGTTAATTGATTTAGGCAATGACATTGATAGGGTCTGCTTGGATTAGTGATGGATCTTTTTGTAGGCTTCTAAGAGTAATTGTTTGTATTTAATGTGCATGTCTGCAGATGTAGATGTACATGTCCTTCAATGATTACAAATTTAAGCTTTTGCTAAGGTTTCATTTTATTTCTGAGTTCAAAAGTTCAGCTACACATTTTTTCCTTCTTGACCAAGCCTCTTTGAAATTACGTCATGTAAACTTAAGTGCTTTTATTTCAGGATTGCTTGTTCACTTTCCAAATTCGTTGTCCCATCAAATGGTCTTACTTAGCTACAAGAACTAGGATCCTTTGATACTTAAAACTCTGCAGTGATTTCTTCTCTCTCTTAACATTTAAGTGCTTGTATAGATAATGATCATGATTTGTTTCTGCCAGGTGTTCAAGGAGGAGTTTCCCAAAGGTTTTGACATCATTTATGAATCTGTTGGTGGTGACATGTTTAATCTTTGCTTGAAGGCTTTGGCAGTTTATGGACGGCTTATCGTGATTGGAATGATTTCCCAGGTTAGTTTCTCTAAAGTGCTTCTCATAAGAACAGCATTTAATTAAAATTAGCTTATCAATTTTTATTTTCTTGCTTCCTTTTGTTATTTCTCAGTTTTGAATCTTTGCATATATTCTTTTATTTCTCACTTTGTCATGCCATTTATCTGGAAGAGCTGATACCCAATGGCTACTTTAAAGTTGATTGATCAATTCTTTTACTTAAAGGTTGTAAGTTTTTAGTTTTGATGTTATAAGTTTGTTCATCATATTGGCAGATGAGTCACACTATTCATTAGCAGTTTACTTTCTCAGGAATTTTTGGTGCGGGTAAAAAAAAAAAGAGAGGATGTGTAGGATTTTTGTTGAATACATCATGATATGGGGGTTTTAGAAGTGGGGGAGAATTAACCAAAATTAATGATGTCATACAAGAGTGTATGAGCTACTTCTGGCAACATATTTAATCCATTTTCAATTTTTTTCTTTTCTTTTATGTGGAATGACTATTTTTGGCTCTGTCCAGTGTCTATGATTCATTGCCAAAGAAATGATTTGTTTTGTCTCAGTATCAAGGAGAACATGGATGGCAGCCATCGAATTACCCTGGATTGTGTGAAAAGATTTTAGCAAAAAGCCAAACTGTGGTATGTATCCATGGATGATGATTTTTGTTATTGCGGCCATTACACCATTAACATAGGATATAATTTCTTTTGGATGCATCTTCGCATTCTGACTTGGATGTTTGTGCCTGATAGTTATGACATCATGTTTAAAACACCAGTCCTGAATTAACATTATCTGTATTAGAGTTTAAATTCTCTTTTGGGCCCCTAAGAGCATACGATTTAAGATCAATGGTTTCTCAAGCATCATTTCGAGCTGGGTTGACAAAGAGTTCTTCTGCTGAAAATCTGATGATTAAAAAATAATATGAAATTGGTTGGACCTGGGTTTGGTTCTATTAACAAGTCTGTTAATTACTTTTGGCACGTCAAAGTTTAATCACTATTGTTGAGTTATTTTTTAGTAAGTGAAAGAAAGAATCGAAACACATGGAAATGGTACCTGCCATACTTAATAATAGAATGATTTGGCTTGGGAATCTAGAGGTTACCATATGTCAGTAATTGCATCTTGGATTTGGCGGGGGATTCATTTTTTTAGGTTGTCTTGTTTTGTTTTTGTTGCTCATCAGTTATTTTTTTCTCTCTTATCTTAGATAATATCTCAATTTACCAATAGAAGCATAGCATCATAAGTATTGACATTCTGTTGCAGATATACGAAGATATGAGCTATAATGACTAGGAATCATCCGCTTCTTGTTAACGAATTGTACATGTGGTTTCTGTGAATAATCTCTCAAAGAGGGTTACTTCCATTTGAATTAACTATACTTTAAAGTTTAGGCTTCCAGCATATTGAGATCTTTGCATGTCATATTCTATTTGGTTACCAAAACAGAAGGAAATTTCAAGTCTTAAGAGTTTGAGTTGTTGAGAACAGGATTCCCATTTTGGTTCCTTTCTTCTATTTCCCATCAACTAGTGGAGCATCCTCTAGATTATAGGGAGACATGTAACATTGGATTCTTTGAGTGGTTGTTTTTAAGTTGCCGATACTTTTCAGGCTGGCTTTTTCTTGGTACAACACAGTCACCTGTGGCAGCAACATCTGAACAAACTCTTTCAACTGTTCTCTGCAGGAAAGCTCAAGGTAAATTCATTTACACAGTTATTTTTCCTAGTTGACTTGTTATTATAGCCTTTGCTTAGACTTGTTAGACAGAATTGTACAATATATTGGTATACTTTGTCTCGTTTAATATGGAAAAGAAAAGAAATAATATGATGTCTTTCATTTGTAAGTAATATCCTGTTCTAATTGAGACGAGTCATTGTTCCCCTGCTGGACATGACTTGGATTTTCCTATTATTGATTACTTGCTCATTCAATTATTACAGGTATCCCTGGACCCGAGAAGGTTTGTGGGTCTCGATGCTGTTGCAGATGCTGTTGAGTATCTTCATTCGGGTACAAGTGTTGGCAAGGTATTCACTTTCGAGTAATGGCATGCTCATCTTATTCTTATCTATGATTTACTTAACCCTGCTCAGGACTATTTCCTTGCAAGACCAATTGTTTTACATATATGATGATATTCTGCAGGTGGTTGTTTGCATTGATCCAACCTTCACTCAACAAATGGCAAAGTTATGAGCAGTTGTCGTGTCCTTACAATCTTCCCTCTAGACAATTCTGGCTCAATATCAAACAAATGTGGCAGTAAGATAAAATGACAGCACAGCTTTACTGTACAACCTTATAGGGGGTATGATTTCCATAGAATTAAATGGGTAATTTTCCAGCAAAAACAATAAAGTGAAGATCCTCTCTGCGAAAGCATAAAGTGACAGAATAAGAGTACATAAAGGTAAATACTCTGTGTGAGAGATGGTTAAACTCACAAAGTTGCATTGAAGATCTTGACATAAACTCTGTTTATAGGATGAACATATTTCCCATACAAAGCTGGGTATCATTTTACTCGTAAATAAGTAAATTGATATTTCCAATCTTTCTGAACATCTTGATTGATCAGAAGAAAGATTTCACATGTAATCTGCATAATCTTATTGACATTTTAATTTCTTTGTTGTACTAATTGTTGAAAGTTTAGGGGCTTGAAAGATCCACAATAAAGATCTCAAGATATATGGTGAAACTGATCTGTGAAAATTTATGAGAAACAGTTTTCTTTTTCACTGCTACAATTTGAGGCTTAAAATGCTCCACTGGTTTTGTGTACCCAAGAATCCGATAAGCTACAATTAACCACTGTAGTTGGGTGACTTTTGAGCTTCTGCAAGTCTCAAGAGAACAATTTGAAATTTCAAAAGTGAATCCAACTAGGCAACTGTGTAGAACTTTTACAATTAATCAATATATCATTATATTTGAAAGAAACCGGTCAGAAGCAAATCAAGTTACAATATGAAAAAAAAATGCCTTCCAGTTTCCTAGGTAACGTCTAGGATTTAAAGAGGTTACTTGATCTGGTTCGTTTAGCACTCCTGGTGATGCGAGCGGATGAATCCTCTTTGTTTTCCTTGTTATTCTTTTCGTTCTTCTTGTTTACATCGTTGTTATCATCATTGAATTCTGACACGTATACCCTGATAATGTACACCTACGGAAAATGGCTAATGCAATTAGTAACTTACTAATTGCAATGGCTGTTTAAAGAAATAGGAGTGGTTATCACATTTTAAAATATTGAAAGGTTACAAGTTATCTTCTGCATTCACTCTAGAATTTCAACTGCTCTCGGTCACCTTCCAAGGACGCTAAGATATGAGAACAGTTGTGATTAAAGTAGATGATAAATATCCTGTCACAAGTTAAACAGGCATTCCAAGGACGCTAAGATATGAGAACAGTTGTGATTAAAGTAGATGATAAATATCCTGTCACAAGTTAAACAGGCATTTGCAGAAGCGAGAGAGGGAAATGCTGAATGATAAAATATGAGCAAGCGGTATGTGAACTTAACATCAATATAGACTATGAAAAGAGACCTAGATAAACAATCATAGGCACACAAGTTTTCTGTAGCCTGCTTCAAACAATAAAAGCATGTTGTTCAGATTAATGCAACAAAAAAAAGTCCTAATATACAGCAAATTCACCTTCAAGCCTACTTAACAAATACTTCCCTTCCTTTGACAAAGCATACCTATTATTGTTTGAGATTCTTGTCTACGTAACAATCATAAAGCAATGTGTAAATGAACCTCATTATGTATAACCAGGGTACTGAAATGAACCTCACCTTAAATGTGGCAGGCTTTATAAGCTGGAATACGAGGCAATCCCCATCAACTAGTTCGTGATCAATTGAAAATCCTCGCCACCCACCGCTTAGACCAGTTTTCTCAGCAAGATACTTTGTTGGAAACTCATTTTCTTCCTCATCAACCAGAGTTACAATTTCATCAGAATGGGGAAGATGTTCCTTGCAAAAATGAACTGGAAGACCCTATTGAAAACATTGGAAGAGAAATTAAGACCAAAAATCACCAAATCTGATGCCTATAAAGAAAGATTCGCAGTTGCTCAAGAGCAAAAGATCAATACAATAATATTTTTTTCATCATTGTAGGAGGAAAAAAAAAGGCTAAACTTGTGTTATTGACTCTGGCTGTTCTATAAGAACATCATCAGTGACAAAAAATTCGTTTAAATGACTCATTTTCTAGAACCAAAATGTAAACCCTTCCCAGAGAATATTTTATACCCTTAAATGTTGATACATGAAACTGTGATTTTTAGTGACTAAATTACCAGCCAAAAGCCTCCAGTCACATGTGACTGTAGCATAGGCTTAACGAAACTTGGATATTGAGAATCTAAGCCAGATTGAACTTCATCAGCTCTATCAATTGCAGACGCTCTCTCTTCATCCGAAGCATAAACTCGATTCAACAGATTTCTCCGCTGGTAACTTCTACAAGTTAACCTCATAAATAGAATAAGATAAGCAAACATTATAAAATCAACAAATGAATTGTCTCAATCACCCAGAATTTTAGAAAAAATGAAATTTTGGTGGCAAGTATTTACCTTCTTCTTGTCAGAAAAGGTTCAAATGGATCCTGCCAGCAACCAGTAAATCGGCTGGTCAATCCATATTTCACAGAACAATCTTTAATAAGGCAAGCCATAAGTTAGACACTCAATTAATACAAAAAATGACAACTAATTTCCACAGATTGACCGGAGATTCATAACATATGATATCAACTAACCTGTAAAAATTGAGCTAAAATGAGCAGCTTTCATCAGGAGAGTGAATATTTTAAAAAAGATATAGATGTAAAGTTCAGTGACAATATGAGTTTCATAAAACCCAAATAACATATCAGAATTAATCCAAAGTCAGTTTGAAACAATTAATGTTAATAAGTTAATAGGTAGATAGGAAGCTGCTCACTTCGTTGTAATTCGGAGGTGGCTTGTCTGCAACACGGCTGGACCTTCTCACCGGAGCCGACGCCGGCTTCGGCTTAGAAACCCGCTTCTTAACCTATACATAACACAACAAAAATACCCATCAAAAGCAACCCACAAAAACATCCACAAAGTAAAGGGCTTTCCAGAAAAAATAAAATAAAAGGGCATTAATTTTCTTCCTCAAAAAGCACTTTCTTAGAGAAAAGTACTTATTGAGTGCTCATCAAAAAAGCGCTTCTACGAAATCAGTTTTAGCCATTTAGAAGTGCTTTTAGGGAGAGAAAGAGAGAGAGAGAGAGAGTCACCGGAGAGGGCTTGGATACAGGGGTTTTAAGAGACCGAGCGAGCACGTTGAGTTTGAGCTCCTCCATTCTTTTCTTGTTCTCTTCCATTCTTTGGCGGCGGCATTCTTCGTATGTCAGCTTTGATTCCACCATTTTTAGGGTTTTTCTTTTGTCTTTTGGAGTAGTGATTTCAAGTGAACCGAAGTTGAAGAAGAAGAAGAAAGGAAAGAAGTGAAGCGAAATCACGACCGTTGGGTTTCCTAATGCTCTTCTCGGAAACTGTGACCTAAATGAGCGCCAAGCTGAAAGTACGGACAGCCTAAAGAACTGTTATTTTGAATTCAAATTTAAGGGCATTTCTGGTTTTTCACATTTCAATCTTTTATGGCATGTTTTCTATTACATAATCTATAATTCTTGCCATGCTTGTCTGCTTCACCCCAACATAAATGATAGTGCTGTTTCCAAACAATCCTGAAACGCTGAAACCATCCAAATTTGCCTATATGGTAGTAATTATTTAGGAAGTCATAAGTACTTAGTTGAATTATGAATTGATTTGTCTTAAATTGATCTACAAAATCCTGATAATGTAATTAACCCCCCCCCCCCCCCCCCAAAAAAAAAGCCCCTTTAAAGTTTGCAGTATGGCTTAGTTGGTTTGGTATGTGAACGAAATCTAAAAAGCAAAAAATGTTTGAAAAAAAGAGTGAGAATTGATCGTTTGATCACATTCGTCAATCAATCTTCTAGATTGACACAAAATCTGTGAGCCCATTACAGTTACAGCTTTGTCATAAGTTAGTAATCCCTTCTGCAGATAACTACCAGTATCAAGAACTTACAACATGGAACTTCACAGCCTATGTACGAAATTTCAGCTGAGCTGCATGGTAATTGGCATTTGGTAACCACAAAAATAGCTCATTTTCCAGGACAAAAGCTGTAAAAGCCAATTTTGTGCTGATAATTTATCATCACCAAGGAGCCTTTGCCATTTCTTGGAACATAACATCAAGATTGTTAGGATTCGCCCCCAATGCCTCAATCTCGGAATCAAGTCTATCAATTCTCTCTCTTACCTCTGAAAGCTTCAGTTCCAGAGCACTCTTCTCTTCCTTCGCATTAGCTCGTTCAAGTCTAGCCTCTTGAAGCCTCTTGGATGTGGAAGCAAGATTCATAAGCTGATCCAACCGGATTAGTAAGAAGCCAACATTCATCCCCATCATCTTGAAGGCTTTTAAAGTTTTGTCCCAGGTATCAAAATTATCATGTGGGGTGGTTAACTTAGAAGCTCTAATGGCATCAGTAATGTTGATGGTCTCAGAAATCATTCCAGAAATCAACTTACAGTTAAGACCATCAAGAACAGAGTTGTGAAGGAATGAATTCTGACTACAACAAAGTTCATAGTACTTAGTCCTTAGGTACTTGGACAGTGCAGAGTCGATGACTAAGTCATTTACGACAATGCTGAAATCCTGAAAACTTTTCACTTCTTTGAAGTCAACAACAGATTCACAGAATTTAAGTCCATTGAGGACTTCAGAGCCAAGATCTTTGCTCTCATCTTCAGACTGCTCTGATACAAGCTCAAGACCAGTACAAGAAATCATTTCGTTATCCTTCTGAATGTCCTGTGCTAGGGGCTCCCAACACTTATTATCCTCTTCTTCACATATATGCTTCTCTGCATGATATTCATAGTTGAAAGAAACTAAGGAAAAACATCGAGGAAAGCAAGTTTCTAGTGTCTAATTACAAATACTAGCAAAGGGAAAAAAAACAGCAAAATGAACCATAAACTTACCAGATTCCACTTGTTGATTGCAAGTTTCTAGTTTTAGAAGGCCAAGTGCACAATCCACTTCATCTGAACCTCTTGATCTTACAATGTACACCTATGAGATGTCAGTAACAATAAGCATTTGAGATGTATTATGAATAGAAAAGATTCTTCATGCATTGAAATATCATGGAATTATGCCTGATAATCTTGCAGGGAAGAAAAGACCTCCTTTCACCAGTAAGATCTACCAAGCTTTATCTACGAACGCACACTGGATAAGTTATTGAAACATTTTGGCTCTCCTTTTATGAGTTGCAATGGTTGGGCTGGAACCCCAGCCATGTGTCAGCAGTTATGGGCATCGTCACTAATGCTTTTGTTTTCTTTCTTCTAAAACTTCATAACATACATGCTAAAATCTATCATTTCAATACCTCCTTTAGCCTTTTTGTGTTCAGGAAAGATTTTAGCTGCTGCATTTTGCAAGACTTGGTTAGCAAGGAATCTCATAGCCTCGAAAAGCTCTGAATTTCACCTTCTACTCACTCTATTCTGACTTACAGTCCTAGAATAATAGTGGCTGGAATCATGCTTTGAGAGAAAATGAAAGTTGAAAGGTGAAAAAACATATGAACTAGGTTCATTCTATTACCTTAAATTTGGATGGTGTAACTAAGTGAAAAACTAACGCATCACCCTCCACCAATTTGTGAGCAATTGAAAACCCTCTCCATCCCGCACTTAGGCCTATCTTTTCTACAAGATATTTTGTATCATACTCGCTCCCACTTTCATCTTCCAAAACAATCATTGTATCCTGTTTCGGCAAATTGTCAGTGCAAAATTTCCTAGAAAGACCCTGCAAGCAGAGAAGTTATCAGATGCAAATCCGGCTAGTAATTTCTCATTGAAAATGAGAAAGCATTGACAGAAAGCAGTTTACCAGCCAAAACCCTCCGGTAACATGCGAACGGAGCATGAATTTAATAAAGCTAGGGAATTGAGGGTCCAGATTTGCTTGAATGTCATTTGCTTGCTTCATAACAGCATTTTTAACTTCTTCATTGTCATACAAGTTATCATATGTGGATCTCTTCCGTTTCTCACTAAAGCAAACAATAGAGGTAGCACCATTAGAAGATAATTCAGTTCGCAATACACAGTAAAACATATTGAAGATCCATTCACTTAAAATTCTTTACTAACCATTTAGGATTTCTTGGTTCATTGCATGTTACCTGCCAAAAGATTCGCAAAAGTTCCCTTTAATTATTATTTATTTCTCCAACACTAAAAGAAGCAAGATACAGGAAGAAGCACATAACTGCAGCTGTCCAGCTGAGCAAAGGCAGAGAAGAGTGACCACAAACACAAATTTGTTGTCCTCATTATAGTTACTTCAACATTAATCTCAATACAAGTTATTCATGCAGAAGAGAAAGCATCCCTCTGAAAGACAAACATAACATATTATAATCTGAGTTCTTCCAATATTTTAATCGAGAAACTGTTTCATAAACTCTATTTTCGAGCAAGAATTAAAATTTGCAAAAATAGTTGTACTGTTTCAGAAACAGAAATGGTGTTCCCACTAGTCCTGTACTCTCTTTTTCTCTTTCTTATTTTCTGAAACTCAAAACAATGCTAAAAAATTTCTATAATGACACCTTAAACTTCCATTAAAGACTAAAAGCACCCTGACAAAGTCCTAGACCAGCTCTTAGGAACCCAAAGAAATAATCTTTTCCATTTTACCTTCACTTTTGTTTCCCAAAAAAAAAAAAACGAAAATCGAAACAGAAAATGGGAACAATATAAATCATCAAACACAAGCAGCACAAATATTTAATCACAATAATAATAACGAAACAGAGTAGAAGGGAAAAAAAAAGAAAAAAAGAAAAGAACAAGTTAACCACTAGAGTTCCCTGATGAGCGCTCGTTTTCTTCCGAAACATTTTTTCCTTCTTTACCAATGGTTTTCTCTCCTTCAACTACAAATGGAAAAACCCAGATGGTAAAAATATTAACTTCATGAAAATATTAAAGAAAGAAAGAAAGAAAGAGACCTTGTGAGGGGAATGGGAAGAGCTATTTGGCTGTCTCGGAGCAACAGCCATGGGGGGCTTGGACTTGAAAAGGTGACGCTGAGTGTTTGAACTTTAAAAATGGAGAGCAAGAAAGAGAATGTAATGATGAAGATGGTATTATTGGTAAGAGAAGTGAAGAAGGAGAATATGAAAAGACCGTTCTATTTGAATTTTGCACTTCAAGTTTCTTGTCAATCAATCTATCCTTTTATTATCCGACGGGAACTCTGCGGTCTCCTCCCTGTATTGGAGCCAATTTTTCAAATTCCATCTCTAATTAATAATTCTCTCCCCACTTTAGGGGCTCTTTCGACATTTCCTAATTATTAAGGTTAGGTTTTCGGGTAAAAACTCGTTTAGTCCCTATATTTTGAAGTTAGTGCCCGTTTAGTCCTTATATTTTTAAAAATACCTCAAACCATCCCTACCATTAAATTATTGACACTTTTGCCATTATCTTTTGTTCCTTTTAACTTATTTTTATAATATTGCCCTATTATAATAATTTTTTAGACATTATTAAAAAGAAAAAAATAACCCTATTATAATAATTTTTTTAGACATTATTAAAAAGAAAAAAATAAATTACCACTTTAACACCAAAAAATAAAATAAAATAAAAATATATATATTAATTTTTGTAGAACACACTCTTGAGTTAAAATATTAATTTTTCTAAAAAAATTGATAATGTAATTTTTTACGATATTAATTTTTTAGACATACGTGAGCTTCCACAAAAATTAATATATACCTTTTTTGTTTTTATTTTATTTTTGAGTTTAATTTGATAATTTAATTTTTTATTAATATCCAAAAAAAAACATTATTGTAAAAATGTAATATTGTAAAAGCAAGTTAAAAAAAAAATAATGGCATAAGTGTCAATATTTAGTAGCAGGGACGTTTTGAGGTGTTTTTAAAAATACAGGGACTAAATGGACACTAACCTCATAATATAAGGACTAAACAAGCTTTTACCCTTAGGTTTTCTCTTTTAATGAAATAATCAAAGTAAAATATTAAAATTCTCTCGTGAGAACTTCTCCTGAGCAAAATTAAGTGATTGGTTGTTAATTTATTATTATTTTTTTTTGAGAAGGATTGGTCGTTAATTAATAGAACTATAAAAATAGTTTTATTTCAACCATACACTACCATTAATTTATTCAAAGTTCAAATTATGAAATTTTTTTAATGAAAAACCACAATTCAATGCGATATATTTTGTCTTTTATTCCATTAGCCCACTGTCGAGGGTTACTTTAAAGTCTAAAGTCATATAAAGTTGAATATTGTTAAATTAATATTTGATAAATTGATAACTTCGATTAAATAATAGTTTCATTGGTGACAACAATATAGCCAACATGGTAAATTAATAATTTGATTAATTAAATTAGATAATAAATTTTTTAAGGAATCCTTTTTTTTTTTGTTTTACGGACCCAATCAATACATAAACTAATAATTAACTAACTTGAAACTAAGTACTTATGATATGTTTATAATTTTATTTATTGTAGTGCCATAATACCTGACATATTTTATCGATTATTGTTGCTTTTTTTATATCTTTCAGATAAGAACCCCTTGTTATATTATAATCATGATCCAGTTGGATTATCAAATGATTGATTCACTTAATCAACTGATCAAAATCAAGTTAGAACTATACCATGCAGCTTGACAAAGTCGTTACATTATTTAATTACACTACCTCTATATTTTCTAAAAATTCATATTATGAACACGATATTATCTTAATAAATAAATAAATTATTTATTCATCCATAAATCAATAATTATTGATAATTATCCTAAGGCTATTAATTTATCAAGGCTCTACTATATATCCATAGGAAGATTGTTAGTTACCCTACTAGAATTAATATATACCACTTATCCTTAATAATTTTTATAGTACCCAATAACCCTCTAGACTATAATTTCATTTAAGGTTAATGTCATTTAAGTGATACATGTTCTATAAACATCAAAAAGGTGATATAAGTTTTTTAAAATAGGTAGATAGGTGAAAAATTGTTAACTTTAAAAAATTTGGTTGTCTTTTAGTGAAATAACATTTTTGCCATATGATTTTATTTAAATATTAGGGCTAATGTTACCTGGGTGACACATGTATCAACATTTATTACACAAGCGACAATTATTTTAAAAACACTCTTATATGTAACAAACCTTAATTTTCTATCGTTAACTCAAAGAAAAGTGGTTAGTTAATTAGAAAATAATGTTTCTACCCCTTTTCATTGATTTTTGATTTTATTTTATAAAAAAATATAAGCTAAATTTAAATCTGGGCTTTGTTTGGGGTCAAATCAAACTAATATTTTAAAAAATTATTGTTGAATCAAAATAATTTTTGAACATATAAGAAGAAGCAAATCTCTCATGAATCTTGATATAAATTTGATATCTTTTTTTAAATCTCAGTGGCACTAATTTTACAAACATTAGAATCAAATCTTCAGAATCTAATATTATGGCTTAGTAAACACTTGTTCTTTTAAAATCCTATTCATAGCAACCAAACTGTCCAATTGCAACAAAGATATCCAATACATTTTTCAACAAAGCTCTATCGACATCTTTTCCTAATGTTCTCTATCAATTACAACATTTTTGCATCGCTAGAGTTAACAGTAGAAGTTAATGGTTTGCCACATGTAGAAGTATTTTCAAAACAGTTATCACTTGTAAGATAAAGATTGATACATGCGTCGTCTAAGTGACATTAACCCTTCATATTTCTATTATTTATATCAGTTGTTCCCATTTTACCCTTTCATCGTTACAATTAACGACAAAAGTTAACGATTTGTCAACCGTTTGCCTATTTTTAAAAATTGCATCACTTTTTTTATATTTGTTGAAACATACCTAGATGACATTAGCCCTTTCATCTATAACCCCTAATTTTTAAATATATTTTTATTCATATTTTTTATAAACTAAATAAATCATTTAAGTTAAAATCAAAATAAAAAATATAAATACTAAAAACAAAAAATATAACTTTCGCGTAAAAAAATAATAATAATTAGGATATTATCTATATAAAAAGACTAAGGGTTTGATTTGAATGATACGATGATTTCAGATATCATCAAAAGACTCATTCAAAGATCAGAAAATGACGATCATAAGTAGTACTGACTACATAATATATCAGGACATCAGTTGGCAAGCTACGTAACTGTTTACAAGTTCTCCCATGATAACTCTTATAAGCTAGCTAAATTTCACTGTATTTACACAGTATATAATCCGGAAAGTTAGTACAAAGTACAAACTGATACAATCACCAGATTTCGCTGCCCCGGCACTGTCACCTAATAAACAACAATAAATAGAATAGAAACAACAACAGCAATAATATATTATGAGAAATATTTCCTTATCCTAACAAACAACAGTCATTGTTAAACACAAAGTATCCAGTCACCAAGGAGCATTAGCCTCCTCCTGAAACTTAAGCTCATGCTTCTCAGCTTTTACCTTCAGTGACTCTACCTCGGAGTCAAGCCTTCCCATTGTCTCTTTCAATCTCAAGAGTTTCAATTCAAGACTTCTCATCTCCTCTTCTGCACGAGCTTGCTCTGCACTCACTTCTCTAAGCCTTTTTGATACCTCCGACTCCTCTGATTCGAAAGCAAGACTCATCAACCTGTTTAATCGAGCACGTAAGAATCCAACATTCATTCCCAACAGCTCAAATCCCTTCAAAGTTTTGTCCCAAATCTCATAATCAGCTCGAGAGGTGGAAAGGTTGCAAGCTCTAATGGCCTCTGCAATGTTGACAGTCTGGGTGATTATTTCAGCAGCCAATTTACAGTTAATGCTCTTGAGTAGATGGTCATGCAGAAAGGAATTCTGAGAGCAGCAGAGGTCATAGTATTTATTCCTATGTTGATCGGAGAGCTCACAGTCAATAGCCAAACCATCCACAAGAATGGTGAAATCATCAATGCTTTTCATTTCTTTAAAATTACTGGATTCTGAATGTGGTAGAACTTTGTTAGGGCCGAGATCCTCAGTGTCATTATTAAACTGATCTTCCACATGTCCATTATTGGTTTCTAATAGCATCAGACTATTGCTTTGATTGTTGTCTCGGTGAAAGCCTGGAGGAGGCTTTACACGTTTTGCCCTTTTGTTTTTCTTCACACGCTTCTCCGAGTGATCTTTTGGGGCTACTTCAAGCTCATCATCCATGGGAACTGTAAATAAATTAAATCAACTTTTTAATCACTTATGAGATGTAATGTGGCTAAAAGCAGATATATCGAAACACACCAGAATTTAGTGGTTTTGCATCAGCATTTACATTCCCAAAGCCATTTGCTCTCACTATGTACGCCTGCATGAATGGGGAATGCAACAATTAAATTAAAGACCTATCACAAAAAAATTTAAAAGGCCCAACTTCCACATGTAGAGAAACATGCATCCTTATTTTCATAGAACTCGGGAAAATATCTTTGCATCATTAATTAGATATCAAATTAATTTATCACATTCTCTCTGTTCCAATTGTACTCATCATTTGATAGAATGGGCTTTTGCCACATTACCCAATCATGCTCAATAAATATGGGCATGTACGTGTGAAAGATGGTTTTCCTGCATGTTAAATGATCTATTTATTTCAATGCAAAACTATATATGGTCATTTTAGAGGATTGAAAAAAACAACTATCAGCCAGATTTGCCATTGCTAGGGTTTATATCTGGTGCACATTTCAGCTGCTTTTATTCCATTCGTCTGTGAAGCTATATGAAAAAACCACAAAGTTGAATGCTTCTTCCTAATAATTCTTTTTTCCAAAATGAGGTGCTAAAACAGATACTAATAAAATCAATGATTTACACGAAAATTGTAACATGTACATATAGAACATAAAGATCTGAGTGTCACCTTAAACCTTGTAGGTTCAACCAAATGGAAAACTAAAACATCGCCCTCATATAATTGGTTTGCATCAGAAAATGCTTTCCATCCACCACTCAATGCTGTCCTTTGGGAAATATAATTTATTTTGTATTCTTCCCCACTTTCGTTTTCCACAATAAATACTGTATCAATCTTTGGCATGTTGAATTTGCAGAATCGCATGGGAAGATGCTGCCACCAAACAAGTTAGAAGAAATAAATCATTCCAGAGCTGAAGGAATTATGGCATTTGTAAATTTGGGACAGAATATTATTAGGCTTACCAGCCAAAATCCATGACTAACATTTGACTTAACCATAGCTTTCCAAAAGCTTGGGTAGCTAGGTGCTAAGTTTGCTCGAACCTCTTCTGCTCGCTCTATTACCGGCGAATTAACTTTGGCATGATCATAGAGGTCATCAATCATAGCTCTCTTCCGTCTACTGCTTATGGTATATTTTAAAGGAATCAATATAACAAACATAACTTTGAAATTCGTAATGATTGAGTTGCAAAAAAAAAGAAATTCGTAATGATTGAAAGTAAGGCCAATGACTTGAGATAAAATCACAGACCTTTTAGACTCCTTCGAACTATCAAATGCTCCCTGCCAGAAAATGCACAAAGTTTTCATTAATTTATCATTTGGATATATAAGAACAATAACATCATATAAATCATTCCATTTGCAAAAAGATTTGATGGTGAAGTAATATACACGTTACATTTCTAATTTTTCCAAGATAAATGTATTTAAAATATCCAGAAAAGCATGTACAAACTTCAATCTAGGTTGCCAGTTTGAGAGCATAACCACATAGATTTGGCTTCAAAGTTAATAATAATATGATGTTGAACACCCATATGAAGGTTGTGCACCATTGAAGTTAGATGAGAAAGACAATAGTCTATTTCTTAGCTATAAAAAATGTGTAAGAAAAGGGGGAAAAATACACACATCAGAAACTCTATTCCTGGCATATGTCTACCAACGAAATAATGCACTTCTAAACCTATATAGAAAGTAATTTCAACCTCTCATAGGTATGTTACGATTTCACAAAAGATATAGGACTAGTTGTATATGTTAAGTTCATGAAATTTGGTAGCAGAAACTGAGAGCAGGCTTGAAATCTCTGATTCCGGTTGCAAGGTTATCACCTAGAGCAAGATGCGGCTATCAAAATGAATCCAGAGTTTGCATTACCCAAAGCTAACTAGAGTTAGCACCAAAAAAGAATAGTTTACACATGAAAGGGCTGAGCAGGTTGTGAGTGAAGCACTACGAAAATGGAAACCCTGTTCACACATGTAAATTTTCTTTCTCTCATCCTCCAGGCCCATGGAAGATATTGAAATAAATTGAAGGCGGCAGCCTGAAGGGATTAACAGTAAAGGGAAATGGGTATCCTATTTGTGCTTGTATATATGTTCAGAACTCATAAAACCCTAGACTAATCCCTAGGCACATCTAAACCCCATCTCAAATTCAGCAACAACAGCCACAATAAATATTGATGCAGACAGCATCAGGAATAAACAGAACACCAAAATGATAACCTAGAATGCTGAGTTAAAAGAATCAAAGACTAATGATACTATTCAACAGCCGTAAAATCGAAAGCCAGCACAGATATGAAGTAATTGCAGAAACGCAGCAATGGTAAGACCTATCTTTTTCTGAAAGCAAAAATGACCAAAACTGAAAAACCCCAAAATATCGAAAAAGAAGAGCAAAAAGAGAACAAAATCCTGAAGATAACCCTGCTTATTACTCTAAAACAGAAATTACTAAGCTAAAAATTGTCAAATGATTGTGGATACCATTTCCAATAAAGAATACGAAATCCAGATTAAACCTGAACAAAAATTTCAAGCAGATGGGGTGCTATGAAAGAAGATTCTCTCACAAGTTCAGGTGCGGAATCCGGATCCAGAGGCTTCTCACTAACCTGGGTCAGCTTCATCTTGCTCTCAGCTGTCTTCTTTCTCTTAATCTGGCACCAAACGAACAGATTCAAAACATAAACACTCAAAATCAAAAGATGCATAAACGAATTGGAAATTAAAAAAAAAAAAAAAAGAAGAAGAAGAAGAAAGGAGACCTTGGTGGTTTGGAGAAGAGGGGTTTCTGGCTCTGATTGCTCTTCCATTACAACAAAAGCGGGGAGGGTTTCAGTTCTGAAACTGAATCTGCAGAAGTCCTGTGCGTGAGTTCCCGCAGCAGCGGCTCCGTTTCTAGTTTCTTGTAAATAATAATGGTTTAAGTTACGAAAGTGGATTTATTTCGGACAGGTAACGTGTTAAAAGGTTTTGGGTCCTGATATAATCCGAATTTGCTGTTAGATTTTTCTTTAATTTAAAAAACTAATAAGAAGAAGGGTTTAATGAAATTTTCAGGAAATTTTCAGGAAATTTTTCCTATTATATTTTTTATTTTTTTGTAATTAATTAAAATTTTCTAAGATTCTCAATAATCAAGATAGGTTACCTAGTAAAAAAGTGGTAATCTCAACCCCAAGTCCAACAAAATGATTAAAAATGAAAAATTAAAAAAAAAAAAATAGGTGACACCCTACAAATGTAAGGACGTGGAATGAGAAATTTAATACAATGTGAAGAAAAAAAAATACAAAATTAAAATAGCTTCTGAATTATGGCTGAATTTCTGAGGAGCGTGCGTTAGATTGGGGTTGACAAGTCCAAAAAAATGCTTTGCGAATTTTGTGCTAGTAGTGTATTTATTAGTTCCCTTGGGATCTATTTATATTGTAGTGAAAGCATGTGGTCTGACTGGCTTGAAGTAGATTCCAATACTGTGACATGAAGCTATGACCAAGTTACGACCCTCTGTCTTATCACCAGGTTTCTTTGTCTTAGCATTGTGGTCTGACTGGCTTCCAACCAAAGAAAATCATCATAATTTTCACAATAATCATTTCTCATTTGAACAAGTTTGGAAGTTTATTTCTGAGGTTTAATTAATTGAAGCTTGAGTGACCCCTACCGTCTAGTACCAAAAAATACCCACCAGAAGCTTATTTTTAATGACTTACCTTTAAGCAAGAAGCTATAACATGAACTGATGCCTCTCAGCATTTAGATTTTGGCCCTCGTTTTGTTCCAAAGGTTTCAACGATCAAGACTTCAAGAGTTCTCTCATCTCAGTCTGTATAGTTTTCATTTGCTCTGGTTTTGTTTCTGCAAAATAATCTCTTGGATAGAATAATTTGATTTTATAGGAGAGCCTTTGCAAATGTTCAATGCAACTACAAAATTTTCTCCATTCGCATAGCAGTAGAAGGGCTGAAAGGTTACAAGTTCTTGCAGTATATGCAGTTTTACACTGTTCCTAGTCTCAGAAATGATGGCAGCAGCCAATTTACTGATATTTTTAAGCATTAACTCATTTGTTGAATAACTGAATCTGATCCTTGGTCCATTGTCAGAGCCAGCAGTCACACACTGATTAATTTCTTTCACACTCAAGATTAGATTTAGTGCCATCACTCTTTTTTGTGTCGCCATATCTTGTGGACGAGAGATTCTGGACACTTTAATTTCGTCCTGAAGGATCGTTATCTTCTTCAGGTTTAATATCCAAAAGAGCTTTTGAAGAGATCAAGGAGAATCACTTCACAGCTACTTACAAATAATAAAAAATAACTGAAATACAAACAGATTGGGCCCATAGACTTGCCTACTATAATGAATCCAAAACAAACTGTGGGTTATCTAAAAGTGACAGAAGTTGGATCCAAAATTTTCTGAATACTACACAAGCTGTAGATTTATGATCATCATTTATAACTTTTTGGTCATACGGGTTGCATCAAACTGATGTCGTCTGGCCTCCAGAGTCCTATTTGTTTTCTCTCAACTCTCAACTGTGCTTGTGTTTCCCGTGTATTAAATAGATGAAACTAATAGGTATAGAAAAAGGTTATAATATTCACAGGATATGAGTGGCTTTTGTTTTCTAATATTGCAATCAAAATAAGACTACAGGAATATCACATGCCCGTAATCTTTGGTCAAAACTATGTCCAATGGAATGCAAAAGATTAATAAGAACCAAATGGCTTGTCCAAATCCACAGGACCACAGCCACAGGCATGGTCCCCAGGAAAGACCCCCAGCCAAAAAATAGCAAAGCTGCAAACTCATGGTCAGCTTTTAATTTATGTTTATGTTGACTACAATCCTATGATCCCAGAAGACTAATAAAAAGGGCTCCAAAATATTCCAACTATACTGCAAAAATCTTACGTTACGAATGAATACATGAAAGGCACTTGGCATTCTTGCCCTGCAAAATGTTTCTGAGTTTTCTAGGCTTTTGACTTTTTTGTTTTATTTTTCCCGAGTGGATTAGTCTTTCGTGAAAGCGAGAGCATCACACATATTTCAGAATCCAGGAATCGACACAGAATGTTCTTTCAACAAAATATTTTTGATAACTGCCGTGTTCTCGGGTACATATGTTGAAATAGAGAGTATACAAAATTCAACTCAAACATTATGGAGCAGAAAAATTACATTAATATATATTGAACACGAAGCTTCTTGTCGACATACTCAAGAATATTAAAGGGTTGGGAGGGAAGAGGGGAAAATTTCAAACTCCAGCCTCATGTTCAAACATCTATAGCCATATACAGATTATTTTAGAACCAATTTGCACTAAGATCACCAAAAAGATATTTGTACACAGATGATACCAATTACATCTTCTGCTTCCCAAATTTCAACGCCATTTGCAGAACACACAGCGACACCTATTCAATGATCAGCAAGCTCCTCATCCGCATGATACAGACATTTACATGCATAGAAACATACATATATATATATGTACATATTTTACTACTCCAGGATTATCAACAAGTCTCCAGGATAACTTTATGGTTCATGAGAGATACATGTACTGCATTCTATTCAAATATTTATGCTCCCTGCAATTCCTGTACACTTCATACCAAGAGAGTTAACCACAAACCTAAAGAAGGGTAAAGGACCCAGTTATCCAACAAAATGTCCAAAAGACCTCACTGACAATGCATTGTAGCTGACAAGTACCTCACCGGTGATACACTCTTCCAGATCCTACTTCGATGATAGGGATTTAGTTAGCAAAGTGCAAAGTCCACCGCAGAGTTTCCTCAAAAGTCTAATTTTTACGACATTATAACCTTGAGCGAAGATTGCATCTGAATTTGTTGAAAGGTGAATGCCTACGAGCAGAGGCATATGGCTGCCCGTTTACAGAACCTGAAAATCTAATATCCCAACCTTCAACATTCTTTGGAATGCAAACATCAAAAAGGAATTCACCGAGAACACTGTGTGCACTAATGCTTGGGGTAGGCAGATAGACTGATCTTGAATTTCGTTCATCTTGTAAAGATCCAGATTCTTGACTGTGAAGCTCAGTTGAACTTGGCAAGAAGAAGTGGTCACTCGGCTCCACAGCAACTCTTCTTAGACTTTGGTTTGAATTAACTGCAACATTTTGAAGGTCACATATTAGCTCAGATATCTCATCATGCGTACCCTCCATGCCAGATATTTCACCAAGTTGTCGGATTCTTTGGGAATAAACTGAAGCAGCCTTCTCAAGCAAACCGGTTATAGCGGCCCTGTATTGAATAGGGTAATACTCGTAATGACCTGAAGCACCAAAAATGACATCAATTCAACCTTAGTACACAACCACATATCATTAAGCAAAACACTTTGTAAGGAGAAATGCACAGTACAACATTCAAAAATAAGGGGAACTGCTGATCATGCTCTTCCTATATTATAGGAGTTAACACTTCTAACCATTCAAGCCAAATCACCATGGAGTACTCATCCTCTTGGCTATTAGAAAAGGACTCTTGTTATATACCTATAAACATGAGAAGGTTGCCCGGGTTTTTTTATCATTTAAACTGTTTACAACCACATTTTTCTAATATTCAATCTCTAATGCATACACCATGTCTCGATGAATAACAAAGTTGATGAGTACAATTAATTCACCAATAATCATCTTTGAACTCAGACCCATAACCTTCTGCAGACCTAAACCTAATTCATAGAATGACATATAGTAACACTGACTAGCATCAATGGTTCCGACATTAGGTTGACCACCAAGGACTTTGAAATTTCATGATTATCCATATGAATTGGGAAAAAATCATAAATCTATTATCCCTTTGAATTAGTTGATTGAATATGGACTAATCCAGAAAATCTGTAGGGCACAGCATCAGCATATTACTTGCTTAAACACTTGCTTTTTAACTTTTGACGCTCTACTGTTCATATGACATTAAATAGTCATATTTGCGAACAATCAAAGACACTTGATAAGCAAAATACATATTCTCTCGATTTGCATTCAATCCTGATAAGAATAGTTAAAAATGATTAGATAACACAACCTTGTTGTAACAACAAACAAAAAATGGAATTGAGACAAACCTATGTGAGGAGAGCCATTCAACTTCACAAGCTTAACATCTCCGCCAAGTGCTAGTAAATGTCGGGCAAAATTATAGATAACTTGTTGAGGTGCAAGTTCATCATTGTCCGAGCATATGATTAAAAATGGGGTTCCCAGGTCCTAATTAGTGACAGACAAATGTTAGATTTGAGAGCATAGAGCAAAAGACAACTTCATGCAGGGAAGATAGAAACTTACAACTGAGTTATACAAAGCCCGCCAATATTCAGCACGTTGAGGTTCAAACCTAGTAAGACATAAACCATCAAGACCAGAAGTAACACCTTTAGCAACCCAAGACACAAGTTTTGACAATCCAGGAATTTTCTGAATGGTGGGATGGAGACCAAATCGGGCACAAAAATCACTGGTAAAATCTACAGGGCTAGAATCATAGATTTGTCCAGCAACACAACTTCTGATCAATCGACTTTCGTCCTTCATTAGAATAGGAAATGGGGGGAAAATATCAGATACGAAGTACTTGAATTTGATTCACTAATACAAACTCAAATTGGACCCACTATTTTAATTAAACCCAGAAGAGAAAAAATGCATACCACATTCAGCTGACCTTCACATGTTGCCTGAATAATCTGCATTATCACATATAGTAATATTATTTCCACGCCTTCAGTTGAACAAATACAACTTGCATTTCAAACATTAGGAACTATAACAAAAATATCATTGTAACTTGTCGACATGCTACATAGATTGTGCATCAAATATTTCACTAAATTTACCTGAAAAGCCTTGTGCATGCAAGCTTTCGTACCACCAGAAAGAGCAACAAAGACTACTGGACATGTTTGAATCCTTAGCTCCTGCGTACCAAAAATAGGAAAAGGATTTAAATCCATATATAAAAGCACTAACATACGAAGCCAAGAAGCACAAATGCCCATTTCAAGCAACCTTACTCTAAAGATTTCAGAGATTGCTAATTCAGAGCTACTTCCAATACATTCAACAAGAGTTACGCATATTCACTGACACTTCATGAAGAGCTTAAATTTGGCAATTAAAATGAAACTGACCTCGACCAGCTCGTTGATAAGAACAAATGCAAGTGAAGTAGCCCTCTCGGGATAAAATCTGCACAATAATTTCAACAAAATAACTTTTGATACCACACAAGGATTTCCACTAAAAAATATTGATACCCAACAACCCCCCATACCAATCCTACGAATAATAAGTAAATAATTAATTAAAACCATCTCATCAAAGAACTTCTTATCCATTGAGACAGTGTCAATCAAACAAAACAAAACCACAAAATCTTAAAAGTAAATAGCTCTGTTCAGCATGTTTCTTAACTTTCACTCCCCCCCCCCCCCCCAAAAAAAGAAAGAAAACTCAATGAAATAATTATTAAAACAGCACCTTTTACCCTAAATTACACAGCAATCTTAAAATAATAATAAAAATAAATTTAAAAAGTAAAACCTTTACAATCACTGAAACTTACGCGTCGAGAAAATGAGAATTGGAAACAAGCGAATTCCATCCCAGCGAGGAGTACAAATCGACGAAGCTTCTGAGCTGCTGTTCATGAACCGATACCCAAGAGAAAAGGACAACAATCCCGCGAAACGACGCCGCTTTCCGCCCCCAATACAGGCTACTGCCGTCACTATTAATACTGCCGTGACCGTACATATTTTAATTTTCTTTTTTATTTAGAAGGGAAAAAAAATAAAAATAAAGAACTTGTGGTGGTTGATTTTGGAAACTGATTTTGTTTTTGCTGATGGTGAAGAGATGAATGAGTGAGAGAGCCAGTTTGGTGAAGTGGGAAAGGCCAAGACGCCACGTCAGATGATATGCATCACGCGCATTTTAGGATAGGAAGGTTATTATGCGCCGGATGGGATTGGGAATTAGGATTAGGTGCTACGGCGTCGGATTGACGGTGCTTCCCGTGACGTGAGCGATTGATTAGACTAACAGCCAGGTTGGTTTTTGTGACTGGCAGCCAGCAGGTGTGCGCGTACGTGTTCTTGGAGTCCTTTTACAATTCTTCGGTTACCTCATCCGATATAGGATTTTGTTTTTCTGACACAATAACATTAAAAATTAAAATTAGTGACTCATAAAATTGAGTATTCGAGGCTCTCCATGTGTTTTGATATATATATATATATATATATATATTTAACCTGAATTTTAACTTTGATCTATCGAAGCAAGTCATGATAAATATTGAAATGATTTTAGATTTTAACGAAATATATTGAGTTATAATTTATTCATAAGTAATAATATAGCCATAAATTTTTGTATAATTTTTTTTGTATAAATTAATGTGGCGTAAATTAATTGATTGGATTAAATATTTGTTGGTTCACATGATTTATTTTTATTATTTTATATTTTTATTTAACCAATGAGTTAATTTCAAATTATTTTGTACAAAATAAATTTATATAAGAATTTATAGTTATACCGCCACTCTTTATTCATATTTATAGTTTACTATCTGATTAAAATATATATATATAGGTAGGTAATTTGGCATTACCTAGTATGCTTCCTCAATCATTTAATAAAATTAATATTGTTAACTCGTAATGATAAAAATCACGTTACCAAATAAATACTTCTTCCGTCCGGCTTACGTACGAGCTCCGGGCCCAAAGACCAGAAAAGCTAAAAAATTGGCTTTCATATTTTATCAGTCCGTAGTATTTGTTTCAAGCCCAGATGAAGGTGTTGTTGGCAAATAGACACACGTGCCTGACTGAACTGCCTGGTGACCACAATGGATTTGAAGAACTAAGATTAAATAGAAAAAAAAAAGAATATAATAATTAGTAAAAGAATGCATAATTAATTTTTTTGTTTATATATAACTCCAAATCAACTTTCTTTTTTGTCAATTTTCAGGCAGCTTGAAGTTTGGGCAATAATAGTATTGATGCTTGTATTAAATCTCACAAGAGGTTCATACACTACCATTTTCATTGTCTTATGACAGCTTAAATTATATTTTACGTCAAAATAATAAACTTTCTGTTAACAAAAAAAGAAAAGAAAAAGAACTATTGCTTGGGATAACTAGTTTGATAAGCTTAAAACTCTTCAACTTCTCTTCGCCGCCATAGCTTTCTGTTATTGAGCTATTCTGACATGTCACAGGCACTGAATATTGTACTAAAATCCCTGGCATGTATGGCTGTGACAGAGAACACCGAAAAAGTACCAATCTGGTGGCCTGCAGCTCATCAATTCCTAGTTCTGAATTTTTCGGGCCCATTGAGTACCAAATCGACCATCTTATTCACAATTTACACGACTCTGATCATGTGCTGTAAAATTGTTGTAATTGGGCTAGTCTAATAATGCAGATCACAAACAGAAAAGACCAGCAAAAGAGAAATAAAAGTGATGGGCCTCTCGTTTAAGAAAATATTATCTACACATTATTATTTATTAACAGAACGAGAGTATTCGTACATGATGAAATCAATAAAATTACTCCTTGCTTTATCTCAAACTTTGACCAAAAATAAAATATTGTGATGGCAATTTGGCATATACCCACAACATGGCCAACTTCAACTTCTTCTCAGTTTAAAGGAAAAAAAAAATCACCGAAGATTAAATTAAATTTTAGCCTGAAATAAAAAATTAATAGCAGCCTTGATGAAATAAAAAACTCGCAATAATTCCTGGTAAGAACCATAATCAGTTTCGTAAAGAGAGAACAAAACCACTTTATAATTCTTCATTAATAAGCAACATTCTGTGATTCCCATTTCCCGTCGCACTCTCAAAACTGGTCACCAGATCCAAAGCAAATTAACTCAGGAGACCATCACTCACCAAGGCACGAGCAAATCCTCACTTTCAATTTCTTCTTTAAAAAATTTTAAAAGTCTTATTTTCTCTTGATTAATTTTAAAATTTTGTTGCACTGGAAAAAAAAATGTACACTCACATGGAATGAGGCTGCTTTTTTGGGATTCTGACACGTGTCAATTAACGCCTCGATCTGGCTCTCTGTTATCCCTGGCTGCGCTGCTCTGTCAATTATGATCTTCGCAATCATAACAGATTTAAAAATTTTTTTATTTCTCTTTTTTGAGGCATTGCATCAAACTTTTGTAACAAAGTTGTGTTACGTTTTACTTTTTTGTTTATGGCTTGCGCATCCAGGACAATGGGCGCTCTAGAACGTGAAAAAGGGTCCTGCTTTTCTACTTAAAAGAGCAAATACCAGCAAATCTTGTCGGCTTTTGTTGTAATATCATTACCCAAATGTGGGTGACCAATTCTTTTTAATTGCTACATTCATTACCATGTGCTAACTGCACTAAACCCACCTTTCTTGCACTATAATGGCTCATTAAAGTCTAATGTTTGTGCAAATTCAAGCTCGGTTGCTGAAGAAACAAATCACCAAATGCGTGCTGCTTTTTCTTTTATCCAGGTTTTGGTGCCTCTGTGAGGAGCCGTCCCCACACGGTTACAGTCCACAGAAGAAGCACCCCATATTGGTAATCATTTTGCTGTAAAGGAATCTTATCCTGATATTTCAAGCGAATATTCCAAATTTAGCCTCAATCAAACACAAGCAACAGAAGAACGCAAGGCATAATGTCACAACCAGCCAAGAGGAGTTCAAACAAAGGACACCTTTCATTTATATATATATATGATAATATATATATATATATGTATATAAACAGACCAAATTCATCATCTTCAATTAATGCCTCACATTGCTCAGAAAGATCAAAATTCATTCATTCAACTGCAGAATAATAAGAAGCTTCTTTGGATATGTATTTTTGTGCTGAAGCCTGAAACAAAGAGTCAATAGACTCAGACACAGAGAGAGAGAGAGAGAGAAAGCTTCATTTCTCTTACATTAAAAAGATAAAATTAGAAATTAAAATTAAATAAAAAGATAATGCTGTACAATGTAACAAACCAGCTTTAACAAAATAAACTAAACCATTAACAACCCCCCCATTTTTTGTTTCTTTTGTCAGTTTTCACATTTTCTATTCTACCTTGTGTGAGGTTAGCCTTTCTTTCTCTATCATAACTAATTTCTCTCTCTCTTTAATCATTTCGAGGCTTCATTCAAACGAACCCACTGGTAGCGGCCTTCAAGCGGCAAATCATTCACAATATCGTAATTGTACCTGAAAATAAAATCATAAAAAAAAAAAAAAGAAAGATCACAAGTTTGTTACGATATTCGATTATATACGACTGCTAAAATGCGCACTGTATGCGCCACTCCTTATCCTGCACGCGCCGTAAAAATTAACAAACGGAGGACTTACTTCTCAGCGAAACGTTCCTGCTCGCGCTTTTCAGCTGCAGTGAAGAACTCATCGATCTCCGCCGCTGACGGAATCTTCTCCTCCTCCGATGACGGCTTCCTCCTGTGAGACTCTGGAGGAGTCTTCGACGGCTTGTCCATTGAGGTCTGATCCTCCGAGTCTCCGCAAATCTCGCTCAGCGGACTTGTTTCTTCCTTGCTTGAAAACGTAAAAGAAAAAGTTTGGTTAGTGTAAGAAACCGTTTGGAAACGTAAAGAAAATTGAAGAACTGGATGCTTAAAACGACGATTCGCTTAGCATTTTCGGTCATAAATGGAAGCAATTTAAAACCTGAATTTGTTGTTGCACGTTGAGACTTCGGTTTCAAAGCTCGTGGCCTGCACCATTTATAAAATAATTAAGAGCCTTCAATAAACGAGAAATTTATGACTATAAGCAGAAAAAATAATAAAAGCATGAGCAGCGGAAATTTCAGTGTTTCAAATAACAACTTCTTGCGTGATATCTTGGAAGCAATACGTTAAACAATAATGACATAAAAGTTTGAAAAAAATAATAATAATAGATTGCAATTTTGAACATTTGAAGTTTAAAATTGACCTTTAGATCTGCAGATTTGATGACGTCATCGCTGGAGGAGCGAGAAGTTGAGAGGTTCTCGGAGACGGAATCAGATGTCGATGACGTTTTGTGTGGCGAAACGACGAAGGAGTCACCGTTTTCGAGCGAAGGTAACTTCACTTCTTGAGAAGTTAACTTTGTTTTCTTTGATGATAAGCTTGCGTTTGAAGCTTCTGCTTCTACTGCTGGCGCTGCTTCTTCTCCCGTTTTCACTACATTTCCTGCAATTCGCTTCGTACTTTTCGTACAATCTTCCATATCTCTCTGTCTCTCTGATTTTCTTCTGCTTTGTGGTTTTAGCGTGAGCGAGGGGGTGGGGGGGAAGTGGGGTTAAAAGGAGGGATTTTGGGATGAAGATACGGTAAGAGCCGTTGATTTACTGGACGGTTGAGATATGTTTTTAAGGAGGATGTGTTTGTTATTTGTTACTTGTATACGTGGTCCCTACACTAACGAACGGTGACGTACAGTGTGGTTACTTGTGTGCAATTTTTGACTACGGATCTTAACCAAGTAATTTGAAAATATTAATGTAAGGTTAAAAAAATCAATATTGTGGCTTAAAATCAAGATTATGATTAATGAAAGTACGAAAAATTAGAATAAAAACAAAGAAAATTTATTTGCAGATGTGAACTCAACCCGTAATTTATGCAATCGATCTAAATGCGATCGCATTATCTATAGATTCGATCGAAATGCGATCGCGTTATCTGATTGGATATTTTTAGTCAAGATACTATATATGCGATGTTGGAGAAACTTTTAGGTATTTTTGTTGTATAGATCTCATTTTCTTAAATTCTTGCCACGTGTGTTTCTTAAATAGTTATATAAGTATGAATACTCGTGAAATAATAATCTAAGAAACAAGATAACACACATCGAAAACGACTAAAATGTTTAAAACAATAATAAATGGTATCGAAACAGGAAGACGGTAATAGAAAATTAGAATTATTAGTATTAAGGATGAAGAGTATAACAATATATACGAATACTACGTATGAGTTAGGTTTGTTGAATTGGTTCTTCATAATGTCCAAACCGTAGGGGTCCGTTGAAGTGTTGATGTTGGTGAAATTACAATAACCGTTGTACGTATATACGAGTCGTTGGAGTTAGTTACCTTGGGAGATGTGTACATTTTTTTTTTTAAAATTCAAATCAAGGATACTTATTGTGTATATTTTTATATTATCATATACGGTTGCCACATAAATGGAAATAATTATTGTATATACTGACTTCATTTGAACCACAACAAGCGCCCCTCGTATTCGCCGTTTTATTTTTATGTATCGTTTTCATCATAAGATTGTGTATGTGCTCAGCAGGATCAGATCAACGGACCAGATGACGAGGTCTAAATCTGTGTGTTCATTACCAAAAATGAAAGTAAACAAAAGCAGTTAGTTAATAAGTTTTAATTACTAGCCAACCAAACATTACACACACACACACAAACGCACACATATATATGGAAAACGATACATTTTAGTTAACCAACAACTCATACAACAGCGTTTATTTTGCTTTCATGAAAAAAATTCATTAACTTCTTTCCTTCTCCCTCTTTTTTATCACACAAGATTTTAATTTGTTAATTAATTTATTGCAAAATTTAATCATTCAACCACCTGCGCAACTCTTTATTATTATGGTAGTGCTAACGGTCATTTTTAAAATTAGGAAAATTTGTAATGTTCAGAGGATTTGTTTGAATTGGTGTCCGAACAAGCACAATCTAAAACGACGTCATTTTAGCTTGTGCCCGTTCGGGGCGAAATAAGACTTTTTTCTGATCTGAGCTCTATTGAACTTTTAAAAATATTTTGTCATGTGTTTTTTAGTGACAATGTATGGGTAAAATTTAATTTCTTTTACTTTTTTATTTATTAACTACCAATCAGCAATTAAATTATTTGCTCAAAACATGATCAGATCAGGAGAGAATCCTGATCCGTTCAAGGCACCAATACGGGCAAATCCTTTAGGCATTGTGGCAATGCTTCAAAATTTTATCCGACTAGTTCATTTTTTCTTTAATTATTAAAAAAAAAAAGGAAAATTAAGCCTCAACGCAATTGAGGCATCGATTACCATTCGACAACTAGGTCTAGTGGCCTATTCCACTCTTTATATGATAAACGTCATATCGTTTGAGATGCATTTTTTGGAATAATTAAATTTTACATGCTTGTAATCTATCTAAAATAAGTTAGAGACACTAGAGAAAGTACTTGCCTAAATTAGTTTCAATTGCAAGCAGTAAATGTCTATCAATACACTTCCCAGTTTCGAAATACCCACTTTCCAAATTCCACTCATGATATCACAATGATACCATAACAGGAGGTTGAGCAGCAGCTAGCTAAACGTAAAATGGAAATAATTAGCTTTAATTTGTTTTGTTCAAACATTTATGTACAAAGAGTAACAAAGCAATTGCTTATTAGATGATGGCCACGGGTGGTGAATAAATGGCAGTCTCATTATGTTTTGTGCAAGTATCGAAAAAAATTTACCAACTAGGGCCAGGGTGATGGGCGAATTTGATTACGGTAACATTTTGATTGCTGTCTATTCAGGTAAATACTAAATACTAGGGTTGGTCCTAAGTAGTTTTTGCAAGAGCAAGGACCACGTTGCTCGATTCGCAAATTATTACCCTATTATTGTTAGTTGGCAACAACAAGGGTCGTGCCCCTACATCATGGTCCCCCTTCTTTCTGTATATGCCTAGCCATTTCATTTTCACTTTCAAGTTCCCTTTTGTTTTTAATCTATATTAGATGGGAAAAATGGGACACTTCTCTCCCCTAATAAAATGTAGAAACAGTACCGTTTTTTAATATCAGTAAATTTTAGTATAACAAGCCATGAAAAAGAAGCCAATATTAGAGTTACTATATGTATACATAAAGATTGGGTTTTTTAGAATGTTGGTAGAATAATAAATGAGCCCTATAGTCATAATTGTGGAACGACTCACTGGGGAAATTGAGCGTTGTAACCGCTGTTACAGTTATTGATCATAATTGGTAATGAAATTACATATTTATGAGTTTCACAGATTTGTTAACGTATGGAGCTAACTTTTCTTGTGAATTTTAGTACCACGTTCACAATTCACATATAAATGAAGAGAAACAGAATCGTTAAAACCTCTCTCTCTATATATATTTTTATATATGCTGGGTGATTCATGAATGTCTAGGGCAGGCAAAGACACTATATCTTCAGAGCTTGTGTTTTGTTTTCAGTTTTTAGTAGGTATTGCCGTATTGGAAAATGCTGTAAGAACTAATAATCTGAAATTTGAGGTATGCTAGCTGCTGCTTCAATGACAGTATTATAATGGTTAAAATATGAGGGTAGTTGAAGTATCAATACATACACTAATTTAAATTATAAAAAAAAAGGTTACATTAGGTTCACCAGAAAACAAAGATAGTTACATTGTTGCCCTTTTTTGGTTTTTGTCAAATGAAAAATGATATTTGGACATTACGGCAACACTGAGCCGATAGAAATGATATCATTATGTAATAAATATGGGAAAAGTTATTTACCCCGAATTCTGGCCCGAATTTGCACCCGAAAGCCAAAACGCACCGTTTGATTTGGTTTCATTTGCTTTCCACTTTCCCTTACCAAACCAAACAGTACGTTTTGGCTTTCGGGGCACAAATTTGAAGCCAGAATTCGGGATAAATAGCAGCACTCAATAAACATTGCGTAGTTTTGGCTGTTACATTGTTAATGTGCACTCAACAGTAACACTAATTTGGTTGCATTGGGGTCACTCCACTGTTCAAATATCTGTACTCCTTTAAAATAAGTATAGAGGTACTTAAACATAATAAATTATAATATGATGCACATGCAAAACATATGTATCATTGAATATTTATCCATGATGATTAGAATTCAGAATAAATTTGCTGGAAAAGTTAGGTCGAGTTTATTAATTCTTGGTATGGTAACTTGTGGATTCAACTTCGTTTTAACACACCTCCAAAGTTCAGAAAACTATTGGAAGTTTCAAGGTTTTTACGGACTCTGAAGAGGTCTTTCGGTAAACTATCAATATTGGTAAGAACAGTGTGAATATCGTATGGCTTTGAGCAGTTGAGCTCCATATCTTGGGCTTGATTTCAGCACCCTTTTTGTCGGACTGAAAATTGTTTCTGCAAAATCTTTATGTTCGGGTCTGGATTTTTTTCTAGGTCGCATGGATTGAGAATGTACTTCGGCTTGAAAATGTTTGATGTCTGAAATAAAAAGTCAGTTAACAAATAAATAAACCAAACAATTAATGCGGATTATAGAACAAAATTTACCCAAACCCAATTCAAATATATATCCGGAATCATCATCACATATGGTGAACACAAAAGCTAGCTAATTCCAATTATTGAGGATAAAACCTTTTTACTTTTAATTGATTGAACATCAATACTTTGGCTAATTAATTATGTTATATATTATCGCAGTATTTAAACTATACAATTTCGCCTTGTTACGAATAAGTGATGACTCGTCACTAAGCTGCCACGTTGGAAGGTCGTTATGCAAGTTGATCGGCTGTTGAGGGTTTGTTAGTTTCCCTCCAAAAGTTTGTTGCTTGTAGCTGGATGTGTGCGCACGAGTTTATTGCTTCAAGGAATATTCTACACACAGCTATACATATAGCATTGTAATGTCAATTCATTCTGATGAAAAGATAAATGAATTCAGTTTTCAATTTTCTCTCCGAGTCAATAAATTTTCTCTTTATTTTCTGATCAAACAAACAGAACATACAGAACATATTTTCTTTAACTCAACTTTTACCTTTCAAAAAAAAAAAAACTCAATTTTTTTTTTCCCTTTTGAGCCGGTGGCAATAGCATCATATACTGCCACTAGCATCACAAGAGAATGAAGATGGATATGGCAGAGAAATTGGTGCTGCTACTTTGCCTATGATACCTATTAAGTTGTGTCTTACATTGGGTAGTAAAAGGGAGTGTTATTAAGGTTTATAAGTAGCATAAGTTCTTTCACCCAATAAGTTAGTCTTTTGGATTGAACGTCTAAAATTCCTAAACCTAGTCTCCTAACAAGTGGTATCAAAGCTAAACCTTAGTAACCAGAATGTGATAGTGAAAAACTTTAGATGTGTCACACGAAAGGAATGGACGGTGGTTTCATCTAAGGAGAAGATTGTTGAATTGTGTCTCAAATTGGCTTGTAAAGGGGAGTTACTTAGGTTTATAAGTAAGATGGATTCCTCCACCCAATATGTTAGTCTTTTGGGTTGAATATCTATCTAGTCCGGAATTTTAAAATACGGAAAAATTCAGAAAATCTTTAAATTCATAGGGTTTAGGAGGCTTAAAACTTAAACCCCATAAACTTCACATTTTATATGTTTTCTCGAACTTTTCCATACTTTAAAATCTCGGGCTACATATATATATATATATATATATATATATATATATTATCTTCGATCTCTTTTATTCAAAATATTATCCAGCATTTTCTTCATGCTTTCCTTCCACTATATATTATCCTTAACAAACACCTAGAAAAAAGATATTAATGCAATAGAGCCTAAGAAAAATTGATTGCCGACTATTCTTTTAGCAATCTTTTTGGGTAGAAATTGCTAATTAAGGTTTAAATTATGAGGTCGGCTCCTAACTACTTAGAGTAAGGACCAGAAGCTATAAGCTGATCACAACATGCATGGGCCATGCATGCCAGTAGTTGTCGTAGTCATTTCATTTTTTTTTTTTTGAAAAATAGAAAAATTTAATGCTAAGGCAAGCAACGATCAATCAACTGAATTTGAGATTCTGACATACGCTGCTTACAGCTTCACTAGTGTTTGATAATACAATGTGTGGGTCTAACGAGAGTAGATGAAAGCTTAAATATATATTAAGGATTGTTTGGTATTAACATGCTGTAATTTTTAAGTTATATGGTTAAAAAAAAATTATAATTATGAAATAAAAGTTAATAGTATGTAGTAAATATAAATTTTTTAAATCATAAATTTAACAAAAATAATAATAATATTATAGGTTTTTCATCGTACAAACAATAGATCAAATTAACTTAATTTTCAAGTTATAACAACTAGCGTTTACCAAATACTTTAGAGAAGTTACAACTGTTTAACTTCAATACTAAATAGGGCCTAATATATTTAGTTGATCGGAAAAAGACTTAAATCTTACTTGCCATGTATATTTTGTTACACTAAAATTATTAACTAATCAAAACATTGCAGCGAAGCCAAAAATATATAAATAAATTGTTTAGTGTTATGAGCATCAGACTGTGTCCTTCGTGCATTCATACTGCCCTCATCTACGTGCGCTGCGGTGCATTCATAATTGATCATATTTTCAGAATGAGATTATCACACTTTAATTTAGAATGAGATTTAGCAACAGTTCAGATGAGATATATTGTTGTTTGTGACGATATGAAATTACTACAATATCATAGTTTTTTTGTTAAATCATTATTCCCACTTTTACTTTTTATTTTATTTCAGTAACTTAAATGAGACACTAGAGAAAAACTGATAATTTAATGTCAATGTTATTTAAAAATTATAAAACAATCAACAGTTGGCTGCCAAGTTTTCATCTTGCTTGAATTGAAAACCTCCATTGATGCAATTTATTTTTCATATAACAAAAAGTATTTGGAAATATTTTGTTGGAA
The DNA here is from genome assembly GCF_000493195.1 of Citrus x clementina. Taxonomy (NCBI): domain Eukaryota; kingdom Viridiplantae; phylum Streptophyta; class Magnoliopsida; order Sapindales; family Rutaceae; genus Citrus; species Citrus x clementina. The sequence goes on from NW_006262022.1 coordinate 3,253,476, forward strand.
GTCAGGATTCATTATTGGAAACGAGATGATGCCCCATTAGTAGGGATGACAGCAGTATCCGCGGGCGTGCAATTAATTTGGCGTAGGTATAGACCCTCGGAAAACTTGAAAAATAAATTCTGGTTCATTTTAGGATGGGCCCAAACTTTTCGATTAGGGGATTTTGTCAAGGGATCATGATTATCTCATTATCTGATCATGTCCTGAGTAAATAACTCAATTACTGATTGGTTGTTAATAAATAAAAAAAAATAAAAAAAAGTTAAATTTTACTCATACACTATCACTAAAAGACACGTGGCAAAAAATTCTTAAAAATTTAGTAGTGCTCAGATCAGAAGAGAATCCAGTTCCTTTGTCAAGGCCCTGAACCCGACTAAAAAATAAATTAAATATATCTATTATCTAATATTTTAAATTTCTAATGCCCAATTCCCCTTGATGAGCCATTAGCAATATACAGGTTAATACTTTGTGAAAAATAAAATGTTACTTGTGAAACAAATAATATTTACTCATTTCATAATTCACGACCAAAACAATGCGAAAGTTTAAAAACCGTTTATATATATTTAGGCAACATATTTCATTAGTAGTTTTTTTATCAGGGATTTTAAAGTGTGAAAAAATCCAAAAAAAACTTTAAAACCGCACAGCTTTTACGGCTTACAATTTTAAACCTTTAAAACCGTATGGTTTTAAAGATTTTTTGCATTTTTCCGTACTTTAAAGTTTTGGACTGAAATATTTTTACATATTTCATTTTATCAGCAAACTATGAATCTAGGCGTTACTTGAATATGTAAAAACACTTCGTCATCGTTGAAAATTGAAGTTAGCTTTGGAGTTCATTTCTAAAAGAATTTTTGATAGGTCTAATTAATTCTGCCAATATAGGAAAAAGATGTGCCGAACTTTAATTTTCACACCGTTGTTAAATAATAAATTTAATCTTAACAACTAATTAAATATTTTGTGGTTTCAAGAAATGCATAATAATTTGTTTAACTGGATCTTTTCACAAAACTTTCCTCCAACAACTTTTCATCTTTTTCTTACCAAATCATTGGCGAGGGAGTTCCTTTTCTCCCTCTCCAATGGCCTTTCTTTTCTTTTTTTTTTTTCGTTTTTTTTTTGCAGCCTCCTCATCTATATGTATTGAAGATGGTCGTCTTGTTTTAGCTTCCTCCACCTTCCAGTGTGAGGATGGAAGATCTACTTCAGTTTCTGCTTCCTTTAGCTGTGAGAAAGCTTGCTGTGTGGGATCAAGTTATACAGTAAATCTATTTTGGTACCAGTCAGAAAGCTCGACAATATTGATGGAGATTATGTCAAAAGAGCCAAGAATTCCCGATTGACAATCGAACCATCTGTGTACTGTGAATGAAAGTGTTTACTTTCTGGGTACAATTGTCTCTTCTTATTCTTCAGCAGGAATATTCTATGAGTTAATCCAATTGGTTTCTGTAAAAGACTTTTGCATCTTGATCCCTATAATATGTACTGATGATATACTGCAAATTATTGTACTGTTGTTATTTGTTTAATGAAATCTTATATCTTCCTTTAAACAATTTTTTTTTTTACAATAGGTTAATAAATAGAATTACATTAATTAAAATTTTGATAAATTTTAAGATTTTTTATACAAACTATTAAAATAATTAAAATTATCTATTTTATTTATTTAATTTTATGGTATTAGTTAATTTTGAACTAGTCAAAAGTAGTTGCACTTATTTTGTGGAATTACATGTAATTAGGGGAGCATTATGTGAGAACATGCTTAGCGTTACTAATTTTTAGGTTGTAATCCTAAATAAACTTTTATTATATAAAGCTTGATTTTATTCAACAAAAAGTATCATGAGTTTATTATTTTGGCAACATAAAAGTTGTAATTGAGAGTTTATTGATTTCTCGAATAACCAATACTTATTTGGAGGTTTGGGTTTTCTCGAATTAACCTCATTTGTCATCTAATTTTTCTATTTCATTTGATTTCTTCTTATAAACTTTAGTGTTCATATCATTGTCGTACATTAATTCAAGTTTTGATAAATTTTAACATTTGTCGTAATTTACACTAGTCTCTTCTCCTCATTTGCATTGCAAAAGCAAGATAATAAAATTTTCTTATTTGTTAAAAGACTTAAACGTAAAATTATTTTTAAATACATAAATTAATTTAATATAAAGAACCTCAAAATATATAATCAAAATATGCTAAATATATTTGATTTGTGACAAATTAAATGCAAGTAATTTTTTTTGCATAATATTTTTATTTTTCTGTTTTTAATATCTAAATACAAGTGGCATCGTTTTTATTTTTATAAATTAAAAAAGAGTTAAGCTATTTGAACCTGTTAAATTTTTCTCCATACCCTTTTTTAAAAAATCAATTCATTATTAAAGATTTAAATTTTTAAAATTTCAAAATTACCTTTTTCTATTCTCTTTCTCTCTCTACCGTACAATTGCGTGTTCTCTCTTCACTTTCATATTATGCAAATTAAATGCTTAATTTCATTTTCTTTTGATTTTTTTTTGTTTTTCTTAATATATCATGATCTTTATTAGGGATGACAAAAAAGTTCAGGCCAGCCCACCCCTTCCCATGGGCTTTGGCTTGGACCTCCGACGCGAGGGTCTGGACAATGAGTTAGGAAAAAAAGTCTAAGCCAAGTCCAAGCCTTCTATTTTTTTTAAAAAAAAATTATAAATTAAAAATAAAAAATAAAAAATAAAGCTTAAATCCCTAATTTATGTATTAATAATGAATCAAAAAATTTAAAATTATAATTCTAAACTCTCTTTTAAGTGTTAATTAATTAAGAGAGTGGTTGAATTAAAGAATTAAGTACTAAAAAATTACATCTCTAAATTTTTATTCGATTCATTTTATTTATTTATTATTTTATTTTAAAATATTTATTTCTTTAATTCATTGTTGATTATAATAACTTAATTATTATTATTAACTCATTTCAAGTTTACGATAATTTTAAAAAATTAAAAAAATAAGTAAAAGTCCAAGCCCAGCTTAAACCCAGCCCAAACTCGCAATGGGCCCAACCCTTGCACTTCTACTCTTATGGGCTTGGGTCTAGGCTTGAAAAAGCCCGACCCAAGCCCTTAATTTGCCGACTCTGGTTTTTATTTCATACTTTCATGGTTACTTGATTTTGTGTTTAATAAGAATTAATTTCTGTATGCATTAACTTTCATGGTTGATAAAAGTTTGTTGATATTTTTTTTTAAATGATAGATTTTGTTCCTCTTAGTGATATTATTTGTAGTTAAAAGAACATATCTAAATGACTGATGAGAATTTGCGACATTGAGAAGAGCAAGAAAAGAAAATGGTTAATTAAGTAAATTTTTTCCAAAATTACATAATTAAATTCTTAACTAAAAATAGGGTTAGATTGTAAAGAGTAAATTGGTGAATTCAAATAACTCCTCCATAAAAAAGAATAAAAAAACATTTTAAACATGGTTACTTGACTTTTGTATCCTTATAAATCAAAACAAATAAAATGATTGCATTTTATAGTATAAGAAATAAGTATATTTAATTTAGATAATTTTAGAATATAATATTTATTTTTCATTTGGTTCATTCAAATAGAAGTAAAAAAAAAAATTCACCTTTTCTACTTAAATACAAATGTCTAAAAACCACACATAAAATATAAAAAGCAAACAAGTAACTTTTTTGAAAAAAATGTGAAATTCAAAATATTTCAGATTTACGAACGTATGACAAACTAGCCCATAAGATAAGCGCATCCTTTAAATATATCAAATATTCAAAATTAAATTGTACAATTTCATGATCAAGCTGCCCATAAAACATAATTCAATTTTAATGTCATTCATGTTCCCACCTCTTAAAAGAATAAACTATAATTCATTTCAGAATAGTCATTCATACTCTATACCCATTATGCTATGCAGATCAATCAGTTATCAAAATGTAAAACCGAAAAAGGTTTAAAAGCAGACTTTCAAGGGTTAATATATTAAACTCCTTTTAACACCACTGAAATGGAGCATATATCTCATGCTGTAAACACTTGTTTCCTCTTTCCCATTATTTTTCTACTGATTGCTGTGAAAAATTTGGAAATGCTTCAAGCATTTCGTACCCGATGGGAAAATATTGGGGTAAGAGCATCACTTGCCATCAGAGCAATTTTCCAGTCTTCCAAAACCTTCCAGGGTCTTAGAGGGCTTTCTTCACTTCAAACAAATTGGCACGCTCTTTGTTTGCAGCATCAACATCATCAGGAGACGCCACCGCAACTGCAACTCCTCTATCTTTTATGGCCTCCAATACATCAGCAAATTCCTTGAAGTCCTTCAAACTGAGGTGAAAGAAAGAAAAATTACATATATTTCGAAAAAGGTTGATGCAATCCATTCAACCAGAGATTAGATTTTTTGTCAATGAGCCACAGACAAACAAATGGTCAATTCAGCCTTATGTAACGTTGAATTGCACTTAAAAGATCCTGACATCAGACTTTTATTTATAGAAGACCTAATAACTCTGCATTATGTAAGCACTTCTGTACCTTTCCGATGCTTTTACAACTTCAATATCTAAGATGTAAAATAATAGCAAGTTTTTTCTTTACCTTGTAGATAAGATCTCTTCTCGCCTCCTTTGTCTTTCTTCTTCTGTGATTCCTAATAAATGGCGTAGCAAACTGAAAACAGAAAAAGAAAAGGTGAGTATTATATTTGATAATATCAGTAAAACACAAAAAGGCAACAAAAGTAATCATAAGATACATTCAGAAGCCAACCCCAAGGCTTATAACTAACTGTGCCACCATCAGGTTGTGAACTTATTGACTCATAAGTCAAATAAAATTCAGAGTGAACACTTGAAATACTGGGAAAAAAATAAAGAAAGAAAATTTGTGAGGTTTCTCCTTTCTAGCAATTCTTCCCAAAAGTTTAGAATGACACTCATGTCAAAGGTCTACGACATAAATATTCAAATGATTTAAGGTAAAATAAGGGCCAAATTTTGTCCTGATAACGGAAACAATAAGGAAGAGAATAACCATAAAAAGAAAGAAAGCAGACAATTCCATGAAGAAGAACAAAACCAGCCGCCCACATACCTACTATAACCTTTGGCATCAGGCAGCTGGTATGCATCTACATCTCCAATGGTCCCAATAATTGCTTTAGTTAATGTATCATCATCCATTTCCAACTCCCGCAAGAAATCCACAGTTCCGTCATATATGTCGAGTGTTTTTAACAAGTTGGGGTCCCGATAAGATAAAAATGAGAATACTCCTACATAAACACATCAAGAGTTTAGATTCAAAATATTACAACTAGAGCTGGGTGCCAAAATAAATAGCATTACAACACACCTGAATGAGAATCAAAGTCGCAGAAACCTCCATAAGCCCCACCACTGACACGGACACGGTCCCACAACCATACATTGCTAATGTGTTTTGATATAACATAGGCACTCCCGTTGAGTTTGTAACCAGTCTCAAATATGTTAGCCGCTTTTCCAACATAATTTACCTGCAATAGGAGAAAGTTAATATGCAGCTCTTTGGAAAATGGGCATAATTATTTTATTTTTCAAATTTAAAAATAAACTTGTACCTGTGTGGGTATCACAATAGCTTCATTTGCTGAAGGAAGATGAGCTTTCCACTTAACTCTTTCAACAGGAGAGTTGGTAGGAAGCATATCAAGAAATTTGCCAACAAATCTTTCTGAATTTTTGAGATTTTTCCCATCAGCGGTAATATTTATCAGGCAACCTTCCCTTGAAAGAAAGGATCTGCGAATCTCCTCAAGAGATGATGAAATCCCAGCCCAGTCTTGATCAACCTTTTCTTCGAGAGCTTGTAGGAATTCTAAGTAGCTATACGCACACAGAAATACAACTTATATCAGCCAAATCAATTAGGCAAGAATAATAATGTCAAAATGGCTTGTTCTAGAAATGGATCTAGATACACAATGAGACCTCTAACAAACCAAAAGCAAAATTGTAGTTCATTATTGCAAATATCAATTCAAGACAATGTTTCTCATTTTGTTGATAAGATACAGTCCACAGAGAGGGGAAAAAAAAGCATTTAGTGCCATCCAATTATTCCAACCTGACACCACCCATTTGTTCTGAAATCCACCCAGCTGTATTTAATTTTGCATCCATTCTTGCTGCTGCAATTCCATGCCCACTGCCTCTTAATCGATTCTGAAAACAAACATGAACTCTGAGATTCAATAAAGATGGATTCCTGATTTTACATACTAGTAAATGTAATTATTACAAAACCTACCTCCATTCTTGCTTTGCTTTGGGAAACAAACTGCTTGAATCGCTGCTGGTCCGTTAGCTGGACTTCTTGAAGAACACAGTTAAACTACATTTATATATCATGCATGAATGGATCAATCAGTCAGTGACGAAATCATAACAAAATAACAGGGTCAATGGTATAACATTAAAAAAATTAGCTTCTATCACAAAATCACTATACTGAGAGAGGAAAAACTTTTCCTAGTTTACACTAAAAGCAACAGAGGTAGAGAGGGGTACAGAGAGGAAGAGAGAATAGAAACAATATCAATAATTTATACAGCGTAATAACACAGGTCTCATAGAAGAGAGATATTTTCATGCTTCTTAACTAAAATGACTCCTTTGAATCATTTCCCGACAGACAAACTATATCCTTTTCAAGGTACAAGACACAAGCACATGCCAGTTTAATGACAAACAAAGCAAATATCTAAGAATAGTGAAGAAATAACATGACTAAAAGCATCATTAAAAGTGATCCAAAAACTTTTAAAAAGTGTGTGCTGACTTTTCCTGATTATATGCGGAAAGAACCAAGTGATAAAACAGAAAAAGTATCTCTGATGTCTACATGATGAGGAATTTTGAAAGCAATTCTTAAGAGTCACCATAATGTCCCATGGAATGGGGACATAAAACACAAAAAGTTAAATAGAAACATAATAGATTCATTAGCAAATTCTGCCAAAAGTATTACCAGGTTAAAAAGATCTTCAGCTTGCCCTGCCATGGCCTTGCCTCGAACAACCATGCAACAGCAAGGATCCTCTTTGCCACGTATGGAAGATGTGAATGGATAAACTGAAATTCCTCCAGTCTTTCTTCCAATCAACTGATCAAGTTGCACAAAACTCAAGTCTTTGGTACCCATCTCCTTCAATGACTGACTGTGAAGTTTATTGTAGAAGTCAAAAGGTGTTAGGTCCATCAACTTGGTAAGATACACATAAAGAGAAGTAAATATTTGATATAACCACATAATTCATAAACACAACAGAACTTTGCCACTTTAGCAAGTTATAAGATTTGAATATAGGTTTTTCTCTTCTTTTCAATGAGATGATAAAGCAGAAAGTTTTGGACAGGAAACAGAAGTACCAGGATATCAGTTGGAATTCTTGCAACAGAGAGTGCCAAAGAAGCTATCTATGATAAGATTTACAAACAAACATGCAAATCTCTAGATGACATGTAGCATGTGAAGCAGTTGTAAAAAATATACTCTGTGTCAGAAGATTTTTGAAGTTAAAATAAATAACAATGATTGGGATCACAACAGTTGAGTCCCAACTTAAGTCCCAATTGTTATGTGGCATTCATTTATTGGTTAGTGAATTTCATTATTGATAAAATTAATATTCTACCATCCACTAGATGACTGTCATATAAATTGGGATTCAAGTTGAGACTCAATTGTTACGATCCCTAGCATTACTCTAAAATAAAACCAATTAATGAGGTAGTAAATTAGGACCACAAAAGTGTTCAATATCAATGTATAAAATAAAATAAGCAAGTTTACAGCATAATATCAGTGATTTAATCTTTTCCAAAATAATATAGAATAGACTATGGAGTAGAGGTAGAATTGGGAATAGGTGGCATTGGCCGGCAGATACAAAAAATGAAAGGGCACAGCAAAAGAAACAAAGTAGAATAGATGGTAGAATGCACTGACCATCTGAACACCAACCAAATCCCCACACACAAAAAACCAAATCCGAACACCAACCAACCTGATCTTTCCTCAATGTAGCATTCAATTTGAAAAACATCTTGTTACATGTAGAATTAGAAGGTAAGAAGAAGAGAACAGGAAATGCATAACAAGTAATTGGCCAGTACCAGAAAAGTGGTATCAAAGGAAGAAGCTCTTGCTTAAGCGAACTCATATCGAAGACAACTTCTGTATAAAGGACGTCATTTGTGAAAAGGTCATGCTGCAGAACTTTTACTCCATTGATATCTCCAACCTACACCAAATCAATAATAAAATGAGACCAGCTCTTCAACTCAAATGGAATACCAGTCAAACTTAATTAAAGCAATGATAACCTCTGTGGGAACACGTATAGGTTCTTTGGGAATGTCACGCAAAGATAGACTTGGAACACTTCGCAAAGCTTCTGGAGGGTCAGGAGTTTCTTGCTTCAACCTTAGCTCCTCAGTAGCACGTGCTAGCTCAGCCAAATCTTCCTTTGTCATGCTTGATTTGACTTTAGCCAAAATTTCTTTTTCAGCTGCTTCATCACGAGAGGCTTTCTCTGGATCAGGCTGACATGAAATAAGAAAATGTTGAGCATCTGATAAGATACAATAAAAACCATAAATGACAGATGGTAAAATACTTACCTGCATTTCTACCGTAACACAGTGGGGATTGTTTAAAATATATTTCTCAATTAGAGGAGAGAAAACAGCTTTGGGGCCCTCCTCAGCTAATCGTGCTTTAAGGGCCATCAAGGGTTTCTCATACTTCAATGGCTCAAATGGATTCATATCATATATCCATTTACCCTACATAATCAAAACAACATCAACTATGAAAAAAAAAAAAAGTGCATTCACAAAAAAAATTTAAGAAGGAAACGTTATCCAATATCTAAAACAGTAATAAACGGAAGTACATCTTACCATGGATCGAAGCATCAGTGATAAGCCACGAGGAAATGACCCAGTATTATTTTCCCTGAGAGAAAACTCTATTGTATTCATGGATGCCTCTACAGCATCACTATCAAAACCTTCGTCTGCTAGTTTTTTTAGTGTATCCATGATTAATTCTTCTACCTTTTGAATGTCATCTTCAGAAACATTCTTCAATCCGATACTAAATTGAGGCTGAAGGAGTTCATCTTCAATCCCACCACCAACAATGGCATCTCCAAGACCACTTTCTAGTAAAATTTTCCTCAAGGGAGAAGCAGGAGTTCCCAGCATAAGATGATCCAAGAACCCAAGGGCAAGTTCCGTTTCCAAGTCTAAGGGCTTATCTGAGAGCAACCAATTAAGGCATACCATGTTCTTCTTCTTAATATCACCAGCATCACCAGCAGGGTATTTCTCAATTATCCTGACTGGTTCTGAAAATAGTTTCTGTTTTTCAACTATTGATTCATTTGGGGCTGAACTTGCTTCAAACATATTCAAATACTCTGTGACAGAGAGAGTGCAAGTAAGATGGTAGTGTACAGAACAACTTGAATTAAGACCTTATCATTCAACTTACTATCAGAATGGTAACATTTTGACATGCATGTGCACAAGAAAATGTTGGATTTGCATAGACAAGTGAATATTGGATATGCATTGGATTTTGGACCAAATATAATAAAAAAGTTGCAAATCATACTGGATATGAAAACTTCCAGTTTTGGTTATATATTGGTCTTTTGACTGAAAATAGTAAAATACTTCATATACCAAGTAAAGATACGAAGACAAGCTATAATTATAATGCATCTTTGTACCGAAACTAGTTCCTCTAGAGCAAACTCAAACAAATCCATTTTAGGAAGGATTTTAGTTTCCATTATTTAGTTGCTCAACCAGGCATAGTTTTCAAGGACCACTCATGTATATGCATCACTCTGGGACCAGCACCCATAAGCTTCGGGGGACAACCGAAAGTGGTAATCCAGTGAGAAAAAAGAAAAAAAAAATTAACAAAGAGCATGGATACTCAATTCATCATCAATAGAGATGTCATTTATTACCACTCAGGATGCGTAAGCGTTCATTTGGATCATCGTCTCCATAGAACCATATCCTGGCATTGCTGGGGTGGTAATATTTACGGTGAAATTCCTGCCATCAGAAAGACACAGCCTGAGAAAAATAACTAACACAACATTTAAGTTAAAAAATCCCCATACCAACATAAACTGAAAAAAAAAAAAAATATCAAAATGCAGTAAAGAATATACCTTAAACTCCTCAAATGTCAGCTTTGGAATAACTTTTGGATCACCTCCGCTATCTACACCATATGCATTGTCGGGAAATAAAGCCTGTGAAGAAGTTTTGTAACTCAGTTGCAAGAGCAAACAAGATAGCTTTATCAGAAGCATTCAAAAAGAATGAATTGGAAGCATCAATAAATGATCCATATGGGTATGCAATCATAAGATTCAGGCACTTTGTGAGTGAAACTTCAGAGGAATAAACTATGAACCAGTTTTCCATTGTTTCCTGATTGTAAGGAATCTGAAAAGATATACAGTCAGAGGAATGGAGAACTTGCCTGTTGAGCAGCCCGCCCTAATATATTATCAGGCTGTGAATAGACACCTTTCATCTCATTGAAAACAACACCTTCAATTAAGAACAAAAAAAGGAAGGTCAAAGAACTTAGTTGCAAGTTGGATGAATCATCACCAGGGAAAACCAAATAACAGCAGAAGTTTAATACATACATATATATATATATAGAGAGAGAGAGAGAGAGAGAGAACAAATATCTGCAGATATCAAACCTTTATAAGTTATATCCTCTGAAGGATTATCCAGCTCAAAATGCCAACCCTCCTGTTGAAAAGTCTGGAAGTCCTCCACACACTTTGGGAAAAAGACAGCATCTAAGTAGACATCGACCAAATTATAAAAATCCTGTTTAGGAAAACATCTCAGCGTAAGTAAAATCCAAAAAAGATGTAAGAGTTTCCAAGCTTAGGTTCCCGTTCCTCATAACTCCAACTCATTTTCTTACCTTTGTATTCGTAGAAGCAACCGGGTAACATGTTCTATCAGGATATGTGAATGCATTCAGAAAAGTATTCAAGCTTCCTTTCAACAATTCAACGAATGGTTCTTTCAAAGGATACTTTCTTGAACCACACAACACACTGTGTTCCAATATGTGTGGAATCCCAGTTGAATCCTTCCTGCATTATCAAATAGGTAAGGCATAATGATAAGACCTTTTGCAACCCAAAAACGTGTCCCGTTGTCCAGAAAACTATAACTGCCTGAAAATTATTTTCTTGTATTCTTAGCATTTCAATGATAATATCTAACAATGTATCTGATTGAAATTAATATAATCAAATAAAATGAAAGAGAAAAAAAAAGACGTTATCAAACAGTGAGACAGAGTACATTTACAATACTTACGGAGGAGTTCGAAAGACAATGCCGAAGACCTTGTTCTCATCATCGTTGGATACAGACATGACCTCAGCACCGGTTTTCTTGTGCTTGAAAAGCACAGCCTTTGATTTACACTCTCCAATGAACTCTTCCGAAACCTTCTCGAATCCAAGCTTCTCCGCCACTTCATTGCTGACTTCAGCAACCTCTACACACACAAAGAAAACCAATCACAGAGCTCAATTCAACACACCAATCACAATAACTTAAAAGAGGAGTTTCAATTTTTTTTCCAAATAATAGATCATTTCTAACGATTAACAAACACAAATTTACAAGAATTGAAAATAATTGTATTATTTTTTTTGCCGGTAATCATTCAATGAACCAATAAAATTACTGCTTAATTAAACGTAGGAGATTAATTAAATAAATAACGGGAAAAGAGCTGAAATTTAGAAAGAATGAAACGACAAATTTGCACCTGGAGATGAGGGAGTGGAAGGAGAGGCGACGGCGCGAGGAGAGAGAGAGGAGAAGTGTTTGTTGAATTGAAGAGAATAAGAGGATAAGGAGAAGCGTAATCTGCTGTCGCCGCGGAGGAGGGAGCGCCTGGTGAGGTTGTTGATCAGACGGTGGTGATTCCTCCTCGCAACAGCAACTGATGATGATGAAAATTTGGCGCGAGGTACGAAAGAGCGAAAGTAGAATCTGTTGGAAGCGAGGGAAGTACAAGAGAGAGAACGAAGCAACGCGGCTCGCTCCATTGTTAGAAGAAGGATAGATACTACGGAGAGAGAGCCCGAAGCTATATAGAGCGCTGAAGCGTTTGAGATTTCGTGATGTGGCAGTTTTCTATTGGTTGGGTTTTGTGGGGGGTTTTTTTCGATAAAGTGAATTGAAAGGCATGGGAATGGAAAAGAGGGAAAAATATCAATCCATCAATCAACTGAAGTTGAGTGCTTGTGTGAGCGCCAAGTAAGTTGTTTAATTTCTGCCCTTAAAAACTTGGATAAAAAATAAACTAAAATTATGTGGGCAATTGATTTTTTTTTTTTTTCCCCATCGGTGTCAATTACTTGAGTTTGCTTGTCGTGGAGATCCATCATTTGTTTTTGTCAATATGAGAAATGAAATTTAGTTTTTTTTTTTTTTTTGAAGAATCGAGATAGGTAGCCAGAAAAGGCCAAAATTTTTCAAAGAGAGTATTAAATATTTAAGATGCAATTAAGACACATTGAGATATATTTTTATAAGAAGAGAATTTTGTTTCTCATATTTGGTGGACAGTAATAATCATTAGCATATTTTGTAATTAAATGTGATTGTAGTGACCAAGTTAAATATAATATCTGTTTGGTATAACTTATTATTTAATCTTATAAATAAAAATATACTAAACAAATAAGTTTTATTTACAAAAACTCTTCTAAGAAAATTTCTAATTAGATAAACTCTATTTAAAAAATTATATTAAAGAAACAAATATAGGAGGAGTATTATAAGTTTATTTGATATATAATCACTACTAGTCTAAAAGCAAAAGCTCTAATTAGATAAGATTTATTTAAAAAATTAGACTAAACAAACAAATATAGGAGGAGTGTTTGTAAGTTTATTTGATATATAATGACTACTAGTTTATTATGCTAATGTGTCACATGAGCGTATACACCCATATTTAGGGTGCGTTTGTGATTAAGGTGTTGTACCTTTTAAGCTGCATCTGTTGTAAAAAAAAACTGTAACTATGACACAAAAGTTAATAATATATAGTAAATATAAATATTTAAAAATAATTTTGATGAAATTATTAAAAATATTATAGATTTTTCATTATACAAGTGAAAAATCATATTAACATACCTTCCAAGTTACAGCAGCTAATGCTTTCCAAACACTTTAGTGCTGTAGCTTTTAAACTATAACTATCCAACCTCAATCTCAAACGCACCCTTAATGGTATGATTTTGGAAAGTTATGGCCCTAGTCATGGACGGATTAGCATAGAGATGAGTAGCAAGGGCGCGACACTTGTAAGAAATTAAAAAATAATAATAATATCCAAATATTAGGTATTAAATTATAATAGAAGTTGAAAGACATTCCTAAATCAATTAGTATTCTCAATATATTTAGTCTTTTGTATCCTACTTTTATTGTAAATGGTTTAGTCATTAATATCTCTAAAATTCTATAAATTTATTATATTTAATACAATTTATCTTGCCTCATAGGTAGTAAAAATCATAATTCTCTTCCCTAATTTAATATTCCATTCAAAAATATTTTTTTCTGTTTGTTTTTAAATTTATTGTTGTTACAATCTTTGACAAAATTAACTCATTATTTAGTTTGTTTCTTTAATTTCTCAAATAATATTTTCTTTCCTTTTTATTGTTTGTGGGATGATAAACCCTATCCATTAACCGCGAGCATTTACTTATATTCTAACTTGAACTAGTGGGCACATGTACATTCACAGTCAGTCGAGCTACACCTAAGGGATAAGAAATAATTAATTTTAGAAGTCAATAATAAATAATTCTTATTTATTAGAAAGACATCAAATTGAAGTTTAAGATATTTTTTGATGTTTGTTTATCTTTTTTGGTGTATATCTAAATCTTATTTGATTAGATTATTTCATAGACTATGAATAAATTTATTAAAAGATGAATAAACTAACATATTTTCATTTTTTTAAAGTATATTATTTTTAAATGATGTCAATAAATTGTTATATTATTTTATTTTATTTTTTTAGCACTTTTCACGCAGCTCCTGCAATTCCACCCCTAGCTTTAATGTATTTTATGTTAAACTTATGTAACCAAACAACTCTTTTAGTCTTTATATATAAGAAGGTCTGTATTCTCACTCTATATACAAGTGAGGTTTGGTTTATTAAATTTACCAAACACATATACACTGATTTTTAAACTCATAACAATCACAACAACACAATTTACTAAATGACAAGTTGTTTTTTCAATCAGTAGGTTATTACCTTACAACAACCACAATAACACAGTTTATCAAACGTCAAGTTGTTTTTTCAATCAACAGTTTATTACATTTGCACAATAAAAACAACTTATTTTAATCAGCAACCGCAATTCCAAACTAGCCCTCAATACATTTTATGTTAAACTTATATAATGAAATAGCTCTTTTAGTATTTATACATAAGAAGGTTCGTATTCTCACACTATATACAAGTGAGGTTTGGTCTATTAGATCTCACTCTTCTAAACTCGTGTTTTGCATGAGCTTCGAGGATTTTGTGTTCTATGTTTATGAGTTTTTCCATTAATACATGCACTAAAAGCGGATAAAACTAGCTATAAAATTATAATTGGTGCACTGGATGCCATATCGTATGCAAATTTAAGAAAATTTTACTCAGTAAATTCGTTTGGAGATATGATGAAGAATTCGATAATGATACATAGGTAAAAAAAAAAAAAAAAATTGAGATGCCACATTCAATCCCATCTCACAAATCTTTTGTGTATTATTTCCATAATACATGCACAATTAAGTCCAGTAGTTAAAGTGGATTGGAAATAAAACATTTTTAAGTATGAAAAAGGTTTTTTTAAAAAATATTATAACAATCATCATTTTTTTAGTGATAAGATATAAAAATGATTCTAAATGGGCTATTGCGATCTGATTATTGGTTCGTTGCTTCGTTGCAGAAGGCCTGGTTCTTGAACCTGAATACAGACTACATAATTCTGAGGACCAATTATTTCCATAATTTAAAATATCACTTTCCGCTCAGCATGAAGACGTGACCCATCACAAATTATGTCAAAGAAAAATCAAATGAGAAATTGTCACGAAACTCACAACCGGACACGGTAATAAAATTTCTCAGGAAAAACGTGGGGGGTGGCTTTCCATACTTTAGCCTCTATTACCAACCCACTTTTGGAATTCCCTTCAACCCGATTACTACACTTTTATTATTAAATTCCATCCATTCAAAAGAATATAAGAGCTTCATACTACTTTAATCTTTAAGGTAGTTGGGGATTGCTTTAGCTTTTCAAAAAATCAATTCTAAAATAGATTTCGAAATAATCATCTTTACAAATATTTCGGTAAGGTGTTTGGCAAAATAAAATTAATATTTTATTTATATAACATAAATAAAATAAAATCACTAGGTAAATAAAGTGCATCAATTTTTTTGTTTGTTTGACTTATAAAACATAAATATTTTCCATCCTAACAGACGAAATTCACTAGTAGAATATGGTATATGTGGATGTTATTTTTTCAATACGATAAGATATATGTTAGGATCTTATGTTCCGCATGGCGTACATGGACTAAAAAATATGACAATTTAAATGAATATATAAAACTCGCGAACTCAATTCTTTTATAAACCAATTTTTAAAAGTGAGTTCTATCTACGAGGTCTTATTGTTCATTTGTGTATTGAGTGGAACTTTAAATCCCACATGAACTATAGCCATGGGATTTTAACTTGTTCAGGATATTCAATTATACGAACGACACCTAGTTGGTTTTATATTTTCTTTTTTATTAAAAAACAAAACAAAACAAAATGTTTTGTATCAAACCTTTTTGAACAACTACATGAGAAAGCACTACGAAATTTTGCCTTTTTTTCATTAAAAAAAAGATATTTTTTATGGGGTAAAATTGCGATATGTAGGAAATGAATTGATGGGATAGCTGGAAATTTATCCTTTTTTATACCACTATCTTAATACAAAGAACGACCAAACTTTAGCCCCATTTTTGTCTCGGACGAAGAAATAAAAAAGAAAAAAGAAACCAATAATCAGACTTTAGTCTCGCTCGCAAACCGAAGAAACGATTACTGGCAATATATCTTACTACTGTTACTCTCGTTATTTAATCATCATCACTAGAATTAATAATATGCAACAAGCAATAATGGATTCAGAAACAAGAGCAATTGCGCATGAGTTTCTTCCATATTTTCGTGCATACAGAGATGGGCACGTGGAGAGATTCTTTGGCAGCCATAAAGTTCCAGCATCAATGGATTCCTCAAATGCTGTCTTCTCCAAAGATGTAGTTATTGTGCCAGAGAAAGGCGTATCAGCAAGAATCTTCATCCCTTCAGCCGCCATTAAAACAAACCAAAAGCTCCCTCTCCTCGTCTATTATCACGGCGGAGGCTTCTTCATGGGCTCACCATTTTGTTCCACGTACCACAACTATGTCGGCTCTCTTTCAGCCAAAGCAAATGTTATTGTAGTCTCAGTTGATTACAGATTAGCCCCCGAACACTTGGTCCCTGCTGCTTATGAAGACTCATGGGCTGCCCTCGCATGGGTAGCTTATCATTTTAATATCAATGGTCATGGCTATGAAGTTTGGTTAAACGATCATGCTGATTTTGCTCGTGTTTTCTCGCCGGTGACAGTGCTGGTGGCAATATTGTGCACAACATGGCCGTTCAAGCGAGTTTGAAGACTTAAATGGGATAAAACTGGCAGGAATTTGCTTGGTTCAGCCATATTTTGGGAGAAATGATGAAGTTGTTGATAGGTGTTGGGTATTTGTATGTCCAAATACAAGTGGGTATAATGATGTGAGAATAAACCCAGCTGCTGACTCTAGGCTAATGAGCCTGAGGTGCCCCAGGGTTCTCGTTTGTGTTGCCGAGAAGGATAATTTGAGAGATAGGGGATTGCTTTATTATGAGACTTTGAAAAATTGTGGGTGGGCCGGAGAAATTGAGATTGTGGAGACAGAAGGAGAGGATCATGTGTTTCATTTGTTCAATCCAGGTTTGAAAAGGCTGTGGCCTTGATGGATAAATTAGCTTCATTCCTAAATCAAGATAATGTTTTCTGATGTGATCACCAGGAACTTAGTAATCTGTGTACTGTTAAATTTAATGTTGTTCAGCATCATATTTCTCTTTGGTTTCACATTATGGACATCATTTCTTTTATCAGAAATTTCAATATGTATATATAAGAACATTCAAATACTCCATCGATGGGTGTATAATTTACAAGTGATATTGTGTACCTTACCTTAAGAACAATAAGGAAAGAAAATGAATAGAGTTTAATTGTAGGAGCCATTGTTACTGTTGGATCCAATTCAATGTGATTATCAAATCAAGAAGAGATCAAGAAAGAATTCAGGATCTAAATCTAAAGATTAATCAATGAGATCATAGGGACATGCAAAATCAAATCAAAAACATCACAAGAGCAATTTATGTGGCTTGACAAGCTTGCTTATATCTGCAAGAGAAAACAACCACGGCAAGCATCATTAACAGATGCCGATTAAAAGATTACACTCAGCACTCTGCAAAGAACAAATCCCATGTTTACAATCTTGGCTAACTCTCTCTAAGTTGCAAGAAAATTTCTCAGAAACAACTGTTTCAATTCTGTTCAGCTGGTAACCTCAATAAGCTGCTAGCTCATCTGTGCCCTGTCAGCAGCCTAGTAATATCACTAGCAGATTGTAAACCATCATTTCAATAATGTTACCCTGTCTGGAAAAAGCACGACTTACCTGAATTTTACTTGCAATTAATAAAATAGCACTAAAAATAAAAATCATATTTCACCTTTTTTTTCCCCTTCGGAAGTAAAAGACCAAAAGTTCGGTAAATAACTCGCAAAACATTTGGGGTCTTTCCAACATTTCAATCATGCTCTTCTAGCTACAAAATGAATTTGTTGAATATATATTTGCTGTTAATTGAGTGATATTATATTCAGTCAAATTTATGGAGGCAAAGAATCTTGTCAATTATTTACAGAAAGCACTAATTAAGTTTATTATCAATCCCATTGACGTGTATATGAGACCGAACCTGAGCAAGATCTTTGTTGACTGTTGTTATTAATATTTTATTAGAAAGGCTAATTCAGGCTTGCCGGCGCTCTGCCGACATTTTCTGCTTCAATGGGTTCCACAGAGCCATTATCAGAAATCGCCCACGATTTCTCTCCTATGATGATAATATACAAGGATGGCACAATAGAGAGGCTTGTGGGCAATGACATCGTTCCCCCATCATTTGATCCAAAAACAAACGTTGATTCCAGAGACGTTTTGTATTTACCTGAAAATACTCTATCCGCTCGTCTTTACATTCCGAAAAACCCAAAAGATCAAAACCGAAAACTTCCTCTTGTGGTTTATTTTCACGGTGGAGGCTTCTGCGTCCACACTGCCTTTTCTTCTACTTACAATAATTACCTCAACAACTTAGTTTCTGAAGCTAACATCATAGCAGTCTCGGTTGATTATCAGAGAGCCCCGGAGATTCCGGTCCCCTGTGCTCACGAAGATTCATGGACTGCACTCAAATGGGTTGCTTCCCATGTTGATGGGGATGGCCAGGAAGACTGGCTTAACCATTATGTTGACTTTCAGAGACTGTTTTTCGCTGGTGACAGTTCTGGTGCTAAGATAGCGCACCACATGGGAGTAAGACATTGTCGAGAAATTCTCGACGATTGGGATTGTTTTAACTCATCCATCCTTCTGGGGCAAGGACCCTATTCCTGACGAGACAACTGATGTTAAAACAAGAGAATGGCGTGAGGCAATGCGGCAATTTGTTTATCCTAGCATGATTGACTGCGATGATCCATTGGTTAATCCAGCGGTTGGTTCGAACCTAACGAGCCTGCAGGGATGCGCCAGGATGCTGGTTTTTGTTGCGGAGGAGGATATGCTAAGATATAGGGGATGATTTTATTGTGAGAAGTTGAAGGAGAGTGGGTGGAAAGGCGATGTGGAGATTGTTGACTCTCAAGGAGAGCAGCATGTGTTCCATTTGCGCAATCCAGATTGCAAAAATGCTGTGTCTATGCTCAAGAAAACTGCTGCTCTCTTTAGCCACGACAAGGCTTGAATTCGAATTTATATGGGTTGTTTTCGTCTCTTGTACTCTTGCTCCAATCTCCTAGCTTATCTTTACTTTGTATTACAGAAACTATCATCTCGAATCGATTTGCACAAATTTTTATTATGAATTTGAAAAAATATGTATGCCTGGAATTAAAAATAAAAAATAAAAGATATAGTTTAACTAGGTGTTTGATGAAAGTAACTAAATGTTTGATGAAATGCTTCAAAAAAGACATTTGGCTACAACTACGGAATTTTGAATATTACAGGCAGTCCTTTTGTAGCACATGTTCTTGCGGCCTTAGAGTACTACCCAATAAAAAGCCACACATGGCTTGATTGATAAGAAGTAGCTAGCCGCATGCTTCATTGAATTACCTGCAGCTGGCTCACATGCATGTTTGGATTCGGTTCGTACATAAAATCTAAATTTCAAAGTTTCTTGACAGTTTGAATCATTTTGCATACCAAGAGCGAAACAGAAGAGAAAAGCAGAAGAAATAAGTAGATCTGAGAATGCAAATGTTAGTAAAGAGAGAGAGATCTAGAAGGAAATTAAGGGTGCGTTTGGTATTATTTTTCACCAATCATTTTTTCGTTGTACAAAAACATAAAAGAATGCAAAATGCTGTTGGCTTGAGAATATATTTTGTGTGTGTATGTACAGTAGAACCTCCGAATATGAATACTCTATATAAAAATAACCTCTTCATATTAATAAAAAATTGTGGTCCTAACTTGGGACCGATTATAATTAGGAATAAACTCTACATTATAATAAGTTATATTTTGTTTAGTTTCATCTTAATAAACTTACCTTCACATAGTAATAATATTTCAAAAATATATAGCATGTTACATTAAATAATTAAGATGGAACAAAATATATTTCTAAAGTTCCTTATGACAATGATTTGTTCTTTAAAGTTGCAACCACACCTTTCAACTTGCGGGTATATATTAATTGGTCAGCATATACATCTTTTTGTTGAAGTCAAAATATTTCTAACTTCTTAAGTATGTTTGTAGCTTCTTGGCATGAAACTTTTTGTATTAATTTTTTGAAACTATATATCTTTTTTTATTAATATCTATCCATTGAATTTGACTCACTTACTAATTAATTTATTAATGTCTATACATTGAATTTGACTCACTTATTAATTTATTAATACATGACATAATTTACCTCTATATCACTTGCATTAGGGATAATTAAGCAAAGACAATAATTTTTGTACTATACCTCTATTGAATTATAACATCTTTATAAGAATAAATTTCTTCAGTCCCACCAATATGACTATATAGAGATTTTACTGTATATATAATCATTATGCGGGGGCCCTAATACATATACTTTCTTAAATCATGGGGTTTTATAAACTTATTTTTTAATGAGTTATAAAATCATATGGTTTAAGAGAGTTAAGATCTTGACTCTAGTAAACTCTATGCTTTAAAAGTGTGTTCACATAAAAAAAAAAAAAAATTAGGACGACACATGAATTAAAGAATGAGTGTATATATATAAAGTAAACTACCTTGTTGTAAATTGACTATCCTTAAATTATTATTTTATTTTTTACAATCTCAAGGTACCCTATTTTTATTCAAAAGGTAAGAGAATAATGAAGTTGAGTTGATTTTTTTTTTTTTTTGGGTCTTCTTAACAAAATAGAAGGTAAATTGAGATTTTTCAAAATAATGGGAGATTTGAAGACAGTAAATTTATGAGGAGATAATATGAAATTATCCCTAAAAAGGAAAAAAGCAACAATTGATTCTTCGCTTCATAAACTAGGAGTATCGTTAAAGATGCCAATTTGGTTGGGTTCTCTTTACCTTGTTCTAGGCAAGCATTTGCTTATTTTTCAAATTCATTATATACTATTTGTTCGCAATGTTTTGTCAACATTTAAATGTGTTGAGCAATAGTTTGAAAATTTACCCTCACAATTATTAGGGAGAAATCTAGGAAAATTTATAAAAATATCCCAATAAATTTATAGAATTTCAAAATTAACGCCACAAAATTATATCTATCATAATTAGTCAAACAATATCCTTTTAGACTTAAACACCCCTACATTTCACGATCCCTATTCCCTTTGTTCTCTAACTTAACAAACCAAAACTTAGTTTCACAACATTAGCATTGTCGGTGATGGTGACGAAGTACGGGGAAGGAATACATCATTGGTGATGGAATAGAGCACGTCTATGGCAACAATGATGGGAAAACCAAATCCGAACAAGTCCAAACGAATCCAAACCTTACTTTATCATTATTCATTTTTTAGTGACATTAATGAGCTTGAATGGAATTGTAGGTGAACTGAACTCAACCTAAACACACTCAGTTTAATTCTGAAGGCATCGATTCACATTTATAATGTCTTGGATTTGGAGACTCCTCTAATCCAAATCTAGATTGAGTTACTTTTCGTTTTGGAGTGACATCAAACGCATCTCAGAATCTTACACTCCTTTTTCATCAAAGCATAATCTTAGAAAACCCGCAAAATTTCCATGATGAAAAATCACTATTGGCTGACCAACATGACCGCGACACAAATTATTTAGGGGCTATTTAGTATTGTTTTCGAATTTGTATTTTATGAAAACAAAAAATGAGAATGAAGATAGTGTCTTGCAGTTGCTGTATTTTGAATTCTAGTATGCATCTAGAATCATTTTCTGCATCCTATATTTTAAAACTAAAATCACTAATATGCATTCGGCAGACACAATTAAAAATGATAAAAACAATGAATAAGTATTCGACAGTACCATTTTTAAAAACAATTTTTACTAAATATTTAAGTCATACTTATAGTTGGAAAATAATTATTCAACTAATACATACACAAACATACCATAAATAATTTAAACAAAAACAATTATAAAAAATTAAATGATGATAAAGTTTTAATATTAGAATTAATAAAGAAAAGTTTTACATTATTTGTTTTTACACTATAATTAAGATATATATTATAACACATATGATTTAAATAAAATAATTATAAAAATTACGTGATAGGCATCATGCCACAAAATGTAATTTTATCTTTTGTAGTATTCATCTCTACAACACTTAATATTAGTAAGTGGCCTCCTAATATCTCCTTTATTTGTAACCATATCTTATACATCAAAGTCCTCAAACAATCTATCACTGGCATTTTTTCGTCGAATAAAATTATGTAAAACGCAACATAAAATTGGAATTAGATGTTGCTTACGTAAACTATAATTATGCTCATCAATCAACATCATGTGGATCCATATCTTGTTACTAAAAAAATAGGAAAAGAAAATCACATATATCAAATATTAATCAAATTAAAGAAACTGCTCCTACACATACATAGCTCAAACTTTTGGAATTAATCAAATTCAACATAGCATGAAAGCCATTTCAGCAATGTGTCATAGATTAAAAATTGAACATATCAAAATCAAATATATTCTACTACAAATTGACCAATTCAAATTAAGACCAAGCTCTTGTCAAATTTTTTTTATCTTTAACTCATTTTTTTGCAGCACAACAAAAAATTAAGAACAATAAAATCATACAAATTCAAGGCAATGTACACTAAACCAATCGCATCTAAATGAATGCAACATGATATTATTACGGTCAATTCATGCTAATCTCTATAATTTTTGCATTAATATGTTTTCGGTCCCTAATATATTAAATGAAATGACAATGGAATTAGACAAAACAACCAATACTGTCAATAACTCACAACACCCACATGCTTTGCTGTGAAACTCTGCATCAAAATGGTAAATAATATGCCTTTGCACGATTTTCCAGCACAAAAAGACAACCAATTCCAAATAAGAACAACAAAATCATATCTACAAAATAAATATTTAATCGGTCTCTATTTTATGTTCCATCTCCTAGAATAGAACTGATGAAATCTTGGCTAGCAATACAATCACGCTAGAGATGACAAAAAAGTCCGACTCGAATTTTGGTCCGATTGACCCGACCCAAATTTAAGGGTCAAAATTCGAGCTCGGGCTAAAAAATAAAAGCCCAATCAAATTCGGGTCAAGGTTTGGGCCTTAGCCGACCCAACCCAACTTGACCTGATTACTTTATAATTAAAAAAAATTGTGTGTTTTTATTTGAATTAGACATGGTTTTTTTTGTTTATTTTTAGTTATTTATATGATTTTATGGTTGAGATATTTATTACAGTAATTTTTATATTTAATTTTAATATATTAGGTGAGGTAAATTTAAATTATTTAAATATTAAAAAATATGTTAGGGCCAACCCGAAGATGAAAATTTAGGCTTTTTATCGGGCTCGGGCCCTTAATTTATATTGTTGGGTCGGGATCGGGCTTTATTATCTATACTTTTTATTTCACGATCATGATCACAAAAGAAAACAAAATAGTATGATAAAATACCCAAAATACAAAAATAAAATTTAATTTGATATTCTATATAGGTAATGTTTTATTTTTTTATAACATAATATTTAATTAACATACTAAATTATTTAATTATGTAGTAAAAATATTTTAATTTACTAATAATAATAAAATGTTAGTTTATGAATTTCTAAAATTATTTTTGTTTGTTTGAGTAGTGAGTTTTGTATTTTTGGTTGAGTTTTTGTCCTAAAATAAAATGAGTAAATTTAATTGCACACTTAAATAAATTTAATTGAGTTTTTGTTCTGAAAATTGTGGCTGCCGGAAGCATTAATACAACTGAAAATTTGTAGGTGTGGGACTAATATGTAAAAATTAAAAAATTTAATTTTTTTTGTTTTTATAATAAATTACAGGACTCCATTATAATTGATTTTAAAAAAGATAGAAAAGATATCAAACTCCTGTTGCAAAGTAGTTTTGCCCTTAATCATATTATGTTCTAAAAAGTAAAAACAAAGAGAAAGGTGAAAATTTTTATGATCGAGACCAACAGGAGATTTGGTTTCTTTCATTAGGGAATTCAAACAATTCATAAAATTGAGTTAGGTCAAATCCGCAATAAAACTCAGAACAGTTCCTTCACTCTTACAAATTTTTTAATAAATCTTTATCTTTTTTTATGAAAATAAATCTTTATCTTAATCGATGGACCATTGGGTGGGTTTTTGTGAAAATTGTCGGTTTTTCTTTTTCATTTGTGTGGTTGTTTTTGAGTGTGTATGTTACATTAATTGTAACATAGGGACTCCTTAAAAGTTATCGTAGTGGGGGCCATCCACCTCAGAAAGCCACAACAAGAAGAGCTGTGCTGGCCAGCTCAGCACAAGGTTTCGTGTCTCCCCTTTCTACTATTTTATTTTGTGCTTAAAACTTTTGTTATTTAGTCTTGTCCTCATGATAAATTAACAACGCAAAACAAAATTAAGAATCTATGTGGCTCCGTAAGGTTGCCTGCATCTATGAGAGAAAACAGCGTAATGTCACGCTCACCGCCTGCTCGAATTTGTCACTAACAAAAACTAAATTGACTCACAAGGATTTGTTTAGTAAAAGTTTGTCCAAAGATAGGATGCGCTCAACAGTAGGTATGCTAAATAGTGGGCCGCCTCATACAATTAGCGATCAGTGGTGTGCCAACAAATTTACAAACTAAAGTGAGCGAGTCCGGCCTCATTTTAGAACTCTTTATAAATCTATACAACTTGTATTGTCTAAATAATTATATACTTATGTATTCTAGAATCTACTAAATTTTTAGGCGACTTACGAAACTTGTATGGAACCATCTAGACCTAGGCAAGTCACTCTATAAATAGGGTATGTCGTCAACCATTTTGCTCAACACCACAACACAAAACACCACACCACACCACACACAACACACCAAGCAAGCAACTCAAGCATTCTTGTAAAGCTCTCTTTCAAGTAATAAAATTTATTTTGGCCATATGGCTCTCTTCTCTCTAACTTTCTCTTAAGTATCCTTGTTTGGCTAACTTGAGAAATTCTTTAGGCTTACTTAACAATTTTTGTTCTAAAAATTATCTAAATACCACATAAGTTGCTGCGCAAAATACTTGTCCAGTAACAATAAGCATGCTTCATCAAGGGATGCCAACTAAAGATGATATTATACACTCTTCAGAGAACAAGTTCTTGGTTTGCAATCTTCTTTAATCTCACTCAATAACAAGAAAATTGCTTAGAAATGTGCACTGGTCACCAACTTTTAAACCCATGTTTCAAGTCTATTTAGCGTGTAACTAAATCACTGTTAGCCCTAGTAAGTTGCTAGCTCAGTATTGTCATGTCAGGAGTCGAGTAATAGAATTGGAAAATGATGTTTGATCAGCCCGAACCCCTTATGTTAACGGAAAAATAAAAATAAAAATTAAGAATAATGTTATTTACACACAAAATTACGCATAAAATTGCATATGTCAAATAGAATGAGGAACTTATAGCAACATATTATTATGACTATTATTTATTCAATTATTTTTTTAGCTTTGTATTTTCTAAATTTTTCTCAATTGTAAATATCACAGAACTAGTTTTTTAGGGTATGTAATAATATTTTGTCAGCCTCATATTGCACATATATGTTCATTGATCAATGAGAAATGTGAGTCATTCCCCTAAAAATTCAAGCTCTGTTATGGTATCAGATCAATCTTAAGTGGTAGCCAATCCTCTCTTCTTTGTCTTTTATCCAGTCACCACGACCAATCCTTCATCCTCCACCACCATTCACAACACCAATGAAACTCAGAACACCAGTATCACTATCAATGTTACTGCTCAAACTCCTCTTAAGCTCACATCCGGTAACTACATCTCATGGAAGTTGCAATTTAATATCTTATTCATTGGCTATGATCTATTTGGTTTTATTGATGGATCTAAGTTGGGTTTGCTATCTCTTATTTGATCTTGGTGTTAGTTTTTTCTGTTGTACAATGACATAAACTGTGTGACAATACTAGGGCCAATCAACTCTGTTAGAGTCCCATTTTTCGTTCAAGAATGAAGCATGTTGCAATTGACTTTCATTTCATAAGAGATAAAGTCCAACGTGGTGCTCTTCATGTCACTCATGTGTCTTCTGCGTATCAGATAGCTGAAGCTCTCACCAAGCCTCTTCCATGAGCCAATTTTCTCACTCTCGAGGTCAAGATTGGACTTCTCTCCCAAGCTCCGTCTTTAGGGAGCATAACGGCAAATTATTTTCCTTAGCTGTAAGTATTATTTATTCAAATATTTTTTAATTTTGTATTTTCCTATCTTTTCTCAACTATAAAAATCACAACACTAGTTCTCAGGATCTGTAACAATATTTTGTGAGTCTCTGATTATACTAATCAATGAGAAATGTGAGCCATTACTCTAAAAACTCAAGCTCTGTTAAATTGTACATGTGGATAAAATTAAAGAGAGTAGTGTTATACATCATAAAATTTCACCTCAATTAATTTGACATTCATTCATTATTTGATGAGATAATGTAATTAATTTGCTTAAAATTTATGAAAAATCATTAACAATTTAATGAATGAACATCATATGCCACATTGTTTAGAATGAAATTTTGGGAGAATATTTTATGTCTATGTAAATGAATTTATTTTTTAGTGAAATGTTTCTTGTCTTTAGTGGTGACGTGTAATTTTATGTACAAATAATCATTCTATGTTGAGCTTTTTTCTTTTTTCTTTTTTTGACTTTTTAGACGTATCTCGGTCCCTCCGGCCATGCGGTGATTGTACCATCACTCAATAGAATTAGGAGAAACCAACAATTATGATACCTTGCACGAAGCAAAGCAGAATAAAAAATACATGAATTATTGAAAGGACTCAAATGTCTTGCATTTCATTAGCAATAGAATAGTGATATGTGCACAAAAAATAGCACAGCATTAGTATAAGCAAAAAAATAAAAAAATAAAAAATTTCAGTGTTAGACAATATTTATTTATTTTAAAGTCAAATATATATTTTTTGTCTTTTGTATTTTTGTGTTTTTTTCCCCCGAGTATCATTATTCTTTATGATAATAGATAACAATAATGTAAAAACTGAAAATGTGCCAAAGCTATAAAATGGCTTGCAATTAAAACCTGCATTCATATGGGTCTTCTTTAACATTTTGGTCATACTGATTGTAGTAGGGCAAAGTAGCATTATTGCCATCATTTTTGTTATAGAATTATGTTATCATCGATTGAGTTCTATGATTAATAACTATCGTTTTAGTCTCCTCACCTTTTCACTCATTGCTCCCCCTTCATTGTTAGGTGGTAATCTACAAACGCCAATTCAATATCTTACCTATTTTGATCTATTGCTTCAATTCATATCAAAATCATAATATGTGACTATTCTCAATGTGTATCAACACTACTTTTGCTCGTTTTACTAATTGTTAGTCATAATTTTAATAAATGAGATTTTTTGGGTTGGCGGGTAAAATTACCATGCAAGAGAGTGATCCATTAAAAATTGGGAGTCTCTAAATTGCATTTAATGTAACATACACAACTTATCTCAACCACACAAATTTTGAGTCCCATAATTTTATGTGGTTGAGATAAATTGTGTAAGTTACATTAAATGTAACTTAACACTTACCTAAAAATTGGGTACATAATTAAATATTTAGATAATGTTTCATTTAAGACTTTTATTTACACCAACCCTAGAGGCTACGCAAGTAAACACAAAATTCTAGCCCATGGACCTTTAGCTGGTGCCTGGTTGTATGCACTGTTCAACCGGTATAAATATGCTCACCAAACTTTCCGTCCTCAAGTTTCTTTTATTTTTTAAAGGATAGGATGAACAAAATACAAATTAATTTGTAGTCCCTAATATTTTTTTCCGATTCGAAATTTAGTTGATTAGTACAAGAAAATTACTTGAAATTATCAAATTGAATGACAATAAAATTAATTTTTAATTTATTCCCGACAATGAAACGAAGAGTGATTAAATATGCACATGTAATCATCAATAATGCCAGGATCTTGACATTTGATAAGATCTTGACATATTTGAACATATTCAACTGAATATCTCATTCATATTTTCTTTTTTTGTCATGAATATGACATTCATATTTAATCACTCTTTATTTGATCACCAACCCAACATTTGCTTATCGTCATGCTAACCAACTGGACTGTCATATATTATGAGCTATATTCAAAGTAGCATTATTGCCATCATTTTGGTCATAGAATTATGTTAGCATTGATTGAGTTCTATGATTAATAATTGTTATTAGTCTCCTCACTTTTTCACCCATTGCTTGCCCTTCATTGTTAGGTGGTAATCTACAAACACCAATTCAATATCCTGCATATTTTGATCTAAACTATTGTTTCAATTCACACTACAAGAAAAATGATATTTCATTACAAAAAATTTAGTCACTAAAGATAACAAATTAGTTACTTTATATTTTCTACGACAAAAAATAAATTGTCACATTTTAGTCATGGAAAGACTATCTTAAAATGTTTTAGTGACCACAATTATTTTGGTCATGATAAAAATATATTTTTATGACAAAAATTATTGTCTTAAAATTAACTTAAAATCATCACAAATGGTATTCAAAATGGTCAAATTAGAGATTAAAAAATGCAATCAATGACACTTGACATTTGTCATGATAGATGATTTATAGTGACTATAATATTTATCTCAAGATTATGTAAAATATAGTTGCAATAATTACTAAAAGTCATCATTTTAGAGGTTCGAAAATGTAATTAGCAACACTTTTTTCTATTGTTGAAGTTTATATATCACAACATTACATAATCATCCCAAATAATTGTCGTTTGTGACCATTTTTATAGATACAGTTGGTAACAAATTTAGTTTTAAATTTGTTTTAAGGACAATTTATTTTGTTATTTCATGACCAGTTACATTGTATAAAAAATATTTATATGACCTTTGCAACAACTACATTTAGTCATAAAAATTAACATTTTGTGACAGATCCATTCATTGCAAAATATATGTTATGGAGTCTCACATTATTTTTAACCACAATATATTTTATTGTTTGACTACTATTTATATCGTATCCAAAAAATTGAAGTGACTTCTCTCAATCATCATTAAAAAAAAAAAAATCCACAACATATTGTAGTGGCATAAATTGAAATTTAGTGACCAAAAAATTTGTAGTCACGTGAAAAAAAATTTAAAATACGTAATTACAATCCAAAAGATTCAAATACAAAGTATGACATTGAAATCCAAATAAATATTGTTCCTTGCAAAGAAATATAAAGATAAAAATCATAAACCAAAGTCTCTATTGTTTTAAGTACCATTTGATTTAATGTTGCACATGAGAGTTGATCAACCACGATAAACAGAAGACAATTTACAATGATTCTACTTGTTTTTCCATGATCGTTTCTGTAAAGTAGCTGCAATAAACAAAACTCGGCAACTATAAAAACCTACGATAGTAGGCTACAATAAATCACAACTAGCAACTGTAGTGATCCAAAACCAACATAGAAAGATCTAGAAATAGTAAAAAGTAATGCACGAAATTAAGAGAAAATAGTGCCAAAAAAATGCAAAACTCAATAAATAAAAATAAAAGTGTGCAGGAATACAACAGTAAATTAAAGAAGATTAATTCATTATTACTGTGTTAACATAGTTTTTTTAGTAGCAATGTTGCCTCCAATTGATTTTGTAGGGGCTACACGTAATTGATAATTTCATCCAACACGAAGGCCTTTCAATTACCTAATTTTATGCCAAACCATATGAAGTTTATAAGAATTATTATAAGCATGAAAACTCATTATTTGTTTTAAAACAGGAAAAAGTGAATAAATAAATAAATATGCACATCAAATCATCCATCTACTGCATATGTCGTTCATATATATATATTTTCTTTTATTGTGTATGTCATTCATATTTAATGACTCTTTATTTCATCACCAACCCAACATTTGCTTATTGTCCTGCCAACCAACTGGACCATCATATATTATGAACTCTATTCAATGTTATTTAATTATATATCTACTTGTACTCCAATGTTCTCTCTCTATCTCTTTTTTTTTTGGCTTTTTAATAACTATTTTAATTAATCGAGCTTATGAATAATGAGGATTGAATATTAAAGAGTTGAATTGTATAGGAGCCAATTTGTGAAAAAGAAACTACAGTTTGATTCGATTTAACCTAGCTCTAAATTCACATTTCATTGTTATTCCGCCGTCTGCAAGATGGATGGATACCCCATGCCCATTATTTCAAAAGAACTGACTTAAGCGACCACACTGCAAAGTAATTTGCGACGAGACACAATTAAGCATAACTTTTCAACATGTTTCTAGATGTCAAAAGTGTCTATCAATAATTGAATGACACTTATCACGTCATCAGTTTTCATTAGGTCACATCTGTGATTCGCGAAAGCCCTTGCATATGGACAGGGATTAATTAAGTTTTGTTTTCATCGCCTCCAACGTTACTAGGGATGGCAATGGGGAGGGGAGGGGAGGGGACCGATCTCTCCGTACCCATCCCCGATATTTTGCATATGTCCCCGTCCCCTCCCTGTCCTCGTCAGAATTACTTGAGAGAATCTCCATCCCCTCCCCGAATAATAACAGGGGATCCCTGAGGATCTCCGATCCCCGAATAACTAATACATTTTTTTTTAATTTTGAGTTAATCATATATTAAAATAAAAAATTCAAATAAAAGTAAAGTTCGAAATATATCTTACATTAATATCTATTACAAAAGTCACATACATTAAATTAGTAAGTAACGCAACATACAAGGAATACAAACTTCTTTTACAAACTATCATGAACAAATTAATAGTTTAATACAAAATTGTTACAAATAAAATCAAATTTAGATTCAAAATTAACTTTTTCAATGGTGGCGTGGGTACTTTATAAATGTGGACTATTCCCTTTACAATACAATAGTTAAATCGGAGCAAATCAAAAGCAAATATTAGATTAGATTAGATTAGATATTAAAATTGTGATTCGCTGTGGGCAATTATAACATCTAAAAATAAATAAAAAATAGATTTAAGTTTAAAATATTTAAAGAATATTAAAATTATAAAAAAATGTTTGGCTAATAGAATCTACTCGGTCTTTTTAATGTCCTAAATAAAAATTTAGGACTTTAATTAGTTAATTAGGCCTAAAAGTTTAATAATATAAATATTTTGATATTTTTTATTTTTACCAATATTTATAATTTTATAATTTAAATTTTATTATTTATTTACTAGTAATTTTAAAAAATTAAAATGGGGAAATGGGTAGGGGATGGGGATTCCACCTCATCCCCGTCCCCTCCCCGAATAAGAAATTGGGTATGAAATTATCTCCATACCCTCTCCGAATGGGGAAAATCCCCGAGGGTACCCGTCCCCGTGGGGATTTTTGCCATCCCTAATCGTTACGTACCCAACGCCAATCGAGCGAGCTCCCCCTACTGTACGCGCACCCATCCCATCCCACCCAATATTGGGTTCACCGTTCACGGATTCGAGTTCCATTCTTATGATAGGATTCTTGATATTTTAAGTAAGAATAAACAATTGAACACACACACAAATTATATATACACACACACATTTAAACAACTTTTACTTCTTAGTAATATTTAAAGATAATATTAATTGAGATATTTATATTTACAGATAAATAATAATAATTTTTTATTTTTAATTTAAATAAAATTTTTTTATCCTTAATACATTAATTAATATACCAACTAAATATCTCAAATTAAAAGAAATTTTAGAATACGTATCATATCAGTCATATAATAAGAATAAACAATTGAATACACACACGTTTGTATGTATTATAATTATATATATATATACACACTTAAACAACTTTTACTTCTTAGTAATATTTAAAGATAATATTAATTGAGATATTTATATTTACAGATAAATAATAATAATTTTTTATTTTTAATTTAAATAATAAAATTTATCCCTAATACATTAATTAATACACCAACTAAATATTTCAAATTAAAAAAAAAATTAAAAATATATATTATATCAATCATATAATAAATAAATAATGTGATAACACGTGTATATTTATTTAAAAAAAATATCATATAAATAATAATTATATTAAATTTAATTAGATATATCGTTCATTAATTAATTGTAGTACATCAAATAAAAACGGTAATTCTGTCCTGCAAAGGCCAAATCCTTTCGTTATCACCTTTACAAAAACGAACGCCCTCCACATTTTGTGCTCTGCTTCTTCTCCATGGATTCCACCAACCCATCATCAGAAGTCGCCCATGACTTCTCACCTTTGCTAAAAGTACGCAAAGACGGCAAAGTAGAAAGGCTTATGGGCACCGATATTGTTCCCCCATCACTTGATCCCAAAACAAACGTTGATTCCAAAGACGTTGTGTATTCTCCTGAACATAATTTATCTGCTCGGCTTTACCTCCCGAAAAACACAAATCAAAACCAAAAACTTCCCCTTCTTGTTTATTTTCACGGCGGAGGTTTTTTCATCGAGACTGCTTTTTCACCAACTTACCATAATTACCTCAACGACTTGGTCTCTGAAGCTAACATCATCGCAGTATCGGTCGACTACCGAAGAGCCCCAGAGCATCCTCTTCCTATCGCTTATGAAGATTCATGGGACGCAGTCAAATGGGTTGCTTCCCATGTTGACGGAAATGGCCCCGAAGATTGGCTCAACCGTAATGCTGATTTTCAGCGAGTGTTTTACTCTGGGGACAGCGCTGGTGCTAATATTGCTCATCACATGGCGATAAGAAACGGTCGAGAAATTATCGACGGCTTTAATGTTGTTGGTATTGTCTTGATTCATCCATACTTTTGGGGTGTTGAACCTGTTGGTTCCGAGCCTACTGATGTTAAAATAAGAGCTGGAACGGAGAGATTTTGGCTATTTGCTTGTCCAAGCACAAGCGGGCTCGATGATCCGTGGGTTAATCCGTGTGCCGACGGTTCGAGCCTCGCGAGCCTGGGGTGCGCCAGGGTGCTGGTGTTTGCTGCGGAGAAGGATTTCCTGTGCCCTAGAGGATGGTTTTACTATGAGAAGTTGAAGGAAAGTGGGTGGGGGGGCCATGTGGAGATAGTTGAGTCTAAAGGAGAGCAACATGTGTTCCATTTGTTCAATCCCACTTGTGAAAATGCTGGGTCTATGCTCAAGAAAATTTGTTCGTTCTTCAATCAGGATAAGCCTTGAAACTGAAGAGTTATTTGCTTTGGTTCGGCAAATATTTGGGAGGAAAGATGAATAAGGTAATTATAATAACTCTAGTGTGTGTGTGTGATTTTCTTTCCTTTTTTTTTTTTTACAAGTGGGA
The DNA here is from genome assembly GCF_000493195.1 of Citrus x clementina. Taxonomy (NCBI): domain Eukaryota; kingdom Viridiplantae; phylum Streptophyta; class Magnoliopsida; order Sapindales; family Rutaceae; genus Citrus; species Citrus x clementina. The sequence goes on from NW_006262022.1 coordinate 3,287,205, forward strand.
TTCCGTGGAATCAGAATTCGGAAAAGGTTTTGGCATTCTGGAATCATTGATGTATTAATAATTAGAATCAATCGTAAATCAATTAAGACAACTTGATGTAATAGTAGTACTGTTCACGGAGTCCATCGATTTCTCTTTGATTTCGGATCAGAATATATCCAATATGAGCTCTGTTTCTTTCAATTTTCAGCAACTTCATTCATTTCACTTAGCAAGTTATCCTACTAATCCGGTGATTTGCTGATAAAAGATGATCATGCTAACGGTCGGACACAGTTGACTGCCGGTCTTCATAATTGTTTTATTAATTGATAAAAATAAGTTAAATAAAATTAAAGTATTAAATAAATATGACTTGTATGAATGTCAATAATCTATAATACAAAGATAGAGAAATAAATATTTCTGCATGCCAACGTGAGGAAGATGAAAATTTACTTTGTCATGTCTGTCTTTCAGAAGAAAAAAAAAATATTGTGATTTCTATTGGATGGAGCAAGAAAAAAATTATCAATAGTTTTATATTGGAAATGCCACAATTTCTATGAAGTCGAAAAATATCTACACAAATATTTGGAGACAGCAGAGTCTAAACGAGAGCCGCACGCAATGCTGTGGCTATGCTCAATCAAGATATGTAATGCCTAAGCATAAAATATTCAATAATTTGGTTGTTGATCAGAAGGATAATTTGCTTGCCACTTATTCAAGAGACGTGGAGCCAAGCCAAATCAGAGTTGGTGAGAAATAAAGAGCGTGGTTTAGATAAATCCACAAAGAAGGCAGTCCTTACCAAACAAAATTTTCTACTATCTTCAACAAAAACTGATACGATTTTTGAAATTACAGTTTCGGTTATGATAATTCAAGGATTAAAATCTTACCAATCCTCATATTATCTTGTCCCAAAAAACAAAAACAAAAAATTGAAAGAGTGGTTTGGTACTTACAAAACTATTACAAGGTGACGTGTCAATAATCAACTCTGCTAACTCTTTTAATTTAATTTGCTCAATTATTGTTAATTATTTAATTATGTATTTCACTTCAAAACTCCTTTTTCATTTTTTTCTTAATGAGTTATCGTAACATTTGTCTTGATTTATATGGGCCTAATTGTATTTGTTTGGACACCATTTTTGTCCCTTTATCATTTTTTTTTTATTTTTTAAATTGTAAACGTTATCCACTCTTGCTGCCTTCCACATACCAAATCTTGTCTTCATCTCTGCATATTTTTCTGCTTCATTTTCCTTTCTCCTTCTCCTGGAGACCAAACAAAGCCCGTCAATATTTTTCTGCACTTTTTCTCTACACATGGATTCCACAGAGCCGGCAGCAGAAATAGCCATAGACCTCTCTCCCACGATAAAAGTATACAAAGATGGCAAAGTAGAAAGGCTCAAAGGAAACGACATCGTTCCTGCATCATTTGATCCCAAAACAAAAGTACATTCCAAAGACGTTGTGTATTCACCAGAAAACAATCTATATGCTCGGCTTTACATTCCAAACCAAAGACAAAACCAAAACCAAAACCAAAAACTTCCCCTTCTTGTTTATTTTCATGGAGGAGGCTTTTGCATCGAAACCGCCTTTTATCCCACTTACCACAATTACCTCAACACCTTAGTCTCTGAAGCTAACGTCATCGCAGTCTCGGTTGATTATCGGAGAGCCCCGGAGAATCCTGTCCCTTGCGCTCATGATGATTCATGGACTGCACTCAAGTGGGTTGCTTCCCATGTTAACGGAGAAGGCCCTGAAGATTGGCTCAACTGTTTCGCTGATTTCCAGCGAGTGTTTTTTTCGGGTGACAGTGCTGGCGCTAACATAGCTCATCACATGGGCATGAGACATGGTCGAGAAATTCTCGGTGTTAATTTTATTGGCATTGTTTTAATTCATCCGTATTTTCTGGGCAGAGAAGCTGTTGGTAATGAAACAGCTGACTCTAAGAAAAGAGACTGGGTCGCGAGATTGTGGAGATTGACTTGTCCAAGTAGCACAAGTGGGTGCGATGATCCGTGGATTAATCCTGCCATTGCGGGTTCGGACCTAGCGAGCCTGGGATGCGCCAGGATGCTGGTATTTGTTGCGGAGAATGATTTTCTGAGATCTAGAGGATGGTTTTATTATGACAAGTTGAAGGAGAGCGGGTGGAGGGGCAATGTGGAGATTGTTGGGTCCAAAGGAGAGCAACATGTGTTCCATTTGATAAATCCCATATGTGAAAATGCTGTGGCCATGCTTGAGAGAACTGCTTCTTTCTTGAATCATCAGGAGAAGACCTGAATTCATGTGCCTCTAACTATATTTATAATTTTCAATTTCCTTTTTTTTTTCTGTCAGCTGCTATTTTTACGGGTATATATATATATATATATATATATATATTTACCAACTTCAACCGTTCAAAGGAAATTTATTAATTAAAAAAAGTATGGCAATTCTCAGAAAATCAATTGAACACAGAAATTAATATTGGGTTGGACTATTGTCATCCCTCGAATGTCCTCGTAAAACCACTTTTAAGAATAATCTCTATTTAATTCCACAAAAAACCTTCCAATTATTTTTCTCAAGAAAATTTCAGTGAACCTCATCTCTCTCTCTCTACGAAACTCTTCTAAACTCAATGACATTTTTCTTTCATTTTAAATTTATAATGATTGCTCTTATTCAACACCGCAAGTCCAGAGCTTGAACTTATCAAATTCAGTTTTTGAGGGATTTCTTTTCACACCACTAAATCCATATTTTTATTCTTTTAACAAGAATGAGACCTTTTTTTCTTTTTCTTTTTTATCACAAACAATTGTATACTTTTAGAGTTATTTTGTTTTACATTAGTCTTTGTCTTTTATTTAAAATTGTTCTTTTGAAGAATTCGTTTGATGATAGATAATGAATGGTTTGTAACTGAAATTCTATATATGGGTCATAAACAACAAATCTGATTGCTGCCAATATTCTTGAAGAAGATGATTGCATTTAATTAATTTTTTTTTATAAAATAACTCAAATGAAAGGTTTGATAAGATTTTTAAAGGGTGCCAATAGCTCCATTGCTTATTTTTATAAAAGGGTGTCTGTACTAGGAAGGATATTGTTTAGGGGAAGAAATTGAAGATTAATAATGTGGCGCTGTGCGTTGATGAAAAATTTTATGATTAAAAATAATCACAGAGGGTACCTAACTTACACTGGGTACACTTGATAATTGAGCTGGCACGTGGAGTATTCCATACTAGAAGTAAGATGGTAAAGAAAAGTCTCTAAAATATCAACCGTGAGAAATGCCTCCATCACCCTGAGAGAATATTTGATTTGACAAGATCAAATAGGAAATATCTTGCTAGAAAAGAGGGGGCAGCTTGCTGTCACACCTATAAAAAGCAAAAGAAAACACACCAAGACAATGGTCCTTAGCTGCCACGCATAGAAGCTATCAAGACAACCTTTGTAGAGGTGTCCTAGACTACTCTGCAACGCACAACACGTGTACAAGAAAACAAACCATACCAAATGATGTCCTTATTGCTCCTCAAGCATGCTACTAATGGCTCAAAATCATGATACTGGTGAAAGGATAAAATAAACTTGAAAATGACAGCAAATCACCACTGTAATATATGCCGCGTGGCAGGGTAGTCAAGGTGCTCTATATATAAAGACACTAAAGTTTTATTTTGCTCAGGTATACAACAAACTCACACATAAAAGACTAAGGTTTTCTCTAACCTCCAGCAATCATTAAAGAGAGCTTACAAGCTCTCAAACGCTAGATAACCCAACTCTGACTTAAGCATCGAACCATGGTCGCTGGCCACTTCCGGCTTCACCTATGATATCCTTTTTATTGTTTTGCTAGTTTAAGGTGTCCTTTCAAGCTCTTTCACTCCAGATTTGGACCTCTCACCATTATCATTGTCTTCTCACTCTTCTTCATTTTTTTAAAATGCACAAAACAACGCACAAATTGCAATTAAGTGAGGTACCTTATATCCCGAAAATAAATTTATTATTTTAGCCAGGTTTTCCTTTTTTCTTTTGCACCCAAAATCTACCTGAAACAATCATCTTCATCTTTATCAAGACTAAACATCTCTATATAGCTATCTAGCTTATTTTATTCATCTTGTATAATGTAGAATCTTATATAACATTTCATTTATATAACGAATTGATGATTACTTGCTCCTATAGACGTAGGCTAAATGGCGAACCACGTAAACATTGTGTGTTATAATGGATTGATGATTACTTACTCCCGTGGACGTAGGTCAAAGGCTGAACCATGTAGACATTGTGTGTTCATTGCCTTTATGTTTATTTTGCTGTATTTTCAATTTACAGTCGTAATTATGTTCATGTGTAAGCATACTTGACGTACCCCAATTACACTAAGTATTTGGTGAGACACTTGAGCTATCCCTCAAGTATACTTGAGCTACCCTAACTACGCTAAGTATTTGGTGGGACACTTGAGTTACTCCCTAAATTAACTCCTATATATTATTTTGGCTCACCACCTAGGGTACCTTAGTTAAACCACCTATCACAAATATCAGAAAAAAACATCTAAGCCCAAACTTAGCACAAGCTCCCTCAAATGTAAATTTATTTATTTGAGACAGATTTGATCTGGTAACTAGTACGAATCGGATCCTAATGAAAATTTGGTGAAAACGGGTATTATCAATAATCTGCCCTACTAACATCTAACTATTTATTAAGATAACATTTATTCTTTTTATTTGAAATTTAAATTAGTTTAACTGAAGTTTAAATAAATCTAAATGCATTTGTCTGTTTTCATTTTTTGATGCCTAAGTATATAAGTGGTAAGTTGTTTGCTTTTATAAACTCAAAATATCTTAAATCTAGTATTTTATACTTATATCCTTAGATGTATTATACATTTGGAAGTTTAAATAGGTATATGTTTACCGGGTTATTTAGTATAGTAATATTTATATGTTATGAATAATTATAAGCTAAGCATTTGATATACAGAAGAAATAAACTATGAAAAAATAATTTTGATAACAATAGTTTTTACAACTTACAGAATATTTCCACATAAAAAATTGCTATCTAATAATAAAAGAATAGTGTAAAATTCAAATTGAATGTATGTTAGGTATTTAATAGCAAATAAAAGTTTAGATCAAGAGAAGTTTTAATGTAGGATAAGAAACTTAAGACTCTAAATTTGAGTTGTCCTCGGACGTACACCTGCTTATGGCACCTCGGAATTATAGACTTACTATGGTAAAAGACTTAGACCCAACGTATTCGTTGGAGTCGTGGGAGCAAAGCAAGGCTTGTTAGACAGAAAATATGAAATATTCTAAAAAATTCCTTCGTCTGCTAGTTTTTTTAGTGTATCCATGATTAATTCTTCTACCTTTTGAGTGTCATCTTCAGAAACATTCTTCAATCCGATACTAAATTGAGGCTGAAGGAGTTCATCTTCAATCCCACCACCAACAATGGCATCTCCAAGACCACTTTCTAGTAAAATTTTCCTCAAGGGAGAAGCAGGAGTTCTCAGCATAAGATGATCCAAGAACCCAAGGGCAAGTTCCGTTTCCAAGTCTAAGGGCTTATCTGAGAGCAACCAATTAAGGCATACCATGTTCTTCTTCTTAATATCACCAGCATCACCAGCAGGGTATTTCTCAATAATCCTGATTGGTTCTGAAAATAGTTTCTGTTTTTCAACTATTGATTCATTTGGGGGCTGAACTTGCTTCAAACATATTCAAATACTCTGTGACAGAGAAAGTGCAATTAAGATGCTAGTGTACAGAACAACTTGAATTAAGACCTTATCATTCAACTTACTATCAGAATGGCAACATTTTGACATGCATGTGCACAAGAAAATGTTGGATTGCATAGACAAGTGAATATTGGATATGCATTGGATTTTGGACCAAATATAATAAAAAAGTTGCAAATCATACTGGATATGAAAACTTCCAGTTTTGGTTATATATTGGTCTTTTGACTGAAAATAGTAAAATACTTCATATACCAAGTAAAGATACGAAGACAAGCTATAATTATAATGCATCTTTGTACCGAAACTAGTTCCACTAGAGCAAACTCAAACAAATCCATTTTAGGAAGGATTTTAGTTTCCATTATTTAATTGCTCAACCAGGCATAGTTTTCAAGGACCACTCATGCATATGCATCACTCTGGGACCAGCACCCATAAGCTTCGGGGGACAACCGAAAGTGGTACTCCAGTGAGAAAAAAGAAAAAAAAATTAACAAAGAGCATGGATACTCAATTCGTCATCAATAGAGATGTCATTTATTACCACTCGGGATGCGTAAGCGTTCATTTGGATCATCGTCTCCATAGAACCATATTTACGGTGAAATTCCTGCCATCAGAAAGACACAGCCTGAGAAAAATAACTAACACAACATTTAAGTTAAAAAATCCCCATACCAACATAAATCGAAAAAAAAAAAAAATCAAAATGCAGTAAAGAATATACCTTAAACTCCTCAAATGTCAGCTTTGGAATAACTTTTGGATCACCTCCGCTATCTACACCATATGCATTGTCGGGAAATAAAGCCTGTGAAGAAGTTTTGTAACTCAGTTGCAAGAGCAAACAAGATAGCTTTATCAGAAGCATTCAAAAAGAATGAATTGGAAGCATCAATAAATGATCCATATGGGTATGCAATCATAAGATTCAGGCACTTTGTCAGTGAAACTTCGGAGGAATAAACTATGAACCAGTTTTCCATTGTTTCCTGATTGTAAGGAATCTGAAAAGATATACAGTCAGACGAATGGAGAACTTGCCTGTTGAGCAGCCCGCCCTAATATATTATCAGGCTGCGAATAGACACCTTTCATCTCATTGAAAACAACACCTTCAATTAAGAACAAAAAAAGGAAGGTCAAAGAACTTAGTTGCAAGTTGGATGAATCATCACCAGGGAAAACCAAATAACAGCAGAAGTTTAATATATATATATATATAGAGAGAGAGAGAGAGAGAGAGAGAGAGAACAAATATCTGCAGATATCAAACCTTTATAAGTTATATCCTCTGAAGGATTATCCAGCTCAAAATGCCAACCCTCCTGTTGAAAAGTCTGGAAGTCCTCCACACACTTTGGGAAAAAGACAGCATCTAAGTAGACATCGACCAAATTATAAAAATCCTGTTTAGGAAACCATCTTAGCGTAAGTAAAATCCAAAAAAGATGTAAGAGTTTCCAAGCTTAGGTTCCCGTTCCTCATAACTCCAACTCATTTTCTTACCTTTGTATTCGTAGAAGCAACTGGGTAACATGTTCTATCAGGATATGTGAATGCATTCAGAAAAGTATTCAAGCTTCCTTTCAACAATTCAACGAATTGTTCTTTCAAAGGATACTTTCTTGAACCACACAACACACTGTGTTCCAATATGTGTGGAATCCCAGTTGAATCCTTCCTGCATTATCAAATAGGTAAGGCATAATGATCAGACCTTTTGCAACCCAAAAACGTGTCTCGTTGTCCAGAAAACTATAACTGCCTGAAAATTATTTTCTTGTATTCTTAGCATTTTAATGATAATATCTAACAATGTATCTGATTGAAATTAATATAATCAAATAAAATGAAAAGAGAAAAAAAAAAAGACGTTATCAAACAGTGAGACAGAGTACATTTACAATACTTACGGAGGAGTTCGAAAGACAATGCCGAAGACCTTGTTCTCATCATCGTTGGATACAGACATGACCTCAGCACCGGTTTTCTTGTGCTTGAAAAGCACAGCCTTTGATTTACACTCTCCAATGAACTCTTCCGAAACCTTCTCGAATCCAAGCTTCTCCGCCACTTCATTGCTGACTTCAGCACCCTCTACACACACAAAGAAAACCAATCACAGATCTCAATTCAACACACCAATCACAATAACTTAAAAGAGGAGTTTCAATTTTTTTTCCAAATAATAGATCATTTCTAACGATTAACAAACACAAATTTACAAGAATTGAACATAATTGTTTTTTTCTTTGCCGGTAATCATTCAATGAACCAATAAAATTACTGCTTAATTAAACGTAGGAGATTAATTAAATAAATAACGGGAAAAGAGCTGAAATTTAGAAAGAGTGAAACGACAAATTTGCACCTGGAGACGAGGGAGTGGAAGGAGAGGCGACGGCGCGAGGAGAGAGAGACGAGAAGTGTTTGTTGAATTGAAGAGAGTAAGATGATAAGGAGAGGTGTAATCTGCTGTCGCCGCGGAGGAGGGAGCGCCTGGTGAGGTTGTTGATCAGACGGTGGTGATTTCTCCTCGCAACAGCAACTGATGATGATGAAAATTTGGCGCGAGGTACGAAAGAGAAAGTAGAATCTGTTGGAAGCGAGGGAAGTACAAGAGAGAGAACGAAGCAACGCGGCTCGCTCCATTGTTAGAAGAAGGGTAGGTACTACGGAGAGAGAGCCTAAAATAGGTAGCTTATCCTTTTAATATCAATGGTCATGGCTATGAAGCTTGGTTAAACGATCATGCTGATTTTGCTCGTGTTTTTCTCGCCGGTGACAGTGCTGGTGGCAATATTGTGCACAACATGGCCGTTCAAGCGAGTTTTGAAGACTTAAATGGGATAAAACTGGCAGGAATTTGCTTGGTTCAGCCATATTTTTGGAGACATGATGAAGTTGTTGATAAGTGTTGGGTATTTGTATGTCCAAATACAAGTGGGTACAATGATGTGAGAATAAACCCATGTTAGGGTGCTGTAATTCGAGTCAATCTTGTACTTAACTGGCATAATATTCTTGTGATATTCTCTCTTCCATTCTTGGTATGTAAATCAATTAGTTTAGGAAGGTTGATTGATTATAGGAGGTCTAGCTTGATTTGTGGAGAATACTCGAAATATAATCTTGTATATATATGTATAGGATGGAATAACAGAGCAGGGTTTTTCACACCAAAATCAGTTTGTTCATGGTATCAGAGCTTTGCCATGGAGACCAAATCAGACACATCAAAGGTGAGTGATGAACATGTGAAAAATCAGATTTCACCATATTACCTCTCGGCAAGTGATAATCCTGGGAATATTATCACACAAGTTCAACTAAAGGGAGACAATTACGATGAATGGGCACGAGCGATAAGAACGGCGCTACGAGCCAAAAAGAAATTCGGCTTTGTTGACGGAAGCATGAAAGAACCTGCGAAGGAACCTGAGCTAGACGATTGGTGGACAGTCAATTCCATGATAGTGTCATGGATCTTGAACACAATCGAACCAACCTTGCGCTCCACCATAACCCACATGGAAGTGGCGAAGAAGTTATGGGATGATATAAAAGAGCGGTTCTCGGTTGGAAACAGACCACGTGTTCATCAACTCAAATCTGAACTGGCTGAATGTAAGCAATGAGGAATGACCATCTTGAGTTATTATGGCAAGCTGAAACTAATTTGGGAGGAATTGGCAAATTATGAACAATATCCGATATGTAGCTGTGGAGGATGTGCATGTGAATTGGAAGCCAAGCTTAACAAGAAACGTGAATAAGAGAGGCTTCATCAATTTTTAATGGGCCTGGACGATACAATATATGGGTCCGTTCGTTCTAATATTTTAAGCACCGATCCCCTATCGCCATTAAACAGAGCATATTCCTTGGTTGTTCAAGAGGAGAGGGTGCAGACCATAACTCGGGGAAAGGAAGGACGTGGAGAACCAGTAGCATTTGCTGTTCAAGGAGGAGTGAAAGGGCAAATAGAGATCAGAGAAAAATCTAGTGTAATCTGTAAACACTGCAGAAAAACGGGGCATGATGCGGATTCGTGCTTCCAATTGATTGGGTATCCAGAATGGTGGGGAGATCGATCACGGACTGGTGGGCGTGGAGCAGGTCGTGGTCAAGGTGGACAACGTCAGGGCATAGCACAAGGAGGAAAAGGGAGAGGAAGTCAGATTAAAGCCAATGCAGCCCACGTGACAAGTGAAGGAAGTGGCATACAGGGCCATGTCTTAGATGCAGATAAAACTGGACTCAAGGGGCTGAGTAACGAGCAATGGAGTATGCTTCTTAATCTTTTGAACTCACAGACGGAAAAGAATCAAGAAAAACTAAATGGTAAGTATAATATGAGAGCTTGGATAATTGATACCGGAGCCTCTCATCATATGACAGGGAGCCTCAAATTGCTATGTGACGTGAAGACTGTAATCGCATGCCCAGTTGGTCTACCAGATGGGAAAGAAGTAATGGCAGAGAAGAAAGGGAACATTGTCCTTGATGGACGTCTAAAATTAACCAATGTGTTATATGTGCCTAGTTTGAATTGTAATCTGATTTCAGTGTCACAATTGGTCGAAGAATCAAATTGTATTATCCAGTTCACTAATAAATTTTGTGTTATACAGGACCGCACTTCGAGGATGCTGATTGGTGCGGGTGAACAACGCGGGGGGCTCTACTACTTCCGAGAAATTGAATCTACAAGAGCATTGCAGACTGTTGCAAAAGGGACAATTGATCTTTGGCATCAGAGGTTGGGCCACCCTTCTGAAAAAGTTATTAAATTGTTGCCAATGGTTGATACTACGAAAAATAAGGCATATCCCAAGAATTGTGATGTTTGTTTACGTGCAAAACAATGTCGTAATGAATTTATTTCTAGTAATAATAAAGCTTCTGCTGTTCTGGAAATGATTCACTGTGATTTATGGGGTCCATATAGGACGCCGACTTTTTGTGGTGCTTATTATTTTCTGACTATTGTGGATGATTTTTCGAGAGGATTGTGGGTTTATTTGGTAAATAACAAATCAGATGTGGGATGAATCATTCGCAATTTCTTGGTTATGGTGGAAAGACAATTTAATGCTTTTGTGAAAATAGTTCGTAGCGATAATGGTACTGAGTTCACTTGCTTAAATGGATTTTTTGCTACCCGTGGGATAATTCATCAAACCTCATGTGTCGGAACACCCCAACAGAATGGAAGAGTTGAACGAAAACATCGTCATATTCTTAATATTGCTAGAGCACTTCGTTTCCAGGCAAACTTGCCACTTGAGTTTTGGGGAGAGTGTATATTGACAACAAGTTATTTGATAAATAGAACTCCAACTCTTATTTTAGAAGGAAAGACACCGTATGAAGTTTTATTTGGGAAGACACCTTCATATGACAATTTGCGAGTGTTTGATTGTTTGGCTTACGCTCATAACCGTGGGAATAGAGGAGACAAATTCGATAGTCGAAGCCGAAAATATATCTTTGTTGGGTACCCTTTTGGGAAAAAAAGGGTGGACCATGTATGACCTGGAGACAAAAGAGTTTTTTGTCTCTCGGGATGTGGTATTTGTGGAGCATGAGTTTCCTTATATGAAGGATGTAATTTGTGATGAAGAAACAAGGAATATGACAGGATATAATGATGTTTTTGTAGACAATGTAGAATGTAGAGCATATGCAGGTGAGCAACCTGTTAGGGAGGAAAATAGCATAAATGGACAAATAAAGGAAACAAGGGAGGAGCCTGTTGATAGTGTGGCTCCTGAGGCAAGGGGGGTTGCTGGTATAGAACCACAATTGGGACGAGGACATCGACAACGCCAATTGTCTACAAGGCTGAAGGACTATGTGATCCACACCACACAGGTGTTGCACCCCTCTATTCGGCCCCTTGCATGTTCACTTGGCCATATGCAATCCTCAGGTAGCCTCTATCTTATAGCACGTTATGTGAACTGTGATAAATTTTCTTTGCGATATTGTGCTTTCTTGGCAGCCATAATTGCAGGTGTTGAACCCAACTCATTTGCTAAGGCAGTCAAAGATAAGAAATGGAGGGAAGCAATGCAACAGGAGATACATGCACTAGAAAATAATGGCACATGGATAATGGAACCATTGCCAGTTGGGAAACGAGCTATTGGGTGTAAATGGGTGTTTAAGATCAAGTATCAAGCTGATGGGACGGTTGAACGTTACAAGGCTCGTTTGGTGATACTTGGCAACAAGCAAGTTGAGGGAATTGATTATAAGGAGACGTTTGCACCCATGGCCAAATTGGTGACTGTTCGAACCTTCCTCGCAGTAGCTGCAGCTCGAAAATGGGAACTTCATCAAATGGATGTACATAATGCTTTCTTACATGGTGATTTGAATGAAGAGGTGTACATGCGTATGCCTCCTGGCTTTCATTCTCAGCAACGAGGAATGGTGTGTCGCTTACGAAAGTCATTATATGGTCTTAGACAAGCTCCTCGATGTTGGTTCGCTAAGTTAGCTGCTGCGCTGAAAAATTATGGCTTTTCACAATCATATTCCGACTACTCTCTCTTTACTCTTCATCAGCATGAGCGGCAGATTCATGTTCTTGTCTACGTTGATGATATCATTGTAACGAGAAATGATCATGCTGCTATTCAGAACTTTAAAACATACTTGAGTGATTGTTTTCATATGAAGGATTTGGGGGTGCTGAAATATTTTCTTGGGATTGAGGTGGCTCGAGGTCCAGATGGGATTTTTCTCTGTCAACGCAAATATGCTTTAAACATCATTACTGAAACTGGTTTGCTCGGGGCAAAACCTGTTTCCTTTCCATTAGAGCAAAATCACAATCTCGCTTTGACAGATGGACCTTTTCTTGATGATCCTGAGCGCTACCGGCGTCTGGTGGGTAGGTTGATTTATCTTTCAGCAACTCGTTCGGAATTGTCCTATGCTGTGCATATGTTGGCTCAATTCATGCAACAGCCATGAGAAGCTCATTGGGATGCCGCCTTACGGGTTGTACGGTATTTAAAAGGAAATCCTGGGCAAGGTATTCTGTTAAGGACTGATTGTGACTTGACCTTGTATGGTTGGTGTGACTTAGATTGGGCGAGCTGTCCGTTGACACGTCGGTCCTTGACTGGATGGCTTGTTATGCTTGGTCATTTTCCTATCTCTTGGAAGACTAAGAAACAACACACTGTCTCCCGGTCATCAGCAGAAGCAGAGTATCGTTCTATGGCTACCACTACATGTGAGTTAAAGTGGCTGAAAGGATTATTAATGTCATTGGGTGTGCATCATACCACTCCAATGAGACTTTATTGTGATAGTCATGCAGCCTTGCATCTTGTTGCCAATCCCGTGTTCCATGAGCGAACAAAGCACATAGAAGTTGATTGTCATTTTGTTCGCGATGAGATTCAAAATGATTCCATTCGCCCATCCTATGTTCCTACTCAATCTCAATTGGCCGACATCTTCACTAAAGCATTGGGTGGTCGACACTTTGATTCATTTCTTCGCAAGTTGGGCATACGAAACTTGCATGCTCCAACTTGAGGGGGGGTGTTAAGGTGCTGTAATTGGAGTCAATCTTGTACTTAACTGGCATAATATTCTTGTGATATTCTCTCTTCCATTCTTGGTATGTAAATCAATTAGTTTAGGAAGATTGATTGATTATAGGAGGTCTAGCTTGATTTGTGGAGAATACTCGAAATATAATCTTGTATATATATGTATAGGATGGAATAACAGAGCATGGTTTTTCACACCAAAATAAGTTTGTTCAACCCAGCTGCTGACTCTAGGTTAATGAGCCTGAGGTGCCCCAGGGTTCTCGTTTGTGTTGCCGAGAAGGATAATTTGAGAGATAGGGGATTGCTTTATTATGAGACTTTGAAAAATTGTGGTTGGGCTGGAGAAATTGAGATTGTGGAGACAGAAGGAGAGGATCATGTGTTTCACTTGTTCAATCCAGATTCTGAAAAGGCTGTGGCCTTGATGGATAAATTAGCTTCATTCCTAAATCAAGATAATGTTTTCTGATGTGATCACCAGGAACTTAGTAATCTGTGTACTCTTAAATTTAATGTTGTTCAGCATCATATTTCTCTTTGGTTTTACATTATGGACATCATTTCTTTTACCAGCAATTTCATATATGTATTAATGTCTATATAAGAACATTCAAATGCCCCATTGATGTGTGTATAATTTACAAGTGATATTGTGTACCTTACCATAAGAACAATAAGGAAAGAAAATGAATAGAGTTTAATTGTAGGAGCCATTGTTACTGTTGGATCCAATTCAATGTGATTATCAAATCAAGAAGAGATCAAGAAAGAATTCAGGATCTAAATCTAAAGATTAATCAATGAGATCATAGGGACATGCAAAATCAAATCAAGAACATCACAAGAGCAATTTATGTGGCTTGACAAGCTTGCTTATATCTGCAAGAGAAAACAACCACGGCAAGCATTAACAGATGCCGATTAAAAGATTACACTCAGCACTCTGCAAAGAACAAATCCCATGTTTACAATCTTGGCTAACTCTCTCTAAGTTGCAAGAAAATTTCTCAAAAACAACTGTTTCAATTCTGTTCAGCTGGTAACCTCAATAAGCTGCTAGCTCATCTGTGCCTTGTCAGCAGCCTAGTAATATTACTAGCAGATTGTAAACCATCATTTCAATAATGTTACCCGGTCTGGAACAAAGCACGACTTACCTGAATTTTACTTGCAATTAATAAAATAGCACTAAAAATAAAAATCATATTTCACCTTTTTTTTCCCCTCCGGAAGTAAAAGACCAAAAGTTCGGTAAATAACTCGTAAAACATTTGGGGTCTTTCCAACATTTCAATCATGCTCTTCTAGCTACAAAATGAATTTGTTGAATATATATTTGTTGTTAATTGAGTGATATTATATTCAGTCAAATTTATGGAGGCGAAGAATCTTGTCAATTATTTACAGAAAGCACTAATTAAGTCTATTATCAATCCCATTGACGTGTATATGAGACCGAACTTGAGCAAGAACTTTGTTGGCTGTTGTTGATGCGAGATTCTGGTTACCCTCCTTACACAACCAGGATCTCTGCTCGATCAACTCTACCAAGATCAGGATCTCTCCTCGTAATGCTTCTTTTCTAGAAGTTCCTGCGTACACAGAGACAGGTCAGAGCATGCCGGTTGTTTTTCCGGCGTAAATCCTCCGACGCTCAAGTCAGAAATGAAGGTTTTTGTGTTCCTGGGAATGCTAGCCACAAATCTTATGGCGTATCAATTCTTTAGAGCTCTTTTTTTTTTCTCAGTTCTAATCTCAAAAATTCTAACCCTTTTACCTTCGTTGGCTGCCTTTTTATAGGCTTCTTCTGAGTTCAGATCTTCCCCACCATCACGCCCGTTACCTTCCCACCTCTCGAAAATGGATGCTCCGTTTCTGCAATCGTGGGTGGTTGCATGGCCTTCGTGCCTTGATTCTCGGATTGGAGAGGACGTCTCGCTAACTGTCGTTGATCGAGTCTCTTTGCCTCGACCGTTAGCAGGAATGGCTTTATGCCTCTAACAGGAGTTCGACCTCGTGGATGGCATATTCGTGGACGAACAGAATATTCCTGCTCCTGTTCCCCTACTACCAGACTCTTACAGGATACACCTGTTCGCAGAACTCTGCCACCAGATATCTGCTCATCACGTCTGGTCTCGTCGAAGTACTTCCCCCAAACACCGGTCCCCCAGTTTCTAGTGTTGGGTAATGTAGTGGACCAGCAGTAGAAACTCATTAGTTCTGATTTGCGCGGGATAGGAAGAGGTCTTGAGGAGTCGTGTCGCATTAAATTGTGGGTGAGGTGATGTGGTAGAGATTTGTCCCTCCATTTGAATTTCAAACCGGTGGCTATGCAACCCTTGGAACTCGTGCCCTTAAATGTTGATAGCCCGTGGGTTTATTTCTCATTAAGGAACCTAAAAATCCCAACGACGAAATTCATCTCTCAGCCCTTTTTTACTTCTCCGGTGACTGAATAACTTTTTTCCTTCGACGTAGAAGCTATCATCCCTGCCTCTACTTCGTCGGGCCTCTACTTCGTCGGGCCTCAACTGCAGGTATTACCTCTATTTTCTCGTTCCTAGATTGCTATAGAAAATTTCCTTTCTCTTTGTTTTGTTTGGGTAGTGTTTGGTGATATTGCTCTGGTCGTAGCTTAGGAGATGTCAAAAGGTAAAGAGAAAGTCATTGAAGTTGATGACGACGAGTTAGATTTCCTGCCTAGTCTGCTCACTGATCCTGCCTTTGACCCCGGGATCCCCTTAGAACCCATTAGACATAGTGTTGGGACTAGCGCTGGGAGGATGTCCCCCCAAGCAACCTCTTCAAGCGGAAACAACGGTGAGGATGGGTCTTCTGGCTCAGAAAACACCCTGAGTGAGGATCAAGGAGGTGATTCTGGTGAGGTGTCCCCATTAGGAACATCGTGACCAGAAGGGCGGAATACAGTAGGAGGTAGAGCCCTATCACGGGATTACGCCATTGATTACATGACGTGCACGACCACGTTTGACGAGCTCACTGACCTCCGGCTTAGGTATAGTATTCCTGGTGAAATACCTCTTAAGATCCCAGGAAAGAAGGATACCCCTAGCCGGCCTCCTAGGGGATATGTTACCTTATTTTTGGAGAGTTTTAAGTATGGGCTGAGGTGTCCCTTGCAACTCTACTTTGCCCGAATTCTTAACGGGCTAAATCTAGCTCCTGGTCAGCTGAACCCCAACGGGTGGAGAGTACTCTCTGGTCTGTTCATATTGTGGGACATATGTTACCAAAGCAAGCCCACAGTTGATGAGGTGAAGCACCTGTATCAACTGAAAAGCAGCCCCAAAGATGCTGGCTGGTATTACTTCCAATCAAGTACTAAGACCAGAAAATCCATAACCGACCTCTCTACTGGTGGTGGTGCGAATTGGAAGAGAAAGTTCTTTTTTGCTGGGGGTCCCTAGGGTCAAGTGGCACAGATTGACGGGAAGGATTATTGCGTCCCACCCCGTTTCGTGGTCCCAGGTTGCCTGCTCGCTTTAGATGTCTTGTATCCATAATTGTTCTCGCTTTACTGGTTTGTCTCTAACCAAATGTCTGTTTGTATTGTAGGTTCTTAGAGTATTCACTTCCCACTCAAACCTGACCAGCTCAAACAGGTCGAGGCTATACTGGCCAATTCCTGCTCGAGCCAAGAGCTAATAATTACTTATAACCTGCTCGAGTCTTGTTTGGTGCCCTCCGGCCATAAGATGGAGGATGCTGTGATTGGGGCTCTGACTCGAAAACGTCCTCGACCTCAAACTGTAAAGAGGAACCAGAACAAGGACGCTCCCACTGTGAAGCGGGTGAATATTGTGCAGCATGTTCCTTCATTGAAGACTCTACCTCCTCTTCCTGCCAAAGTCAGAGAAACTAGTGGAGCAGCCATTGATCCTGCTTCCTCTTCTCATCCGGTCGGGCCTAGATCTCGTTTATCTGACAATCGAGCAGAGCACTTGGTCCATTATCTCAACGAGCTATCTAAACTCGTGAGCAAGAAGGACCTGGAAGACTTTGATGGCTGCGTCCTAGGTGAGCTGGTGGGGGCCATGTAGTATAACGCTTTCCATCTCAGCTGCATGACCATTTACTATAAGGCCAAGGTTGGCCGTTTTGACCGGAAGATGAAGGAGGACATTCATTCAGCGATGACCCGAGCTGACGATGCCGAGAAGAAATCAGGAGACCTGAATCTCGAGAATCTGAAGCTGATAGAGCAAGAATCTCTTACTCAAGCAAAGACCATTACTCTCGAGGAAGAGCTGACTAAGGTCAAGGAGGATCTGCAAAGGCAGAAGATTATGTACGAGGCTCAGCTCGAATCTCTCTGTGATTCCTACCGGGTTCAGGTCGAGAACTTGGAGAAGGAGGCTGACAACCAATACGACCAGGGACTCCGACATTCCTATCGTTGCATCATGGCCGTCCTTGGGAAGCAGCACCATGATTTGAAGATGGATGACCTTGCCGCTTGTGTTGCTCAACACATGGACGAGGAGGCAGCAAAAAAGAATGCCGAAGAGGTGGAGCCAATTCTGGTTGAGGAGGAAAACTCTCCTCCTCGTACAATCCCTGCTGATGTTGGTGAGGCGAGTACCCCCCCGGATGCAACTGGTGATACCCCCTGTACCTGAGGTGGACTAGCCAATTGAGGCTGCTCGGCTTACTGACCCGCTGTCTTCTTAAACATGTTTCTTGTGTTGTAATGAACTTTGTATGTGAAAGTTATCAGCCTTGCTAGTTATTGGCGGATTAATAAAAAATGTTTCTTGATTGCTTTCTTGTGTTGTAGTTGCGAGTTATTATTATTATTATTTTATTTTTGAGAGTCTGCTCGCCTTCGCTTGGTTGAGCATGTCCTGGTAGGCTTGGCCTCTGGTCTCGCCATAAGACAGGCTTTGAGACTTGATGAGCCTTGACATGCCTTAGTAATTTCTTCAATGCTTGGGATTCTGCTCGTCTTCGCGTGGTCGAGCAGATCCTGACACGCTTGGCTTCTGGTTTCACCATAAAACAGGCTTTGAGACTTGATGAGCCTTTGCATGCCTTAGAAATTTTTCGATGCTTGGGAGTCTGCTCGCCTTTTCTTGGTCGAGCAGATCCTGGCACACTTGGCTTTTAGTCTCGCCATAAAACAGGCTTTGAGACTTGATGAGCCTTTGCATGCCTTAGAAATTTTTCGATACTTGGGAGTCTGCTTGCCTTCTCTTGGTCGAGCAGATCCTGGCACGCTTGGCTTCTGGTCTCGCCATAAAACAGGCTTTGAGACTTGACGAGCCTTGGCATGCCTTAGAAATTTTCGATGCTTGGGAGTCTGCTTGCCTTCTCTTGGTCGAGCAGATCCTGACACGCTTGGCTTCTGGTCTCGCCATAAACAGGCTTTGAGACTTGGTGAGCCTTTGCATGCCTTAGTAATTTCTTCAATGCTTGGGGTTCTGCTCGCCTTCGCGTGGTCGAGCAGATCCTGGCACGCTTGGCTTCTGGTCTCGCCATAAACAGGCTTTGAGACTTGGTGAGCCTTTGCATGCCTTAGAAATTTTTCGAACAGTACAGTTGACTGGAATTCCTCATTGATTCACTTATTATTGAATTCGGCTTTACATGAGATTGCTTTGAAATAAGAAATAAAAAATAAAAAACAAAAAACAACGAGCACGAACAGAAATAACTTTAAAACATGAACAAGTCTTACTAAAAATATTTCCTGAGTTGTGTCGCATTCCATGGGCGTTTCACCTCGTGGCCATCCGTGCGAACCACCTTGTAAGCTCCGGGTCCAACTAGCTGCTTGACCCTATATGGCCCCTCCCAATTTGGTCCGAGTACTCCTTAGACTGAGTCTTTTGTGTTCTGATTCACTCTCCTCAACACCCAATCTCTGACCTTGAACTGTCGTACATTCACCTTCTGGTTGTAGTACCAAGCAACCCTCTGCTGGTAAATGGCTGATCGCCTCGATGCTTGTTTCCTTTTCTAGGTTAGCAGATCCAAATTCAAGCACGTCTGGTCGTTGTTCTCTTGCTTATCGAAATGATCTGTCCGGTGCGTGGTTGTTCCTATCTCGGCTGGTACAACCGCCTTGTGTCTGAAGGCCAAGGCGAATAGAGTTTCCCCAGTTGCTGTCTTATGGGTTATCCTGTATGCCCATAGTACAACTGATAGCTCATCAACCCAAGCACCATTTTTTGGTGCCAAGCCTGATTTTTAAAAGCCTCTTGATCGTCTTGTTGGCTGCTTCTACTTGCCCGTTAGACTGTGGGTGATCAGGCGAGCAATATTTCAACTCTATCCCGAGATTCTGGCAAAAATCCCTGAAGCTGTGATTATCGAACTGCCTGTCATTATCCGTTATTAAGGCATAGGGGATCCTGTACCGACAGACCAAGTTTCTCCACATGAAGTCTGTTGTCTTCTTCTCTGTGATCCTGCTAAGGGCTTCTACCTCTATCCACTTCGTGAAGTAGTCTATCGCAACTATTGCATGTGTTGCTGCTCTTCGTCCCTTTGGCAACGGACCGATCAGATCAATTCCCCATTGAGTAAATGGCCAAAGGGAGGCCATAGAGGTGAGCTTCTCTAGTGGTTGGTTGGAGAAACTTGCAAAACTCTGGCAGCTTACACAGCTCTTGGTCTTCTCCTGCACATCCTGGTGCATTGTCGGCCAGAAATATCCCTGCCTTAGAACCTTGTGGGCCAAGGACCTCCCACCAGAATGGTTTCCGCAAATTTCTTCATGTACTTCTCTCAGTACGTAATCCGCGTCGTCCTCATCTAAACACCGAAGGAACGGTAGCGTATACCCTCGCCGATATAGTACCCCATCAATCATTGTGTATCTCGAGGCCTGGGCTATAATTTTCCGAGCTCGCAGCTTATCTAGTGGTAATACCCCATCTCTAAGGTATGAAATTATCGGATCCATCCACAAGCATTTTTATTCTATCCGCAGCACCTTCAGATTTTGCTCGATACTCGGGTTGGACTTCACCTCCAGAGGGATCGACTTTGGCATTTTTGGGTCTGCTACCGCTGCCATCCTGGCCAAAATATCTGCTCGACTATTCTGCTCCCTGGGGATTTATATCACCTTTACCGCTTCAAATTTTCCCATCATCTGCCTGACTATCTTCAGGTATTGCTCCATCTTCTCTTCTCTCGGTTGAAATCTTTCACTGACATGATTCGCAACCAGCTGGGAATCATTTCTAATCTTCACTCTATCTGCTTTCACGGCCTTAGCCAATTCCAAACCTGCTATCAAGGCTTCGTACTCTGCCTGGTTATTTGTGGCCGCAAATTGTAACTTTACAGCATAAGAGATCTCCTCCCCCTCTGGGCCTTCCAAGACAATTCCTGCTCCTGATCCTTGCTCCCCTGATGACCCATCTACAGACATCTGCCATACTCGGGCTTCGCTGCTGTCTGTAGCAATATCTAGCTGGTCCAAACATATTTCAGGCTCTACAAACTCTGCTACAAAATCGGTCATTGCTTGTGCCTTTATCGCTGGTCGGGGTTTGTAATCAATGTCGAACTCGCTCAGCTCTATAGCCCACTTCACGAGCCAACCAGAGGCATCCGACTTGTGTAGGGTTTGACGCAACAGCTGGTTTGTTATTACCGAGACGGGGAATGCTTGAAAGTACGGTCTCAGCTTCCGAGCAGCGACCACAAGAGCGAGTGCCCATTTCTCCAAAGGTGGGTATCGAGTCTCAGCGTCAAGCAGGGCCTTGCTGGTGTAGTATATCGGATACTGAACCCCTTCTTCCTCTCTCACCAGAACAGAACTTGTGGCACGATCTGATACCGCCAAATACAAAGATAACTTGTCCCCATCCCTTGGTGTGGACAGCAGGGGTGCTTGCTGCAAGTATTGCTTCAAGCTTTGAAAGGCCTCTTCGCATTCTGGGGGCCATTCTGTTTTTTTCCCTCTCCTTATCACTTGAAAGAATGGCTGACACTTATCTGTAGCCTTGGATATGAATCAGCTCAATGCCGCCAGCCTCCCCGTAAAGCTCTGCATCTCCTTCAGGTTACGAGGAGACGTCATCTGTGTTAACATAAATATGTTAATAATATTGATTTTGATGATAAAAAATTTTAAATGATTTTTGATAAAAGTATTGGAGCTATTTCTTAATAAACGAGAGCCTTAGTAATCATTCCATTCATGCTTCATAAAAGATGGACTTTAAAATTAAAAAAAAAAGATTCTCTGCAAAAACTGGTTTAAAATGCAATTCTGGTTATAAACGGTTCACCGTTTATTTAAACGGTTAATCGATAACAGCCAGAGAGCAAACATTTTCCCTAAACCTCTAACCGTTTATGAAAAACGGAAAACACAAAAGATAGGGAGGCTACTGGAAATTAACGGTAAACCGTTTTTTAAACGGTTAACCGATTATCACCAGAGAGCAACATATTACCTAAGCTCTAACCGGTTATGCTTAACAGAAATCACCCAAAATGGGAAGGCTACTGGAACCTAACGGTGAACCGTTTATTTCAAACGGTTAACCGATAATATCCAGAAACGTTACTTCATGCAAGTCCTTAACCGTTTAGTGTAAATGGATAACAAATGCTCTTCTTGCAGGTCTCTGGAAGTTAACGGCGAAGGGGCAATCCTAAACGGCAAACCGTTTATTTGAAATCTGGCCTAACGGTAACTTTGACCAACCGAAACGGTTAACCGGTAATGGTTAACGGCGAACCGTTTTCTGTCCGACAGTTTGTAACGGCTAGATTTTCAAATCCAAGTATAAATAAGCTCATTCAAATTCAAAGAAGATTGATCACAACACGACCATTTTGAGCTAATATTTGAGAATACAATCTTCATAGAGCTTAGAACACATTCTTGCTTCATCTACTCACATATTAAGCATCATTGTGTAATCTTATATATTGTGAGAGGCAAAACAGTTTGTAATCTTTTACTTTGAGTGATTGTAAGTGTTGGGATACATTTGGGTTAAGAGATTGGGGATAATCTCTTGTTGTAAAGGTCCATTGACACCTTGGAAGTCAAGTGTAAGCATTTGAAGCCTTGGAGGCTTGCTTAGTGGAATCCTCAAGCCCGGAAAGCTTGGAGGCGTGGACGTAGGCGAGGTTGGCCGAACCACGTAAAAATCTCGGTGTTTGAATCCCTCTTCCCTTATCTTTTTATATTGTGATCATCTTAATTGTTATTGCTTTGAATCTGATTTATAATTGTATTAAGTTTTTATTTAATAAATTGAATAATTTTTTAGAATCCCAATTCACCCCCCTCTTGGGTTGCATACTTGTATTTCAATTGGTATCAGAGCCTCGTTCTCTTATTAAGACTTAATCGTCTAGAGTAAAAGATCCATGGCAACCCTAAATGACTCAACCTTTAGAGAAGGGCAATCCACAACTAGACCACCATTTTTCGATGGTAATGACTATGCTTATTGGAAAACTAGAATGAGAATCTATTTGCAAGCCTTAGATTATGAAATTTGGGAAGTTGTTTGTGATGGTCCATTCATGCCTACTTTCAAAGATGAAGTAGGAGATGATATTCCTAAACCATCGAGTCAATGGAGTGAGTTAGAAAAGAGAAAGATGTCTCTAAACTCCAAGGCTATGAATGCTTTGTTTTGTGCCCTTGATAAGAAAGAATTCCATAGAGTATCTAGTTGTGAAAGTGCACAAAAGATATGGAACAATCTTGAAGTTGTCTATGAAGGGACAAATCAAGTGAAAGAGTCTAAAATCAGTAGATACACTCGTCAATATGAGTTGTTCCAAATGGAACAAAATGAAAATGTGTATTCTATGTACACTAGATTCACGGACATAGTGAACACCCTAGGTGCCTTAGGGAAAACCTTCTCAAATAGTGAGAAAGTTAAGAAAATCATTAGGTCACTTCCAAAAGAATGGAGACCTAAAAGAACCGCTATTGAAGAGGCCAAAGATTTAAATACTTTACCTCTTGATGATTTAATTGGTTCTCTTATTTCGTATGAAGAGGATTTAGCTGCAGAAAAAGGACATGAGGAGAAGAAGAAAATCATTGCTCTCAAAGCTTCAAAATATGAGAGTGATGGGGAGAGTGAACCGGATGATGAAGAGCTAGCCATGCTAGCAAGGAGGTTCAGAAAATTCTTCAAGAAAACCGGAGAGCGAAGAAATTTCAGAAACTTCAAGAACTATAGGGAGAAGAAGGAGGCAATCACTTGCTATGAATGCAAGAAGCCTGGACATATAAGATCGGAGTGCCCACTTATCAACAAACTTAAGAAGAAAGCAATGGTTGCAACTTGGGATGATAATGAGGAAGAATCAAATGATGAAGAAGGATCGCAAGAAGTATCAAACCTAGCACTCATGGCAATAGGAGGGGATGATGATCTCAATGAGGTAAGTGATCCTACCTATGATGAATTATATGATGCTTTTCAAGATTTGCATAATGAGTTGATGAAAATTGGTAAAAAGAATGTATGTCTTAAAAAGGAAATGAAAAAGCTTAAAAATGAAAATGAATCTCTAAATGCAAGAATTGTATGCCTAGAAGTAGGAAACAAAACATTGCATGATGAAATTGCATTATCAAATGAGAAACCTAGCATTTTACATGAGCATTTGAAATCACACATAGATGAGTTGAAAAATGAGAACGAATTGCTCAAGAAAAAGAATAATGAATTGAATGAAATTGTTTTGAAATTTACAAATGGGCAAAAGATGTTGGATAATATGCTTAACTCACAAAAATGTGTTTTTGATAAAGGAGGACTTGGATATAAGCCTAACTTGAAGCAAAAGTATTATAAGAATTATTTTGTTAAAGCTACCTCCACACATGATCATAAGATTGTATGTCATTATTGTAATCAAAATGGTCACATGAAATTTAGATGTCCCGTGAAAAGGAATGCATATTATGGTATCAAATGCATTTGGGTTCCAAAAGGAACCGTTGCTAACCCTCAAGGACCCAAAAAACTTTGGGTACCTAAAACTTGAGATTTTTTCTTGTAGGGCTTGAAGAAGAAAAATAAATGGTACTTGGACAGCGGTTGTTCAAGGCACATGACCGGAAACTATGCATGGTTCTCAAGCTTCACCAAAATTGAAAATGGTGGAGACGTATCTTTTGGAGACAACTCAAAAGGAAAAATTCTTGGAATTGGAAATGTTGGTAAAGTCTCTTCAACTCTAATTGAGAATGTATGGTTGGTTGAAAACTCGAAACACAACTTAATTAGCATTAGTCAATTATGTGACAAAGGCTATAAAGTTATTTTTGATAAATTTAGTTGTGTTATTGAGAACTCATGTGATGGCAAGACCTTATTTGTTGGAAATAGATGTGGTAATGTTTATATCATTGACATAGAATGTGTATCTAATCTTGATAAATGTTTTTCGGCATTGCATGATGATTGTTGGTTGTGGCATAGAAGGTTAGGACATGCAAGTATGGATTTGATTTCAAAAATTTCGAAAGATGATTTAGTTAAAGGTCTTCCGAAAATTGGTTTTCAAAAGGATAAAATTTGTAAAGCTTGTCAATTTGGAAAACAAATTAAAACTTCTTTCAAGAATAAAAACCATATTTCTACTTCAAAACCACTTGAACTTCTTCACATAGATCTTTTTGGGCCATCTAGATATTCAAGTCTAAATGGCAAATATTATGCTTTTGTGATAGTGGATGATTATTCTAGATATACATGGGTATTATTCTTAGCCAATAAGGATGATGCTCTTGATGCATTTAAAGTGCTTTGTAAGAAATTACAAAATGAAAAAGGGCATGGTATTGTATGCATTAGGAGTGATCATGGAGGAGAATTTGAAAATCATGCATTTGAGAGTTTTTGCAATAATCTAGGCATTGAGCATCAATTTTCTTCACCTAGAACTCCACAACAAAATGGAGTTGTTGAGAGAAAGAATAGGTCTATTTAAGAAATGGCTAGGACCATGTTAAATGAAAATGCATTACCAAAATATTTTTGGGCTGAAGCCGTCAACACCG
Source organism: Citrus x clementina (assembly GCF_000493195.1). Taxonomy (NCBI): domain Eukaryota; kingdom Viridiplantae; phylum Streptophyta; class Magnoliopsida; order Sapindales; family Rutaceae; genus Citrus; species Citrus x clementina. The sequence continues at coordinate 3,312,613 of NW_006262022.1, forward strand.
CTTGTTATGTTTTAAATCGGGTGTTGATTAGACCTAATCTTAATAAAACTCCATATGAGCTTTGGAAAGATAGAAAACCCAACATTGGCTATTTTAAAGTTTTTGGATGCAAATGTTTTGTTTTGAACACAAAAGACAATCTTGGTAAATTTGATTCAAAATCCGATGTTGGTATTTTTCTTGGTTATTCAAATTCAAGCAAAGCTTATAGAGTCTACAACAAAAGAACTTTAGTTGTGGAAGAATCTATGCATGTCTCATTTGATGAGTCTAACCTCTCCTCTACGGAGAAAGTTGTTGTTGATGATGATGCAGGAGAAGAAGAACAAGAAGAAGAAGCATCAAATGACAATCAAGAGAATGCACCACATGGAATTCAAGAGGAACATCATGAAGAATCAAATGTGGAGCAAAATGAAGGTACTTCTCAAACACTCCCCAAGGAGTGGAGGTATGTCTCTTCTCACCCTAAAGATGTAATTTTAGGAGATCCCACACGAGGTATAACAACTAGATCATCACTTAGAAATACTTGTGAGCATAATGCATTCATCTCTCAAATTGAACCAAAATCCTTTGAGGATGCAGAAAATGATGAATCTTGGATTATGGCAATGCAAGAGGAGTTAAATCAATTTGAAAGAAACAATGTGTGGGAATTAGTTCCTAAACCTGAACATCAATCTATAATAGGTACTAAATGGGTGTTTAGAAATAAGATGGATGAATCCGGTGTGGTTGTAAGAAACAAAGCTAGATTAGTGGCTCAAGGTTACAACCAAGAAGAAGGTATTGATTTTGATGAAACCTTTGCTCCTGTAGCAAGGTTAGAATCCATTAGGATGTTGTTAGCATATGCATGTCATAAAGATTTTATTTTATTTCAAATGGATGTGAAAAGTGCTTTCCTAAATGGGTATATTATGGAAGAAGTGTATGTAAAACAACCCCCTGGTTTTGAAAATGAAAAATTTTCAAATCATGTTTATAAGTTGCTTAAAGCTTTGTATGGTTTAAACAAGCACCTAGAGCATGGTATGATAGACTTAAGAATTTTCTGTTGGAAAATGACTTTTCAATGGGTAAAGCGGATACTATTCTATTTGTTAAGCATAAGAACCAAGACATACTTATTGTTCAAATTTATGTTGATGATATCATTTTTGGTTCTACTAATGAGTTGTTGTGTAAAGAATTTTCATCATGTATGAGCAAAGAATTTGAGATGAGTATGATGGGAGAGTTGAAATACTTCCTTGGACTTCAAATCAAACAAAACGAGGAAGGAATTTTCATAAATCAAGCCAAGTACGTAAAGGATCTACTCAAACGATTCGGCATTGATGATTCAAAAACCAAGAATACACCAATGAGCACAACAACCAAGCTGGACAAAGATGAAAAAGGTAAAGAAGTGGACATCAAAATGTATCGAGGTATGATCGGATCCCTACTTTATTTGACTGCAAGTAGACCGGATATCATGTTTAGTGTATGTTTGTGTGCAAGATTTCAGTCTTGTCCCAAGGAATCTCATTTGCTCGCTGTTAAAAGAATTTTCCGTTATTTGAGTGGAACCATAGATATTGGCCTTTGGTATCCTAGGGGAACTCACATAGATTTAACATGTTTTTCGGATGCGAATTTTGCTGGTTATAAAGTGGATAGGAAGAGCACTAGTGGAACTTGCTATATTCTAGGACACTCTCTTGTTTCATGGTTTAGCAAGAAACAAAATTCTGTCGCACTTTCAACTACCGAGGCTGAATATATAGCTGCCGGAAGTTGTTGTGCACAAGCTCTTTGGATGAAACAAACACTTAGAGATTATGACATTAATCTTGAACAAATTCCTATTAAGTGTGATAATACTAGTGCTATAAACCTTTCAAAGAATCCCATTCAACACTCTCGAACCAAGCATATAGAAATAAGACATCATTTCTTGAGAGATCATGTTCAAAGGGGGATATTGCATTAGAGTTTATTTCCACGGAAAAACAACTTGCCGATATTTTCACAAAACCCCTTTGCGAAGAACAATTTTCAAAAATTCGGCATGAACTTGGGATGATGAAATTTTTGCATTAACATCTCTATTCATGCTATTGAGTGTACTGAATTGATTGATTACTTTTTATAAAGTGCTTGAGCTTGGTAGATAAATGATGATTTTGCGTTGATAACTCTTGATTATATGAATTGATTGGTTGAAAACTTGTCCATGAATCATGCATTAAATTGACTCATAAAATATTTTCAGATCAATTAAATGATCTTGGAATATATTATTTGCTAGCCAAAAATTAAATCAAATGTGCGAAATTGCAGATAAAATAAACGGTTAGCAGTTTCCTATAAACGGATCACCGTTTAATTCCAGAAACTAGATTTTGTGTTTGTCCATTTACCCTTTCACCGTTTTCCACAATCGGTGAACCGTTTTTCAACAGAGAATCCTCTTACAAGTTACTCCTTAGCCGTTAAGCACTTAGGCTTTCACCGTTTCCCGTTCTTCAGCCGCTGGAAGTTACCCTTTAACCGTTTCAATAAACGGTTAACCGTTTTCGCAAAGTATAAAACTGTTCAAAGGTTTTCTTCTCCTTCTCCAGTTACCCTCTCACCGTTTCCTCCATTGTTGCGCAACCGAAGGTCTCCTTGTCCTCAAATCCTCATTTTTCTTGCTTTCCGTGCCCAATCAAATCCTCAAAATCATTTCTTATCACCGTTAGAACATTTCTACCGATTCAAAACTTCAAATCGAGCCCAAAATTTAAAAATCCCAAATCTCAACCCTAACTGTCGCGGGTCGGGTTTCTTCGTTCTTAATCCGATTTCCACCTCTCTTCAACCAAATTGAACATCCTCTACTCTTTCTTAACCCTTTTATTGGTTCATTTTCGTCCCATTACGCATTGCCATGGCTGAACCCCCTCGGAGAAATATCAGGCGTAAATCTGTGCCTCCAAGGAATCCCATACCACCTTGGGAGGTCTCTGAATTTTCAAGGATTCACTTCCCCACACCTTCCTTGGCCAAGCGGTTCGAAGAACGCTTCGATGGTCGAAAGGTACTTGAATCCTTCTTTGTTGACATTGATGATTTTCGTAATTTGGTTGTATGTGGTAGAAGTATTCGGGATATGCTTCAGCCTTGGGAGTCTGGCATTGATTTTGATGACCGAGTTTATCCAAACTTAGTGCGAGTCTTTTATTCGAACATGGAAATCTCTGATACTCGCCCAAATAGGATAGTCACTCAAGTCGGCCGTGTACCCATAGAATTTGATGATGCGGACTTAGCTGACTTTCTAGGTATCCCTTGTGAGGGGCTTGACATTTATACCTCTAGGAAAACCCTCTCCTTTGATACTTTTTCTCATACTCATGGCGTCCGTAATATATGTCGTCGTAGAGACTTATCGGATGAGATTTGTATGCTTCCATTTCGGTCTCAACTTTTACCTCTCTAAGTTCGTATTCTTCACTCTATTTTACAGCACATAGTGACTCCTAGGAAGGGTCACTCGGATGAGGTTACGAGGTTGGACGTTGCCCTATTGGATAGCCTTCTTATAGACCGTCCCATTAACCTCGGGTATATTATTGTGCGACATATGTTGAGTACTCCAGTGGTCAACCACCGCTTGCTTCCTTATGGCAGTATCATCACTAAGATACTGCGACGCTTTGAGGTTCCACTTCTTGATACTGGTCACATGGAGACTAGGCGGATTGGTCCCGAGGCCATGACTAGTATCGGTTTCTCTAGGAAGAATGGAGAGTGGATAAAGACAAGCAACGCCAAAAACCGGGATACCTTGATTGCTCCAGAGGACGATCGGATGCTCAATGATATCTATCATCCCGATCAGCTTCCTGACTTTAGACTAGGCGCTCATCCTCATCCTCTGCGTCGCCGTTTTGTTCCTCAGCCTCCAGCTGACTCAGACTTTGAGGAGCGTGCGATGGATGCTGACATTCCCTCCTCTTCCGAGCTGCCACCTGCTCCTGAGCCTTCTGCTGTTCCCGAGCAGCCATCTACCTCTATGCCGCCCCCAGCTCCAGTTCAGCCCCCTGCTTCAGACGCAGTGCAGCAGCTGATCACTGATGTTCAGCGGATTTCGGAGCGCCAGCAACTGATTCTTGATCGGTTGGACACTCTTTCCCGTGACCACCAGCAGCTGCGTTCTGACTTTCAGATATTCCAGCGGCAGAGCCTTGATCAGCAGATGGAGCTTATCGCTGGACATCGCACTATTCTTGGCTATTTCGGCTATGATCCGGGGAGCACGTCTTCTCCGCCTCCGTAGTTTCTGAGCTTTGTCTTCGCACATACATTTTACATTTTGGTTGCTAGCATTCTTATTATTATTTTGATTTTGATGCATATGTGTGTGATGTTCTTGATGATTAGCTTATTAATGCTCTGTGATTGCCTAATTGGTTGGATATTGTAGAAATGGTTTCTTTGTGGATATTGGAGTGTTGGTATATTTGTGGATATTGAAGTGTTATTTTGTCTTGTTTATGGAGTTGTTGGCTTGTTGAAAGCAGAAGTTAATGTTGATCTAATTTTGGAAGTGTTTTATCTCATTTTGTATTTATGGTTTTACTCATTTTTAAGGGGAAACTCTGCCAAAATTTTCGCTTGCCAAAACCGGGCACTTTCTTTAACGGATTTGCGTATTTCTTATTTCCTCTTTTCTTTTTGATGATGAAGGGGGAGATAATTATGGTTTTTAAGATAGTTTTTTAAATGGGGAGATATTCTTTTAAGATGGATTTAAAATGGGGCGATTTAAAGCAAAAATCCTTTTATTCACATTTCTCAATTTGGCCATACATTTAGGGGGAGCACATATTAAGGGGGAGCTAAACATTTATTAGAATTTGTCATCATTAAAAAGGGGGAGATTGTTAACATAAATATGTTAATAATATTGATTTTGATGATAACAAATTTTAAATGATTTTTGATAAAAGTATTGGAGCTATTTCTTAATAAACGAGAGCCTTAGTAATCATTCCATTCATGCTTCATAAAAGATGGACTTTAAAATTAAAAAAAAAAAAGATTCTCTGCAAAAACTAGTTTAAAATGCAATTCTGGTTATAAACGGTTCACCGTTTATTTAAACGGTTAACCGATAACAGCCAGAGAGCAAACATTTTCCCTAAACCTCTAACCGTTTATGAAAAACGGAAAACACAAAAGATAGGGAGGCTACTGGAAATTAACGGTAAATCATTTTTTAAACGGTTAACCGATTATCACCAGAGAGCAACATATTACCTAAGCTCTAACCGGTTATGCTTAACAGAAATCACCCAAGATGGGAAGGCTACTGGAACCTAACGGTGAACCGTTTATTTCAAACGATTAACCGATAATATCCAGAAATGTTACTTCATGCAAGTCCTTAACCGTTTAGTGTAAATGGATAACAAATGCTCTTCTTGCAGGTCTCTGGAAGTTAACGGCGAAGGGGCAATCCTAAATGACAAACCGTTTATTTGAAATCTGGCCCAACGGTAACTTTGACCAACCGAAACGGTTAACCGGTAATGGTTAACGGCGAACCGTTTTCTGTCCGACAGTTTGTAACGGCTAGATTTTCAAATCCAAGTATAAATAAGCTCATTCAAATTCAAAGAAGATTGATCACAACACGACCATTTTGAGCTAATATTTGAGAATACAATCTTCATAGAGCTTAGAACACATTCTTGCTTCATCTACTCACATATTAAGCATCATTGTGTAATCTTATATATTGTGAGAGGCAAAACAGTTTGTAATCTTTTACTTTGAGTGATTGTAAGTGTTGGGATACATTTGGGTTAAGAGATTGGGTATAATCTCTTGTTGTAAAGGTCCATTGACACCTTGGAAGTCAAGTGTAAGCATTTGAAGCCTTGGAGGCTTGCTTAGTGGAATCCTCAAGCCCGGAAAGCTTGGAGGCGTGGACGTAGGCGAGGTTGGCCGAACCACGTAAAAATCTCGGTGTTTGAATCCCTCTTCCCTTATCTTTTTATATTGTGATCATCTTAATTGTTATTGCTTTGAATCTGATTTATAATTGTATTAAGTTTTTATTTAATAAATTGAATAATTTTTTAGAATCCCAATTCACCCCCCTCTTGGGTTGCATACTTGTATTTCAATCTGAACGATCGCCTGGATCTTCTCGGGATTTGCCTCAATCCCCCTATGACTCACCATGAATCCGAGGAATTTTCCTGACTCGACCCCAAAAGTACACTTTTCCGGGTTGAGCTTCATCTTGTACTTCCTCAAAAGTACGAATGTCTCCTCGAGGTGCTCGACATGTTCCTTCGAGATTTTCGACTTAGTTATCATGTCGTCCACGTACACCTCCATTGTTCTCCCAATCAATGACTTAAAGACTTTGTTCACCAGCCTCTAGTACGTGGCCCCCGTATTTTTAAGACCGAATGGCATTACCCTGTAACAGAACAGACCCTGGTTAGTAATAAATGTCGTGCTCTCCTCATCCTGCTCGAACATGGGGATTTGGTTGTATCCCGAGAATGCGTCCATGAAGTTGAGCAGGCCATGTCCAGCTGTTGAGTCTACCAGCTGGTCGATCTTTGGTAAAGGAAAGCTGTCTTTCGGGCATGCTTTGTTGAGATCCATGAAATCCACACACATCCTCCATTTACCATTGGCCTTTTTTACTAATACGACATTCGATATCCACTCCGGATAGTTGACTTCTCGAATGAACCCTGCCTTCAAGAGTTTCTCCACTTCACCGTTTATAGCCTCATATCTCTCCTGGTTGAAGCACCTCATTTTCTGCCTTATTGCCCGAGCACTCTTTTTTATTGCCAACCTATGGCATGCGACCTTAGGGTCGATTCCCGGCATGTCTTCGTGTGTCTAGGCAAACACATCTGCATGTGCTCGTAAGCAATGGACCAGCTCCTGCTTCTGTTCATCTTGAAGTCTCGACCCGATTTGGACTGTTTTTCCAGGGTCATCCTGCTGCAAGCTTACTGTCTCTAGTTCCTTTATAGGCTCTTGTCTGCCAATTTTGGTCTCTATTCGAGTATCAAGGGATGTAATATGCATTGCTTCCCTTGCTGCCAAGGAGTAGCAGCTTCGTGCTATTCTCTGGTCTCCTCGTACCACTCAACTACCACATTAACCCGGTACTTGAGAGCTAGATAATGGTTGGACAGTACCGCTTTGCTCATCTTCAGAAATGGCCGACCTAGGATCATCTGGTAAGGACCTTCTTCATCCACTACCACAAAGTCCAGTATCATAGTCCTTTTTTGTCGGGGAGCTCCCAATCATGATAAGTAGCTCGACCACGCCCAGAGGGACCAGCTTTCCTCCTCCAAATCCCTTCAAGGAGGTATTGGTATACTCCAACTTCAGGTTTGCTATTCCCATCTCCTCCAGAGTTGACTTAAACAACACATCAACTGAGCTCCATGTGTCAACCAGTATCCGGTCAAACTTCTTGGTAGCAACAGTGGCCTTGATAACTAAAGCATCCTCGTGGGGGTATAGAATCGCTTCTTCATCCTCATTTATCCACATGATTGGCACTTACCTGACTCTTGCTCGTTTGGCTGCTAGGGTGTTGAAGAATACTTCTTTACTAGTCATGGTGTATCTAGCATAATTCTTCCTCGATCTGTTGGAATCTCCGGCCAATGTTGGGCCCCCAGCTATCACCCTTACTGTGGGTTACTCGCGCCTCAAGTTTCTGTCACTCTGCTCCCCTTCACATGTCAAGGCCACCATCGGGAAAATCCCATCTATAAACTCGTCCAGGTACTGATTTCTCACCAAATCTTCAACCTGAGTCTTGAGATCTCTGTATTCTATAGTGGTATGGTCATGAGTGCCATGGAACTTACAATAACGTCCCTTATCCCTCCTACTGGGTAGCTTTGTTATTGGGGCAGGGAGGTACAGTAGTCCACGGTCCTTTATGGCCTCGTACACCTCGTCTAGGGGTATCTTCAATGAAGTATATCGCCCATAATCCTGGTTCTAGTCGATCATGTGCACTGCCCTTTCTCTATTTGTGCCATTCTGAGTTGGAGGCGGTGGCAGTGCTTCTGGTCTGCTCCCTCTACTACCGTGGGAGTGTGGATGAAGACCACCATATACCGAGTCATGTCTTCTCCAAGGCTCCCTAGCTGGTGAGCGAGGAGGCTGTGCTCTGCTGCGCTGATACTGTGGTAGCCTCTGATAAGGCTGATAAGCGGTTACCCGACCTCCTGCACTACTACCTGAGGCCTGGTGGTCCTTCCTCCTGATCGGCCCATTTCCCTAGTAATGCTCTCTTCTCTTTCTTTCCCAACCCTTCTAGCTGGTCTGTCTTAATCAGTGCTGTCTTCTCTTCCTCAATCTTTATGTCCCTTTTAGCCTGCTCGTATGCGGCTGCATACGTCTGAATAACTGGGCTTCTCAAGTTGTACCACAACCTTCCTATCTTCACCTCTTCTTTCAATCCCTTTAATGCCTGAGGATGGTTGAAGGCTCCCAAATTAAGGACAACACGATGAAACCTCTTGATGAATTCCCGAAGGGTTTCTTGCTCCCCCTGCTTCATGCTTTTCAACTTCATCATGTCATCTTCTGGTGCCATTGCCCCACGAAACTGTTCTGTAAATTCTTGGCACATCTGCTTGAAAGTTGTAATGCTCCCCCGAGGAAGTTTCTTGTACCACTCGCGTGCGCGTCCCTCTAGGGATAGTGGGAACACCCTGCACCTTTGGGCTTGAGATAATCTTTGCACCCCGGTTATGTCGTTGAAGTGCTCTATGTGCACCAACGGGTCAGTTTGTCCCGAATATATAAGGTCTGGAAGGCGAAAATCTCTTGGAATGACTGCCCTCATGATCTCTGCCGCGAGCGGTAATTCTCTGTCCAGCATTATCCTCCAACCAGGAGCTCTGCTCATTCCTTGCATGTCATCAATTACCTGCGCTAGTCTGTGTACTTCCTCCTCCAACTGCACTGCACGACCAGGGTCACATGCTGCAACTTGATCCCGCTCTTGCTCTACATTATGTAAGTGTTGCCTAAGCTCTGTTTCCTCTGCATTCGCCACCCCGTCGTCCTCATAAAAAATCTGTCTCGCTGGGGATTGCTCTTCCTCTCTATGAATTTCTCCCCACAGAGATAAGTTACCTCTCTCACCTTCAGATCTCCTGGTGGTTTGACTTCTCCTCGTAATTTCGTGACTTGGTGCCACTCTACCACCTCTCACTCTTTCCTCCTGGGTTCCCCTTCGTTCACTCCGTAGCTCATGCAGGATGGTTGTCAGGGTCTCCATCCGCTTTTCCATCCGTTCTATCCGGTCAAACATGGCTTTTTCCCGTGCTTCACTGGCTATCTCCCTCAGCGTCATGGAATCGTTAAGCCTCATATCACTCCCTTGTGCACTACCTCCTTCTGCCTCTATTATTTTTCCACTTGCTTTGCTCCTCTTCTTGCTGTCAACAGAAGCTTTTTGACCAGTCCCCACAGACGGCGCCAAAATGTTGATGCGAGATTCTGGTTACCCTCCTTACACGACCAGGATCTCTGCTCGATCAACTCTACCACGATCAGGATCTCTCCTCGTAATGCTTCTTCATCAGAAGTTCCTGCGTACACAGAAATAGGTAAGAGCACGCCGGTTGTTTTCCCGGTGTAAATCCTCTGACGCTTAAGTCAGAAATGAAGGTTTTGTGTTCCTCGGAATGCTAGCCACAAATCTTATGGCGTATCAATTCTTTAGAGCTCTCTTTTTTTTTTTTAGTTCTAATCTCAAAAATTCTAACCCTTTTACCTTCGTTGGCTGCCTTTTTATAGGCTTTTCCTGAGTTCAGATCTTCCCCCTCATTCACCCCCGTTACCTTCCCACCTCTCGAAAATGGATGCTCCGTTTCCGCAATCGTGGGTGGTTGCATGGCCTTCGTGTCTTGATTCTCGGATTGGAGAGGACGTCTCGCCAACTGTCGTTGACCGGGTCTCCTCGCCTCGACCCTTAGCAGGAATGGCTTTATGCCTCTAACATGAGTCCGGCCTCGTGGATGGCATATTCGTGGACGAGCAGAATATTCCTGCTCTTGTTCCCCTGCTACCAGACTCTTACAGGATACACCTGTTCGCAAAACTCTGCCACTAGATATCTGCTCATCACGTCTGGTCTCGTTGAAGTACTTTCCCCAAACACCTTGTTAGTAATATTTTATTAGAAAGGCTAATTCAGGCTTGCCAGCGCTCTGCCGACATTTTCTGCTTCAATGGGTTCCACATAGCCATTATAAGAAATCGCCCACGATTTCTCTCCTATGATGATAATAGACAAGGATGGCACAATAGAGAGGTTTGTGGGCAATGACATAGTTCCTCTATCATTTGATTAAAAAACAAACGTTGATTCCAAAGACGTTTTGTATTTACCTGAAAATACTTTATCCGCTCGTCTTTACATTCCGAAAAACCCAAAAGATCAAAACCAAAAACTTCCTCTTGTGGTTTATTTTCACGGTGGAGGCTTCTGCGTCCACACTGCCTTTTCTTCTACTTACAATAATTACCTCAACAATTTAGTTTCTGAAGCTAACATCATAGCAGTCTCGGTTGATTATCGGAGAGCCCCGAAGAATCCGATCCCCTGTGCTCATGACGATTCATGGACTGCAATCAAATGGGTTGCTTCCCATGTTGATGGGGATGGCCCAGAAGAATGGCGTGAGGCAATGTGGCAATTTGTTTATCCTAGCATGATTGACTGCGATGATCCATTGATTAATCCAGCGGTTGGTTCGAACCTAGCGAGCCAACAGGGATGCGCCAGAATGCTGGTTTTTGTTGCGGAGGAGGATATGCTAAGATATAGGGGATGGTTTTATTGTAAGAAGTTGAAGGAGAGTGGGTGGAAAGGCGATGTGGAGATTGTTGAGTCTCAAGGAGAGTTGCATGCGTTCCATTTGCGCAATCCAGATTGCGAAAATGCTGTGTCTATGCTCAAGAAAACTGCTGCTTTCTTTAGCCACGACAATGCTTGAATTCGAATTTATATGGGTTGTTTTCGCCTCTTGTACTCTTTCTCCAATCTAAAAGCTTATCTTTACTTTGTATTACAGAAACTAATCATCTCGAAACGATTTGTACAAATTTTTATTATGAATTTGAAAAAATATGTATACCTGGTATTTTAATTTATAAGAGAAATATAGTTTAACTAGGTGTTTGATGAAAGTAACTAAATGTTCGATGAAATGCCTCAAAAAAGACATTTGGCTGCAACTACGGAATTTTGAATATTACAAGCAGTCCTTTTGTAACACATGTTCTTGCGCCCTTAGAGTACTACCCAATAAAATATATTATGAACTATATTCAATGTTATTTAATTATATATCTACTTGTACTCCAATGTTCTCTCTCTATCTCTTTTGTTTTTTTTTTTGGCTTTTTAATAACTATTTTAATTAATCAAGCTTATGAATAATGAGGATTGAATATTAAAGAGTTTAATTGTATAGGAGCCAATTTGTGAAAAAGAAACTACAGTTTGATTCGATTTAACCTAGCTCTAAATTCACCTTTCATTGTTATTCCGCCGTCTGCAAGATGGATGGATGTACCATGCCCATTATTTCAGAGAACTGACTTAAGCGACCACACTGCAAATGTAATTTGCTACGAGACACAATTACGCATAATTTTTCAACATGTTTCTAGATGTCAAAAGTATCTATCAATAATTGAATGACACTTATCACGTTATCAAAAGCTCTTGTATGTGGAGAGGAATTAATTGAGTTTTGTTTTCATCGCCTCCAACGTTACGTACCCAACGCCAATCGAGTGGGCTCCCCCTACTGTACTCGCACCCATCCCATATTCCCACCCAATATTGGGTTCACGGATTCGAGTTCCATTCTTATGATAGGATTCTTGATATTTTAAGTAAGAATAAACAATTGAATATACACACGTATGTATGTATTATAATATATATATATATATATATACAAACAATTAAAATTTTTTTACTTCTTGGTAATATTTAAAGATAATATTATATTTATTTAATTGAGATATTTATATTTACGGATAAATAATTAATATTTTTTATTTTTAATTTAAATAATAAAATTTTATTCCTAATACATTAATTAATATATCAACTAAATATATTAAATTAAGAAAAATTTTAAAATACATCAGAAATATCATATCAATTATATAATAATTAAATAATATTAACATGTGTGTATTTATTTAAAAAAAATATTATATAAATAATAGTTATATTAAATTTAATTATCCGTACAACAATTAATTAATTGTAATACAGATGACTCAATCAAATAAAAACAGTAATTTTGTCCTGCACAGGCCAAATCCTTTCGTTATCATCTTTACAAAAGCAAACGCCCTCCACATTTTGTGCTCTGCTTCTTCTCGATGGATTCCGCCAACGCATCATCAGAAGTCGCCCATGACTTCTCTCCTTTGATAAAAGTACACAAAGACGGCAAAGTAGAAAGGCTCAGGGGCACCGATATCGTTCCCCCATCACTTGATCCCAAAACAAACGTTGATTCCAAAGACGTTGTGTATTCTCCTGAAAATAATTTATCTGCTCGGCTTTACCTCCCGAAAAACACAAATCAAAACCAAAACTTCCCCTTCTTGTTTATTTTCATGGCGGAGGTTTTTGTATCGAGACTGCTTTTTCACCAACTTACCATAATTACCTCAACGACTTGGTCTCTGAAGCTAACATCATCGCAGTCTCCGTCGACTACCGAAGAGCCCCAGAGCATCCCCTTCCTATCGCTTATGAAGATTCATGGGACGCAGCCAAATGGGTTGCTTCCCATGTTGACGGAAATGTCCCCAAAGATTGGCTCAACCGTAATGCTGATTTTGAGCGAGTGTTTTACTCTGGGAACAGCGCTGGTGCTAATATTGCTCATCACATGGCAATAAGAAACGGTGGAGAAATTATCGACGGCTTTAATGTTGTTGGTATTGTCTTGATTCATCCATACTTTTGGGGTGTTGAACCTGTTGGTTCCGAGCCTACTGATGTTAAAATAAGAGCTGGAACGGAGAGATTTTGGCGATTTACTTGTCCAAGCACAAGCGGGCTCGATGATCCGTGGGTTAATCCGTGTGCCGACGGTTCGAGCCTCGCGAGCCTGGGGTGCGCCAGGGTGCTGGTGTTTGCTGCGGAGAAGGATTTCCTGTGCCCTAGAGGATGGTTTTACTATGAGAAGTTGAAGGAAAGTGGGTGGGGAGGCCATGTAGAGATAGTTGAGTCTAAAGGAGAGCAACATGTGTTCCATTTGATCAATCCCACTTGTGAAAAAGCTGGGTCTATGCTCAAGAAAATTTGTTCTTTCTTCAATCAGGATAAGCCTTGAAACTGAAGAGTTATTTGCTTTGGTTCGGCAAATATTCGGGAGGAAAGATGAATAAGGTAATTATAACTCTACTGTGTGTGTGTGTGATTTTCTTTCCCTTTTTTTTTTCCCTCAGAAGAAATAAGCATCGGTTGATTGCGGCTCAAAATACAAGTGGGATTCTGTGGAATCAGAATTCGGAAAAGGTTTTGGCCTTCTGGAATCATTGATGTATTAATAATTAGATTCATTCGTAAATCAATTAAGACAACTTGATGTATTAGTAGTACTGTTCACGGAGTCCATCGATTTGTCTCTGATTTCGGATCAGAATAGATCCAATATGAGCTCTGTTTCTTTCAATTTTTAGCAACTTCATTCATTTCACTTAGCAAGTTATCCTACTAATCCGGTGATTTGATCATAAAAGATGATCATGATAGCGGTCAGACACAGTTGGAGACAGCAGAGTCTAAACGAGAGCCGCACGCAATGCTGTGGCTATGCTCAATCAAGATATGTAATGCCTAAGCATAAAATATTCAATAATTTGGTTGTTGATCAGAAGGATAATTTGCTTGCCACTTATTCAAGAGACGTGGAGCCAAGCCAAATCAGAGTTGGTGAGAAATAAAGAGCGTGGTTTAGATAAATCCACAAAGAAGGCAGTCCTTACCAAACAAAATTTTCTACTATCTTCAACAAAAACTGATACCATTTTTGAAATTACAGTTTCGGTTATGATAATTCAAGGATTAAAATCTTACCAATCCTCATATTATCTTGTCCCAAAAAACAAAAACAAAAAATTGAAAGAGAGTGGTTTGGCACTTACAAAACTATTACAAGGTGACGTGTCAATAATCAACTCTACTAACTCTTTTAATTTAATTTGCTCAATTATTGTTAATTATTTAATTATGTATTTCACTTCATAACTCCTTTTTCATTTTTTTCTTAATGAGTTATCGTAACATTTGTCTTGATTTACATGGGCCTAATTGTATTTGTTTGGACACCATTTTTGTCCCTTTATCATTTTTTTTTATTTTTTAAATTGTAAACGTTATCCACTCTTGCTGCCTTCCACATACCAAATCTTGTCTTCATCTCTGCATATTTTTCTGCTCCATTTTCCTTTCTCCTTCTCCTGGAGACCAAACAAAGCCCGTCAATATTTTTCTGCACTTTTTCTCTACACATGGATTCCACAGAGCCGGCAGCAGAAATAGCCATAGACCTCTCTCCCACGATAAAAGTATACAAAGATGGCAAAGTAGAAAGGCTCAAAGGAAACGACATCGTTCCTGCATCATTTGATCCCAAAACAAAAGTTCATTCCAAAGACGTTGTGTATTCACCAGAAAACGATCTATATGCTCGGCTTTACATTCCAAACCAAAGACAAAACCAAAACCAAAACCAAAAACTTCCCCTTCTTGTTTATTTTCATGGAGGAGGCTTTTGCATCGAAACCGCCTTTTATCCCACTTACCACAATTACCTCAACACCTTAGTCTCTGAAGCTAACGTCATCGCAGTCTCGGTTGATTATCGGAGAGCCCCGGAGAATCCTGTCCCTTGCGCTCATGATGATTCATGGACTGCACTCAAGTGGGTTGCTTCCCATGTTAACGGAGAAGGCCCTGAAGATTGGCTCAACTGTTTCGCTGATTTCCAGCGAGTGTTTTTTTCGGGTGACAGTGCTGGCGCTAACATAGCTCATCACATGGGCATGAGACATGGTCGAGAAATTCTCGGTGTTAATTTTATTGGCATTGTTTTAATTCATCCGTATTTTCTGGGCAGAGAATCTGTTGGTAATGAAACAGCTGACGCTAAGAAAAGAGACTGGGTCGCGAGATTGTGGAGATTGACTTGTCCAAGTAGCACAAGTGGGTGCGATGATCCGTGGATTAATCCTGCCGTTGCCGGTTCGGACCTAGCGAGCCTGGGATGCGCCAGGATGCTGGTATTTGTTGCGGAGAATGATTTTCTGAGATCTAGAGGATGGTTTTATTATGACAAGTTGAAGGAGAGCGGGTGGAGGGGCAATGTGGAGATTGTTGAGTCCAAAGGAGAGCAACATGTGTTCCATTTGATAAATCCCACATGTGAAAATGCCGTGGCCATGCTTGAGAGAACTGCTTCTTTCTTGAATCATCAGGAGAAGACCTGAATTCATGTGCCTCTAACTATATTTATAATTTTCAATATCCTTTTTTTTTCTGTCAGCTGCTATTTTTACGGGTATATATATATATATATATATATATTTACCAACTTCAACCGTTCAAAGGAAATTTATTAATTAAAAAAAGTATGACAATTCTCAGAAAATCAATAGAACACAGAAATTAATATTGGGTTGGACTATTGCCATCCCTCGAATGCCCTCGTAGAACCACTTTTAAGAATAATCTCTATTTAATTCCACAAATAACCTTCCAATTATTTTTCTCAAGAAAATTTTAGTGAACCTCATCTCTCTCTACAAAACTCTTCTAAACTCAATGACATTTTTGTTGTCCTCTTAATCTTCATAACATCCATATTAAATTACTGAGAAATACGAAAGCGGAAGTGTACCTGAATCCATGGTGATTCGTAGTGGTTCTTGAGTGTAGGAGATGGACTTCCAATCTTCTCTTTTTCTTGAGTTTAGAATTCTCTTTGAGAGGATTAGAGAATTACAAAAGATTATTTGAGAGATTGGGGACCATAACCCCTTTTATATAAATATCGTGACTATTAGTTTTCTTTTAGAAAACCCAACAGTCACGTATTTATGATAATAATCACTTCAGCCCCTCATTAAAGTGATGATTAAATTCTGGTATCTATGCATTTAATCCACAATAATTATACCCTTAACCATTTAATGAACTTCAATTAGACCACTTAATTCTTGGCTTATTAAATAATAGCACACACATTTTATTTATTTCATGTGTGGCCCCAAATATATTAGATTAATATAAAATTAATCTAACAATTTTCTTTCATTTTAAATTTATAATGATTGCGCTTGTTCAACACCGCAAGTTCAGAGCTTGAACTTATCAAATTCAGTTTTGGAGAGATTTCTTTTCACAGTACTAAATCCATATTTTTATTCTTTGAACAAGAATGAGACATTTTTTTCTTTTTCTTTTTTATCACAAACAATTGTATACTTTTAAAGTCATTTTTCTTTTACATTAGTCTTTGTCTTTTATTTAAAATTGTTCTTTTGAAGAATTCGTTTGATGATAGATAATGAATGGTTTGTAACTGAAATTCTATATATGGGTCATAAACAACAAATCTGATTGCTGCCAATATTCTTGAAGAAGATGGGTGCATTTGATTAATTTTTTTTATAAAATAACTCAAATGAAAGGTTTGATAAGATTTTTAAAGGGTGCCAATAGCTCCATTGCTTATTTTTATAAAAGGGTGTCTGTACTAGGAAGGATATTGTTTAGGGGAAGAAATTGAAGATTAATAATGTGGCGCTGTGTGTTGATGAAAAATTTTATGATTAAAAATAATCACAGAGGGTACCTAACTTACACTGGGTACACTTGATAATTGAGCTGGTACGTGGAGTATTCCATACTAGAAGTAAGATGGTAAAGAAAAGTCTCTAAAATATCAACCGTGAGAAATGCCTCCATCACCCTGAGAGAATATTTGATTTGACAAGATCAAATAGGAAATATCTTGCTAGAAAAGAGGGGGCAGCTTGCTGTCACACCTATAAAAAGCAAAAGAAAACACACCAAGACAGTGGTCCTTAGCTGCCACGCATAGAAGCTATCAAGACAACCTTTGTAGAGGTGTCCTAGACTACTCTGCAACGCACAACACGTGTACAAGAAAACAAACCATACCAAATGATGTCCTTATTGCTCCTCAAGCATGCTACTAATGGCTCAAAATCATGATACTGGTGAAAGGATAAAATAAACTTGAAAATGACAGCAAATCACCACTGTAATATATGCCGCGTGGCAGGGTAGTCAAGGTGCTCTATATATAAAGACACTAAAGTTTTATTTTGCTCAGGTATACAACAAACTCACACATAAAAGACTAAGGTTTTCTCTAACCTCCAGCAATCATTAAAGAGAGCTTACAAGCTCTCAAACGCTAGATAACCCAACTCTGACTTAAGCATCGAACCATGGTCGTTGGCCACTTCCGGCTTCACCTATGATATCCTTTTTATTGTTTTGCTAGTTTAAGGTGTCCTTTCAAGCTCTTTCACTCCAGATTTGGACCTCTCACCATTATCATTGTCTTCTCACTCTTCTTCATTTTTTTAAAATGCACAAAACAACGCACAAATTGCAATTAAGTGAGGTACCTTATATCCCGAAAATAAATTTATTATTTTAGCCAGGTTTTCCTTTTTTCTTTTGCACCCAAAATCTACCTGAAACAATCATCTTCATCTTTATCAAGACTAAACATCTCTATATAGCTATCTAGCTTATTTTATTCATCTTGTATAATGTAGAATCTTATATAACATTTCATTTATATAACGAATTGGTGATTACTTGCTCCTATAGACGTAGGCTAAATGGCGAACCACGTAAACATTGTGTGTTATAATGGATTGATGATTACTTACTCCCGTGGACGTAGGTCAAAGGCTGAACCATGTAGACATTGTGTGTTCATTGCCTTTATGTTTATTTTGCTGTATTTTCAATTTACAGTCGTAATTATGTTCATGTGTAAGCATACTTGACGTACCCCAATTACACTAAGTATTTGGTGAGACACTTGAGCTATCCCTCAAGTATACTTGAGCTACCCTAACTACGCTAAGTATTTGGTGGGACACTTGAGTTACTCCCTAAATTAACTCCTATATATTATTTTGGCTCACCACCTAGGGTACCTTAGTTAAACCACCTATCACAAATATCAGAAAAAAACATCTAAGCCCAAACTTAGCACAAGCTCCCTCAAATGTAAATTTATTTATTTGAGACAGATTTGATCTGGTAACTAGTACGAATCGGATCCTAATGAAAATTTGGTGAAAACGGGTATTATCAATAATCTGCCCTACTAACATCTAACTATTTATTAAGATAACATTTATTCTTTTTATTTGAAATTTAAATTAGTTTAACTGAAGTTTAAATAAATCTAAATGCATTTGTCTGTTTTCATTTTTTGATGCCTAAGTATATAAGTGGTAAGTTGTTTGCTTTTATAAACTCAAAATATCTTAAATCTAGTATTTTATACTTATATCCTTAGATGTATTATACATTTGGAAGTTTAAATAGGTATATGTTTACCGGGTTATTTAGTATAGTAATATTTATATGTTATGAATAATTATAAGCTAAGCATTTGATATACAGAAGAAATAAACTATGAAAAAATAATTTTGATAACAATAGTTTTTACAACTTACAGAATATTTCCACATAAAAAATTGCTATCTAATAATAAAAGAATAGTGTAAAATTCAAATTGAATGTATGTTAGGTATTTAATAGCAAATAAAAGTTTAGATCAAGAGAAGTTTTAATGTAGGATAAGAAACTTAAGACTCTAAATTTGAGTTGTCCTCGGACGTACACCTGCTTATGGCACCTCGGAATTATAGACTTACTATGGTAAAAGACTTAGACCCAACGTATTCGTTGGAGTCGTGGGAGCAAAGCAAGGCTTGTTAGACAGAAAATATGAAATATTCGAAAAAATTCCTTCGTCTGCTAGTTTTTTTAGTGTATCCATGATTAATTCTTCTACCTTTTGAGTGTCATCTTCAGAAACATTCTTCAATCCGATACTAAATTGAGGCTGAAGGAGTTCATCTTCAATCCCACCACCAACAATGGCATCTCCAAGACCACTTTCTAGTAAAATTTTCCTCAAGGGAGAAGCAGGAGTTCTCAGCATAAGATGATCCAAGAACCCAAGGGCAAGTTCCGTTTCCAAGTCTAAGGGCTTATCTGAGAGCAACCAATTAAGGCATACCATGTTCTTCTTCTTAATATCACCAGCATCACCAGCAGGGTATTTCTCAATAATCCTGATTGGTTCTGAAAATAGTTTCTGTTTTTCAACTATTGATTCATTTGGGGGCTGAACTTGCTTCAAACATATTCAAATACTCTGTGACAGAGAAAGTGCAATTAAGATGCTAGTGTACAGAACAACTTGAATTAAGACCTTATCATTCAACTTACTATCAGAATGGCAACATTTTGACATGCATGTGCACAAGAAAATGTTGGATTGCATAGACAAGTGAATATTGGATATGCATTGGATTTTGGACCAAATATAATAAAAAAGTTGCAAATCATACTGGATATGAAAACTTCCAGTTTTGGTTATATATTGGTCTTTTGACTGAAAATAGTAAAATACTTCATATACCAAGTAAAGATACGAAGACAAGCTATAATTATAATGCATCTTTGTACCGAAACTAGTTCCACTAGAGCAAACTCAAACAAATCCATTTTAGGAAGGATTTTAGTTTCCATTATTTAATTGCTCAACCAGGCATAGTTTTCAAGGACCACTCATGCATATGCATCACTCTGGGACCAGCACCCATAAGCTTCGGGGGACAACCGAAAGTGGTACTCCAGTGAGAAAAAAGAAAAAAAAATTAACAAAGAGCATGGATACTCAATTCGTCATCAATAGAGATGTCATTTATTACCACTCGGGATGCGTAAGCGTTCATTTGGATCATCGTCTCCATAGAACCATATTTACGGTGAAATTCCTGCCATCAGAAAGACACAGCCTGAGAAAAATAACTAACACAACATTTAAGTTAAAAAATCCCCATACCAACATAAATCGAAAAAAAAAAAAATCAAAATGCAGTAAAGAATATACCTTAAACTCCTCAAATGTCAGCTTTGGAATAACTTTTGGATCACCTCCGCTATCTACACCATATGCATTGTCGGGAAATAAAGCCTGTGAAGAAGTTTTGTAACTCAGTTGCAAGAGCAAACAAGATAGCTTTATCAGAAGCATTCAAAAAGAATGAATTGGAAGCATCAATAAATGATCCATATGGGTATGCAATCATAAGATTCAGGCACTTTGTCAGTGAAACTTCGGAGGAATAAACTATGAACCAGTTTTCCATTGTTTCCTGATTGTAAGGAATCTGAAAAGATATACAGTCAGACGAATGGAGAACTTGCCTGTTGAGCAGCCCGCCCTAATATATTATCAGGCTGCGAATAGACACCTTTCATCTCATTGAAAACAACACCTTCAATTAAGAACAAAAAAAGGAAGGTCAAAGAACTTAGTTGCAAGTTGGATGAATCATCACCAGGGAAAACCAAATAACAGCAGAAGTTTAATATATATATATATATAGAGAGAGAGAGAGAGAGAGAGAGAGAGAACAAATATCTGCAGATATCAAACCTTTATAAGTTATATCCTCTGAAGGATTATCCAGCTCAAAATGCCAACCCTCCTGTTGAAAAGTCTGGAAGTCCTCCACACACTTTGGGAAAAAGACAGCATCTAAGTAGACATCGACCAAATTATAAAAATCCTGTTTAGGAAACCATCTTAGCGTAAGTAAAATCCAAAAAAGATGTAAGAGTTTCCAAGCTTAGGTTCCCGTTCCTCATAACTCCAACTCATTTTCTTACCTTTGTATTCGTAGAAGCAACTGGGTAACATGTTCTATCAGGATATGTGAATGCATTCAGAAAAGTATTCAAGCTTCCTTTCAACAATTCAACGAATTGTTCTTTCAAAGGATACTTTCTTGAACCACACAACACACTGTGTTCCAATATGTGTGGAATCCCAGTTGAATCCTTCCTGCATTATCAAATAGGTAAGGCATAATGATCAGACCTTTTGCAACCCAAAAACGTGTCTCGTTGTCCAGAAAACTATAACTGCCTGAAAATTATTTTCTTGTATTCTTAGCATTTTAATGATAATATCTAACAATGTATCTGATTGAAATTAATATAATCAAATAAAATGAAAAGAGAAAAAAAAAAAGACGTTATCAAACAGTGAGACAGAGTACATTTACAATACTTACGGAGGAGTTCGAAAGACAATGCCGAAGACCTTGTTCTCATCATCGTTGGATACAGACATGACCTCAGCACCGGTTTTCTTGTGCTTGAAAAGCACAGCCTTTGATTTACACTCTCCAATGAACTCTTCCGAAACCTTCTCGAATCCAAGCTTCTCCGCCACTTCATTGCTGACTTCAGCACCCTCTACACACACAAAGAAAACCAATCACAGATCTCAATTCAACACACCAATCACAATAACTTAAAAGAGGAGTTTCAATTTTTTTTCCAAATAATAGATCATTTCTAACGATTAACAAACACAAATTTACAAGAATTGAACATAATTGTTTTTTTCTTTGCCGGTAATCATTCAATGAACCAATAAAATTACTGCTTAATTAAACGTAGGAGATTAATTAAATAAATAACGGGAAAAGAGCTGAAATTTAGAAAGAGTGAAACGACAAATTTGCACCTGGAGACGAGGGAGTGGAAGGAGAGGCGACGGCGCGAGGAGAGAGAGACGAGAAGTGTTTGTTGAATTGAAGAGAGTAAGATGATAAGGAGAGGTGTAATCTGCTGTCGCCGCGGAGGAGGGAGCGCCTGGTGAGGTTGTTGATCAGACGGTGGTGATTTCTCCTCGCAACAGCAACTGATGATGATGAAAATTTGGCGCGAGGTACGAAAGAGCGAAAGTAGAATCTGTTGGAAGCGAGGGAAGTACAAGAGAGAGAACGAAGCAACGCGGCTCGCTCCATTGTTAGAAGAAGGATAGGTACTACGGAGAGAGAGCCTAAAATAGGTAGCTTATCCTTTTAATATCAATGGTCATGGCTATGAAGCTTGGTTAAACGATCATGCTGATTTTGCTCGTGTTTTTCTCGCCGGTGACAGTGCTGGTGGCAATATTGTGCACAACATGGCCGTTCAAGCGAGTTTTGAAGACTTAAATGGGATAAAACTGGCAGGAATTTGTTTGGTTCAGCCATATTTTGGGAGAAATGATGAAGTTGTTGATAAGTGTTGGGTATTTGTATGTCCAAATACAAGTGGGTACAATGATGTGAGAATAAACCCAGCTGCTGACTCTAGGCTAATGAGCCTGAGGTGCCCCAGGGTTCTCGTTTGTGTTGCCGAGAAGGATAATTTGAGAGATAGGGGATTGCTTTATTATGAGACTTTGAAAAATTTTGGTTGGGCTGGAGAAATTGAGATTGTGGAGACAGAAGGAGAGGATCATGTGTTTCAGTTGTTCAATCCAGATTCTGAAAAGGCTGTGGCCTTGATGGATAAATTAGCTTCTTTCCTAAATCAAGATAATGTTTTCTGATGTGATCACCAGGAACTTAGTAATCTGTGTACTCTTAAATTTAATGTTGTTCAGCATCATATTTCTCTATGGTTTCACATTATGGCCATCATTTCTTTTACCAGCAATTTCATATATGTATTAATGTCTATATAAGAACATTCAAATACCCCATTGATGTGTGTATAATTTACAAGTGATATTGTGTACCTTACCATAAGAACAATAAGGAAAGAAAATGAATAGAGTTTAATTGTAGGAGCCATTGTTACTGTTGGATCCAATTCAATGTGATTATCAAATCAAGAACATCACAAGAGCAATTTATGTGGCTTGACAAGCTTGCTTATATCTGCAAGAGAAAACAACCACGGCAAGCATCATTAACAGATGCCGATTAAAAGATTACACTCAGCACTCTGCAAAGAACAAATCCCATGTTTACAATCTTGGCTAACTCTCTCTAAGTTGCAAGAAAATTTCTCAGAAACAACTGTTTCAATTCTGTTCAGTTGGTAACCACACTAAGCTGCTAGCTCATCTGTGCCCTGTCAGCAGCCTAGTAATATCACTAGCAGATTGTTAACCATCATTTCAATAATGTTACCCTGTCTGGAACAAATCACGACTTACCTGAATTTTACTTGCAATTAATAAAATAGCACCATAAATAAAAATCATATTTCACTTTTTTTTTTAAGGCAGTAAAAGTTCGGTAAATAACTCGCAAAACATTTGGGGTCTTTCCAACATTTCAATCATGCTCTTCTAGCTACAAAATGAATTTGTTGAATATATATTTGTTGTTAATTGAGTGATATTATATTCAGTCAAATTTATGGAGGCGAAGAATCTTGTCAATTATTTACAGAAAGCACTAATTAAGTTTATTATCAATCGCATTGACGTTTATATGAGACCGAACTTGAGCAAGATCTTTGTTGGCTGTTGTTAGTAATATTTTATTAGAAACGCTAATTCAGGCTTGCCAGCGCTCTGCCGACATTTTCTGCTTCAATGGGTTCCACATAGCCATTATCAGAAATCGCCCACGATTTCTCCCCTATGATGATAATATACAAGGATGGCACAATAGAGAGGCTTGTGGGCAATGACATCGTTCCTCCATCATTTGATCCAAAAACAAACGTTGATTCCAAAGACGTTTTGTATTTACCTGAAAAATACTCTATCCGCTCGTCTTTACATTCCGAAAAACCCAAAAGATCAAAACCAAAAACTTCCTCTTGTGGTTTATTTTCACGGTGGAGGCTTCTGCGTCCACACTGCCTTTTCTTCTTCTTACAATAATTACCTCAACAACTTAGTTTCTGAAGCTAACATCATAGCAGTCTCGGTTGATTATCGGAGAGCCCCGAAGAATCCGGTCCCCTGTGCTCACGACGATTCATGGACTGCAATCAAATGGGTTGCTTCCCATTGTTGAAAAGTCAGAAGCCAATGCCAACTTTGCAACAGCTAGCATGCAAACTTTGGAGAAGCAAAATCAAATTGAATTTGTAAGCCGAAAAGAAAGAATGGAAAAAGGGGATGGATTGAAAATAATAATAATAATTTATTATATTTTCAATTATTTTATTCTTTGCATAGTAATTCATTTCTCCTATAAATAGCTAAGGATTTCATTCATTTGAAATCATCCCAAAATTGTTAAGCTTATAAGTTTCTAAGCTTTGGAGAGAAGTATAGAGAAGTGTGTCTGGGGAATTTATCTTTCCTGCAGAGTGTGAGAGTACTGGGAATATTTGGGTTTCTAGGAAGTGAGATTCGTTACTCAAATATTGTACTCTATTAATTGTTAAATCAACAATTATTCTTCTTGCCTCCGTGGATGTAGGTTTAATTACCGAACCACGTAATTCTTGTGTCTTTTATTTTTCTATAATTATTTGGTGCGATTGATTCCGCATTCCGCGCACAACACCCATGTTGATGGGGATGGCCCGGAAGAATGGCGTGAGGCAATGTGGCAATTTGTTTATCCTAGCATGATTGACTGCGATGATCCATTGATTAATCCACCGGTTGGTTCGAACCTAGCGAGCCAACAGGGATGCGCCAGAATGCTGGTTTTTGTTGCGGAGGAGGATATGCTAAGATATAGGGGATGGTTTTATTGTAAGAAGTTGAAGGAGAGTGGGTGGAAAGGCGATGTGGAGATTGTTGAGTCTCAAGGAGAGTTGCATGCGTTCCATTTGCGCAATCCAGATTGCGAAAATGCTGTGTCTATGCTCAAGAAAACTGCTGCTTTCTTTAGCCACGACAATGCTTGAATTCGAATTTATATGGGTTGTTTTCGCCTCTTGTACTCTTTCTCCAATCTAAAAGCTTATCTTTACTTTGTATTACAGAAACTAATCATCTCGAATCGATTTGTACAAATTTTTATTATGAATTTGAAAAAATATGTATACCTGGTATTTTAATTTATAAGAGAAATATAGTTTAACTAGGTGTTTGATGAAAGTAACTAAATGTTCGATGAAATGCCTCAAAAAAGACATTTGGCTGCAACTACGGAATTTTGAATATTACAAGCAGTCCTTTTGTAACACATGTTCTTGCGCCCTTAGAGTACTACCCAATAAAATATATTATGAACTATATTCAATGTTATTTAATTATATATCTACTTGTACTCCAATGTTCTCTCTCTATCTCTTTTGTTTTTTTTTTGGCTTTTTAATAACTATTTTAATTAATCAAGCTTATGAATAATGAGGATTGAATATTAAAGAGTTTAATTGTATAGGAGCCAATTTGTGAAAAAGAAACTACAGTTTGATTCGATTTAACCTAGCTCTAAATTCACCTTTCATTGTTATTCCGCCGTCTGCAAGATGGATGGATGTACCATGCCCATTATTTCAGAGAACTGACTTAAGCGACCACACTGCAAATGTAATTTGCTACGAGACACAATTACGCATAATTTTTCAACATGTTTCTAGATGTCAAAAGTATCTATCAATAATTGAATGACACTTATCACGTTATCAAAAGCTCTTGTATGTGGAGAGGAATTAATTGAGTTTTGTTTTCATCGCCTCCAACGTTACGTACCCAACGCCAATCGAGTGGGCTCCCCCTACTGTACTCGCACCCATCCCATATTCCCACCCAATATTGGGTTCACGGATTCGAGTTCCATTCTTATGATAGGATTCTTGATATTTTAAGTAAGAATAAACAATTGAATATACACACGTATGTATGTATTATAATATATATATATATATATATATACAAACACTTAAAATTTTTTTACTTCTTGGTAATATTTAAAGATAATATTATATTTATTTAATTGAGATATTTATATTTACGGATAAATAATTAATATTTTTTATTTTTAATTTAAATAATAAAATTTTATTCCTAATACATTAATTAATATATCAACTAAATATATTAAATTAAAAAAAATTTTAAAATACATCAGAAATATCATATCAATTATATAATAATTAAATAATATTACCATGTGTGTATTTATTTAAAAAATATTATATAAATAATAGTTATATTAAATTTAATTATCCGTACAACAATTAATTAATTGTAATACAGATGACTCAATCAAATAAAAACAGTAATTCTGTCCTGCACAGGCCAAATCCTTTCGTTATCATCTTTACAAAAGCAAACGCCCTCCACATTTTGTGCTCTGCTTCTTCTCCATGGATTCCGCCAACGCATCATCAGAAGTCGCCCATGACTTCTCTCCTTTGATAAAAGTACACAAAGACGGCAAAGTAGAAAGGCTTAGGGGCACCGATATCGTTCCCCCATCACTTGATCCCAAAACAAACGTTGATTCCAAAGACGTTGTGTATTCTCCTGAAAATAATTTATCTGCTCGGCTTTACCTCCCGAAAAACACAAATCAAAACCAAAAACTTCCCCTTCTTGTTTATTTTCACGGTGGAGGTTTTTGCATCGAGACTGCTTTTTCACCAACTTACCATAATTACCTCAACGACTTGGTCTCTGAAGCTAACATCATCGCAGTCTCGGTCGACTACCGAAGAGCCCCAGAGCATCCCCTTCCTATCGCTTATGAAGATTCATGGGATGCAGTCAAATGGGTTGCTTCCCATGTTGACGGAAATGGCCCCGAAGATTGGCTCAACCGTAATGCTGATTTTGAGCAAGTGTTTTACTCTGGGGACAGCGCTGGTGCTAATATTGCTCATCACATGGCAATAAGAAACGGTGGAGAAATTATCGACGGCTTTAATGTTGTTGGTATTGTCTTGATTCATCCATACTTTTGGGGTGTTGAACCTGTTGGTTCCGAGCCTACTGATGTTAAAATAAGAGCTGGAACGGAGAGATTTTGGCGATTTACTTGTCCAAGCACAAGCGGGCTCGATGATCCGTGGGTTAATCCGTGTGCCGACGGTTCGAGCCTCGCGAGCCTGGGGTGCGCCAGGGTGCTGGTGTTTGCTGCGGAGAAGGATTTCCTGTGCCCTAGAGGATGGTTTTACTATGAGAAGTTGAAGGAAAGTGGGTGGGGAGGCCATGTAGAGATAGTTGAGTCTAAAGGAGAGCAACATGTGTTCCATTTGATCAATCCCACTTGTGAAAAAGCTGGGTCTATGCTGAAGAAAATTTGTTCTTTCTTCAATCAGGATAAGCCTTGAAACTGAAGAGTTATTTGCTTTGGTTCGGCAAATATTCGGGAGGAAAGATGAATAAGGTAATTATAACTCTACTGTGTGTGTGTGTGATTTTCTTTCCCTTTTTTTTTTTCCCTCAGAAGAAATAAGCATCGGTTGATTGCGGCTCAAAATACAAGTGGGATTCTGTGGAATCAGAATTCGGAAAAGGTTTTGGCCTTCTGGAATCATTGATGTATTAATAATTAGATTCATTCGTAAATCAATTAAGACAACTTGATGTATTAGTAGTACTGTTCACGGAGTCCATCGATTTGTCTTTGATTTCGGATCAGAATAGATCCAATATGAGCTCTGTTTCTTTCAATTTTTAGCAACTTCATTCATTTCACTTAGCAAGTTATCCTACTAATCCGGTGATTTGATCATAAAAGATGATCATGATAGCGGTCAGACACAGTTGACTGCCGGTCTTCATAATTGTTTTATTAATTAATAAAAATAAGTTAAGCAAAATTAAAGTATTAAATAAATATGACTTGTATGAATGTCAATAATCTATGATACAAATATGGAGAAATAAATATTTCTGCATGCCAACGTGATGAAGATGAAAATTTACTTTGTCATGTCTGTCTTTCAGAAGAAAAACAAAAATTGTGATTTCTATTGGATGGCGCAAGAAAAAAATTATCAATAATTTTATGTTGGAAATGCCACAATTTCTTTGAAGTCGAAAAATATCTATACAAATATTTGGAGACAGCAGAGTCTAAACGAGAGCCGCATGCAATGCTGTGGCTATGCTCAATCAAGATATGTAATGCTTATGCATAAAATATGCAATAATTTAGTTGTTGATCAGAAGGATAATTTGCTTGCCACTTATTCAAGAGACGTGGAGCCAAGCCAAATCAGTGTTGGTGAGAAATAAAGAGCGTGGTTTAGATAAATCCACAAAGAAGGCAGTCCTTACCAAATAAAATTTTCTACTATCTTCAACAAAAACTGATACCATTTTTGAAATTACAGTTTCGGTTATGATAATTCAAAGGATTAAAATCTTGAGAAAACATGTTGTGCAAATCCAGCCGTTGGATGCCAGTGGATCCCACCAATCCAAGTGCATCCAACGGTTGGATGCAACTGTGACACGGTACCACAAGTTGCACCGTAGCCTGATCCTAAAATCTTACCAATCCTCATATTATCTTGTCCCAAAAAACAAAAACAAAAACAAAAACAAAAAATTGAAAGAGAGTGGTTTGGCACTTACAAAACTATTACAAGGTGATGTGTCAATAATCAACTCTACTAACTCTTTTAATTTGCTCAATTATTGTTAATTATTTAATTATATATTTCACTCAGGCCGAAACTACATTGCCACATGGGTTTCGTACCCCCTTTTTTTGTCTTTTTCAAGGTTAATTGTAATGGAGTCCATTTATTTGTTTAAAAGAACAAAAAAGCTAAAGAATTTTATATTTTCACACATTAGTCCTGCATCTAGAAATGTTCAATTACGATGATGTTTTTAGAAGCCACAATCTATTTTAGAAGCACTTTTCAAAGATGCCGACATGAATACAATACTCCGACATCATAGACTTGTCAATTTAGAGAATATAAGTTTTTTTCTTTTTTTATTGCAATATATGTAGAGAAGAGAATGCATAAATTGTTAGAGTTGAAGGAAAAAAAATCCATTTCACTCAAACTAAAAAATAAAAAAATAAAAAATTGGTCATGGCCATGGTTCTGTTTTGCAGCACTTAGCCATTAATCCGACAAGAATGTAACACAATATATATATATATATATATATATATTGTAAGGGTTAAACATGCGTATTTAATTTTTATTATAAATCACTATGCATTTTATAATATGAAAAGCTAATTAATGTGTTTTACATAAAAAATTCTTATTTTTTATTTACTTTTCCTAAAATGATTAATATTAAAAGATAATTAAAATTATTTACAATATAGAAACAAACTAATAAAATAAAATTATTTCTCTTCTTTTTAATTACAAAAAATTAATAAAGAAATATTTAAATTATTTTCAAATAGGGTAATTGTTTAGATTTATTTTTTTACCCTTCTTTAATTCAGTTAATGAAATATTTTAAATGAGTGCTAATGACTATTTAAAATGTTGGGGTGGAATAAAAAAACTCAATTTAGTTAAGTGTGCAATTAAATTTACCCTTTTTATTTAAGGACAAAAATTCAACTAAAAATACAAAATCCTTGTTCAAATGAACAAAAATGATTTTATTAATTGATAAACTCATGATTTACGAATTGATAAACTAACACTTTATTATTATTATTATTAGTAAATTAATATATTTTTCTACATAATCAAATAATTGATAGTATGTTAAATAAATAAAATATTAATTATATATAATATGAAATTAAATTCATTTTTATATTTTGTGCATTTCATCCATTTGAGATAGTAAAATCTCTTGCGTTAGAGAAAAAAAAGGTATAATATCTCTCACATGGGAGGAAATTGGCTGCCATTTTGTTAAATTAAAAAAATCATATATATATATATATGATATAATTTAAGTCTTTATCCCTGATTTGCTCTTTAGACTTCAAGCGTAGAGAGAACTTCTCATTCATGGCTTCCACTTCATCTTCCCCTCCTGTTACTCTTTCTTTTACTCTCTCTTTGCCCCGCTCTTGCACTTCTCATACCACCAATAAGATTGAAAACCTTGTAGAATACTCCTATATCCCTGAATCAACCCAAATCAGTGAGTCCTCCTACCCTCTTATTAGCCCTTATCAGTTGTACAAACGACCTAGCTCCTTTACCCGCAGTATCCGCACCCTCATCTCTGCCAGACGCCCTCACCCTAAATAATATATCCAGTCTTCCCGCCTGGATCAATGTGCTCTTCAAGCTACCTCTACTGAGCAATATGTCACTCTGGAGATTCCCTCCGAGTTGCTCACCAACTGGAAACGAGAAGGTTATACTCATCTTCATCTTGGAGGCATCAGATTAATCCTTACCCTTCACGAGAGAAAAGGATTACCGGTTACAGCTCACCTTGCTATGCTTGATACCCGGTTTAAACAGTACCAAGATGCTGTTATTGGCACTGTCCTCACAACTCTCCATGCCGGCAGTGTTTTACTCACCTTTTATCCCAACTTTAATCTTTCCCTTCAAGACCCCAATTTGCCCACAACCTTGAAAGCCCAAGTTCAGATCCAAGGTGTTGAACAAATTTCTTCTGCCAAAATTGCCACCTTACACCATCAATTGGTCTATAGGCTTCAAAATCATGCCTTAGATCTACCCACTCCTGAACATCATTCTGATACCCTCATGGTCTTAGCCGAATCTGACCAGATCCCAACCATAATCCAGATCCCCAGACAAATTCCCCGTCATGAGCTCATCAAGCTTATGCCGCTTGAATGGATCTCCAACTATGAACAGTTCCATAACAATACAGCTCCAATTCAGACCTCTGAAAGCATGTTTGAAAGACGCCAAGATGGAACAGTTCGAATGACTTTTAAACCACCTCCAAGTGCTCCACAAGAGCCTCCTCAGCTCTCATTTACCTATTCTTCAATGATCACAGCGGTTCAGACAGCCCATGAAGATCTGCCCATTACAGGGTTCAAATATGAAGGTTACCCTGTTTATCCAGCCAAGCACAATGGCCATTTCCTATGGGATGCCCCTGGCTCAGGCATGTGTGACCCAAATTGTCTCTGCTGGGATGATTGGGAAAAAGATGACGATTATGCCACCACAAGGAAAAAGAAACCCAAAAAGAAAAAACCTCCAGTTTCCTGCCACCACTATGATCCCAAACCACCACAAGATCCTCCACCTCCATCAGCTCCATTACCCTTTTACCAAAAAGAACTCAAATGGATTACAAAGCATTGCAAATCTGAGACTCCATCACCACTTTTACTTTCAACACCCCCACTGGCTTGTATGATGTTTTCATCCACTTCTTCAGACTATTCTTCCTCTTTTCCCCCTTTAGATACTTATACAGATTCCCAACGCAATGTTGTGTCCAAACCCTTTATTTCTTCACCAATTACCTCATCCGGTCACCTAGAACCTCCCAAACCTTTTGAATCAGTCCTCAACTGGCAAACCCAAAATGCCAGAGTACAGAATGATACTTTGGTGAATATCAATTCCAAAGTTAAGAAAATCAGTTTACAAACTGAACAACTTGAGACAAAAGTTGACTCCATCTCTGCACAGATGCAGCAGATCCACTAAAATCTCCAGTCCAGAATTGCTCAACTCGATTATGAGTTACGAGCTATGCTTGCCCAGTGCTATTATGGCCCAGAATTTGATAAAAAAGATAAGGAGATCAGACGTTTAAAAGCTGAGCCTGACCAGATTGAATCTGCAAAATAGCGACCTACCCTTTTCACCACATCACCTCATATTCCTTCCATTGGCCCAACTTACCACCATTTTGCCTCTATGCTTTCCCCCATCAGACAATATGATCCTTCCAAGTTATTTGGCATGACTCTTACTCTTTTTCGGGATAATCCTTTACCACCACCACCTAAACCTAAACCAAAGCCTAAATCTCAACCGCGACCCGTCACATTCCATCCCTCATCCATTACCATCCCTGGCCAACATTCTCCTGGTCCTACTCCAGCATCGTCACCAGTACCTCCACCACCAACTGAATCCCAACCACCTTCTCAATCCAAGGATAAACAACCCATGCACCAGTTTAGTGCCCATACAGTCGCCCACTTTTCTACCACAGATGACCAAACTTCTGATTCCAATCTAGCTGTTTCTGATAGCCATACTGAGACTGACACAGAATCTTCAGTATCCACTAGTGATTCTGAAAAGTCCTATGCTGATATCCCAACCACCTCCTCAAGGCCAAACCTCTCATACAGAACCATATGTTGACATTCCCTCCGAGGTTGAGGAAGAAATGCTTGAATCTTCAGCCACACATCAACCTCCTCCAGCTCAAACCCAGACCGGTTCCACCAGTCAAAAATCATCGAATGGTCTCTGGTTCACATTTGATGATCTTCCATCTCATAAATGGCGTGATTGCCTTAATGAAATGTCTACCTGGATTGACCTCCAAATGTTACGTCCAGGAGCCACAACCCAATTAGTCCTTCGAGAATTTGCTACTCGTTTTACGGGTGCTCTAAGAGATTGGTTTGATTCTTTAGGCCGATATCGCCAATTACAGTTTGTTGATCTACCAGAAGTCTCAAGTGCCCTTGTGGTTCTCCATGATCAATTCCTTGGAGACCCCTCTGCAGTCTTTGAAGCTGCACGATGAGACTATCTCAACATGAAATGCTGTTCCCTTAATGCTAAGGATATTGATTTCCATTACAAACGCATGTCCCTGCTGTTCTATAAGCTTAATGGATTCAATGAGCCGACATTAAAGCATGTATTTCTGGCTTCCCTTCCATATGAACTCCAACCAGATATACAACGACAACTCACAGCATCCAATCTTTCCCTTGACAACATCTCTTTTGGCAAAATCTTCCAGCTTTCAAAGAACTGTTGAAAGACAAAGAGCCATTTCGGAGTGCTTGCAAAAAGCCTTATTTGCAGATCAAATGCAAAAAGAAAAAGGATTGTGATTGCAGTCCTAAAAAGAAACGGCATTTTAAGAAATTCAGAAATCCAGAATTTTCATCCAGACCTCGTCGATCTAGAAAGCCTTACAGATTCTTCAGAAAGAAGTCATCCTCTTCCAGAGATTTCAAAAGACAAAAATCAAGCAGATGTTTTATCTGCAAAAGAAAAGGTCATTATGCCAAAGATTGTCCCAACAAGCGAGAAAAATCTATTCGGTTAGTTGAGCATCTCCAAGCCACTACAGATTATTCTCCAGAAAATGATGAACTGGAATTCTATTTCTCTGAGCAAGATGAACCCAATGATGAAACTGTGTTCGCCCTACAAAATTCCTCTGATGACTCAGAAAGTGATCAGTCCCAAGTCATTTTCCATCAACAGTTACTGTCCCTTGACACTATTGTCCCTATACCTTCCATCAAACTCTAAATTTTACCCTCAAAATTTCAAAGGCCCATTCCAGTAATTGGTCTTATCGACACTAGTGCCCAGCGCAGTATGTTAAACCCCCATATTCTCCCACTAGACCACTGGATAGAATCTGAAGAACATTTCAAAGCTGTTAATGGCAAACTCTTCACCACTTTTTTTATTACCAAAAAGCTCATTGGTATTCAAATTTTCCCCAATTGTGTCATTTGGACCAAAGTTATCGGTTCAACCCTTCCTAATAAGGATATCTTGTTAGGTTTTGATATCCTTCACCAGCTCAAACACCTCCAGATCATTCCCACTAGAATCCGAGTCAAGTCCATGTTCAAACCATTTACAAACATTCTGAAGCTCTACAATCTGTCTGAAACTCCTCCGTCATATCAGGATATTTCTACCAAACTTTTGAGTTTCTGTCCAGAGTCCCATATTGAGTTCACCCATCCAACTCCATTGTGGAAAAACGAGTCTTTCTTCATTAAGTTACCATTCAAACTAAATGAAGATATTAACCCAACCAAAGCTACCTATCCAGGAATGAGTCCTTCTGACTTACTCCTAGCCCAACAGGAATGTTCCCAATTGTTAGCCCAAGGCCTTATCGAACCCACAAATTCTCAATGGGCTTGCCAAGCCTTTTATGTTGATAAACATTCTGAGATTGTTCGAGGAAAGAAACGTCTCGTCATTGACTACCAGCCATTAAACATGTTTTTGCAAGATGACAAGTTTCCTTTACCCCGTCGACAAAGCATGTTTACTTTTCTCAAAAATGCCCAGATCTTTTCAAAATTTGATTTAAAATCAGGTTTCTGGCAATTAGGCATTGAACCCTCTGAACGGTACAAAACTGCTTTTTGTATCCCAAATGCCCATTTTCAGTGGACAGTCCTTCCTTTCGGCCTCAAAACAGCCCCATCCATTTTTCAAAAATCCATGGTCAAAATCTTTCAGCCAATTCTGCATCATGCATTGATTTACATTGATGATATCTTGCTTTTTTCAGGATCACATGATGAACATCGCCAGTTGTTAACTCAGTTCTATGATATTGTCCAAAGTCATGGAATCATGTTATCGACAAAAAAAAGCACCATTGCTACAGACAATATTGAATTTCTTGGTATGGTCATAAAAGATGATCATTATTAGCTAGGAAAACATATTGCCCAAGAGTTGCTCCACTTTCCAAATTAGCAACTTTCCAAAAAGCAAGTCTAACAGTTTCTCGGCATCATCAATTACATCAGAGACTTTATCCTACATGTGGATCACTACACTCATCACCTCTCAGCTTTATTGAAAAAAAAGCCCCCAGAGTGGAATGCTGACCACACAACTGCTGTCACTACTCTCAAGCAAATTGCGCAAAATCCGCCTCCATTAAAGTTGATTACTGATGGAAAGCGCATATTGCAGACAGATGCAAGTGATGAATCATGGGGTGCCATTCTCCTCGAAGACATTCATGGAAAAGAACACTTTATCGCTTACGCTAGTGGATAATTTTCTGACACATAGAAGCATTATCATGGCATGTTCAAAGAAATTTTAGCGGTAAAGAATGGCATCAAAAAGTTTGAGTATCATTTGATTGGACACCACTTTCTCATCTGAATGGACAGTTCAGCCTTCCCCAATATTTTCAATTTCAAAGGTAAACCTATTCCCGAAAAAATGTTACTCAGATTAAAAGATTGGTTTGCTACATATGACTTTTCAGTCAAGCATATAAAGGGATCCCAAAACCTCATCCATGATATGCTCTCCAGACTCTCAAAACCAGAGAAACCTCTAACCATGTTTTCCACTACATATCACATTCCGATCATCTCTATGGCTACATCATTACCCCCAGAAGCTCTCACCAAAAAAACTTTTCCCTTCAACAAAAACTTCTCCTCTGTCTTTGCCATCCAAGAATTTACAAAGAAAGCTCTTTTTCGTTTCTTCATAAAAGCCTACCTTGTCACCGAACCCTTTCCTTTTTCCACCTTCCACCTAGAAAATATGTTCCTTACAGGTCTAACCCTTGATCCATCCAGAGAAACCATTGAAGATGTGTTATGGTACATCTGGTGCCTAACAGTCCTTTATGCCACTAAGTTAGTCCTACCAATTACTCCCACATTGGAACACCTCCTTGACCCAGACAAAGCCACCTCTCTTACCTGGACATTACTTGAATGGTTCTCCCCAATACCATAGTGGAGAAAGAAGCTCCAGTAACTGTCAGAGATTTACAGTCTTGAACGAATGCCTGCCTCAGAAGCACAAATGTTCACATCAGTCTTTATCATTCACAGGCTATACTTCCAACATCCAGATACAAAACTCTTTTGGACTCAAGACCAGGTATATGAATGGTTTACTGCACCACATCTCATTGTCATTGAAAATGAAATCCAATCCACCTTGCACAACTACCTTTGTTAGTTAAACCACCAAACTCCGCCACACAAAGACATCTTCTACACCTCTTTAGGACCTCAACATGACCTCATCACGATTCCTACTCTATCCGCCATATCCAAACCAAAGTCCACAGGTATCATTATCAAGGAAGAAAAACCAGACTACACTGACTTCCTGCTCCAAAATTCCCAAGACCCATGGGATGCATTTCTCCCTCAAAGTCAACACCTCCACCAATTTCCCCAACCGACAATGGATGAACCCGGACCCTCTCAACCAGGATCCTCCTTCCAACCAGCACCACCAACTTAACCTACCAAAGTTAACAAAGCCACCCAAACTTCCCCTCAGTATACTCCAAAGTGTACTCCCAGAGACTATAATTGCCCTGGTCCACCATGCCGTGGTCCCTCCTGTAAACATCTAAAGCTCTCCAAAACCTTTTTCCCAAAGCATACGGACCCAGATGCAATGGACAGCTCATTCGACGATGATTACCTGAATCTCTCCTCTCCATAAAGTAGTTTGTCTTGTTGTAATAATTGTGTTTTACTTTATGGTTTTGTCTTGTATAATTATTGCACTTTGCTTTTACTTTAAGCTTTTGCTTTTGCTTTTGTCAAAGTCATGCTTTAATTATTAAAGCACTTTGTCTCTTTGTAATAATTAAAGGTGTGTCATGATGTAACTTTTACTTTTTCTTTTGTAAAATATAGGGATCATGTCCTATCTTCTCTGAGATTTCTCCTATATATAGGAATCTCCCATTTGCTTGTAACAGAGAGAAGCTTGTAAAAGTTTGAAGCAATAAACTCGTATTTTTCCTCAAACCATGAATTTCTAAACTCTCCTCTCTCTCTCTGCAAATGAAGTTCTAAAGAAAGAAAAAGAATAAAGAATTAAATTTGTTCATTTCGAAACCTAAGGAAGTATGCTCTGCACTTGCCTTATTGCAAGGATCTTGTGCATCAGAAAACTTTTGATCGTTTTCTTATCTGGTTTGGTACCCTGTTTTGGACTAAAGGAAAGTATGTTTTGGGTTATATAACCCGAGATGAAAAATATTTTAGAAGTTTTTCTGATTCCTCATTTGAGTATATCGACGGGAAACCGACGATGTAAATTCCAGAGGTGATCCTGAATAGGCACTAGTCTGGTTTGCACTGTCGGATAACAAGTCACGTACCCTAAGTGGTATCAGAGCAATTATAGTTAGTAAAAAAAATACAATGTTTAGCTATATATTAAATTAATTAGTTTATTAATTAATAATAGAATTATTAATTTAAATAAATATTAACAAATGTAAGAATAAGTCATTTAATTGAAAACCTAGTTCAATAATCTAAAAAGAATTTAAAATATTATGGACTTACATGTTAAAATTTAACAACTTTTAATTTTTCTTATTTTGTATAAATAATAGGGGCATTTAATGTTAATAACCTAACAAATGCATCTAAGCCGTTGTACAATTTTTGGATTGAATCTAAAAGTGAATTTGAAAAAGACAAAAAATGGGGTACCAACACCATAGGTAATATAGCTGGACCCATCACTTCATAACTCCTTTTTCATTTTTTTATGAATTGAGTTATCGTAACATTTGTCTTGATTTACATGGGCCTAATTTTATTTGTTTGGACACCAATTTTGGCCCTTTATCATTTTTTTTTTAAATTGTAACGTTATCCACTCTTGCTGTCTTCCACATACCAAATCTTGTCTTCATCTCTACATATTTTTTTGCTCCATTATCCTTTCTCCTTCTCCGGCAGACCAAACAAAGGCCGTCAATATTTTTCTGCACTTTTTCTCTACCTATGGATTCCACAGAGCCGGCAGCAGATATAGCCATAGACCTCTCTCCCATGATAAAAGTATACAAAGATGGCAAAGTAGAAAGGCTCAAAGGAAACGACATCGTTCCTGCATCATCTGAGCCCAAAACAAACGTTCATTCCAAAGACATTGTGCATTCACCAGAAAACAATCTATGTGCTCGGCTTTACATTCCAAACCAAAGACAAAACAAAAAACTTCCCCTTCTTGTTTATTTTCATGGCGGAGGCTTTTGCATCGAAACCGCCTTTTCTCCCACTTACCACAATTACCTCAACACCTTAGTCTCTGAAGCTAACGTCATCGCAGTCTCGGTTGATTATCGGAGAGCCCCGGAGAATCCTGTCCCTTGCGCTCATGATGATTCATGGACTGCACTCAAGTGGGTTGCTTCCCATGTTAACGGAGAAGGCCCTGAAGATTGGCTCAACTGTTTCGCTGATTTCCAGCGAGTGTTTTTTTCTGGTGACAGTGCTGGCGCTAACATAGCTCATCACATGGGCATGAGACATGGTCGAGAAATTCTCGATGGTGTTAATGTTGTTGGCATTGTTTTAATTCATCCGTATTTTCTGGGCAGAGAAGCTGTTGGTAATGAAACAGCTGACGCTAAGACAAGAGACTGGGTCGCGGGATTGTGGAGATTGACTTGTCCAAGTAGCACAAGTGGGTGTGATGATCCGTGGATTAATCCTGTCGTTGCGGGTTCGGACCTAGCGAGCCTGGGATGCGCCAGGATGCTGGTATTTGTTGCGGAGAATGATTTTCTGAGATCTAGAGGATGGTTTTATTATGACAAGTTGAAGGAGAGCGGGTGGAGGGGCAATGTGGAGATTGTTGAGTCCAAAGGAGAGCAACATGTGTTCCATTTGATAAATCCCACATGTGAAAATGCCGTGGCCATGCTTGAGAGAATTGCTTCTTTCTTGAATCATCAGGAGAAGGCCTGAATTCATATGCCTCTAACTATATTTATAATTTTCGATTTCCTTTTTTTCTCCATTTTTTTTTTCTGTCAGCTGCTATTTTTACGGGAATATATATATATATTTACCAACTTCAACCGTCCAAATGAAATCTATTAATTAAAAAAAGTATGACAATTCTCAGAAAATCAATTGAACACAGAAATTAATATTGAGTTGGACTATTGCCATCCCTCGAATGCCCCTCGTACAACCATTTTTAAGAATAATCTCTATTTAATTCCACAAATAACCTTCCAATTATTTTTCTCAAGAAAATTTAAGTGAACCTCATCTCTCTCTCTACGAAACTCTTCTAAACTCAAAGACATTTTTCTTTCATTTTAAATTTATAGTGATTGCACTTATTCAACACCGCAAGCTCAGAGCGTGAACTTATCAAATTCAGTTTTGGAGGGATTTCTTTGCACACGACTAAATCCATATTTTTATTCTTTGAACAAGAATAAGACTTTTTTTTCTTTTTCTTTTTTATCAGGAACAATTGTATACTTTTATGGTGCGTTTACTTAATGGGAATGCGAATGGGGTGGAATGAGAATAGGTTGTGAATGAGAATGAGTTGGATGAGAATGAGGAATAAGAATGAGATCTCAATGTTTACTGTGGCAAAAATAAATGGGAATGTGGAATGTGCTGGAAATGCTATTGATGTGTTTACTTGGCCAAAATAAATGGGGAATGAGGGAGTGAAAATGAAGAATCAATTTACCAAAATACCCATAGGTATTAAATAATTAATAAAAAATAATTAATTTATCATTATTAACAATATTATCATTATTGTTTTTTGTTGTTGTTGTTGTTGTTATTATTATTATTATTATTATTATTATTATTATTATTATTCTTATTAAAAATAATTTTGTTATTCAATTTTATTAACTTTATTATTTTAGTTATTATTAATTATTATTATTTTTTATTAATATTATCATTATTAACATTTATTATTATTAATATTATTATTAACTTTATTATATTATTTATTATTAATTATTGTTATTACTATTTTTATTAATATTATCATTATTAACATTTATTATTATTAAATTTAAATTTTATTAACTTTATTATTTTAGTTATTATTAATTATTGTTATTATTATTTTTATTAATAACAATGATAAATGTTAATAATGATAATATTAATAAAAATAATAATAACAATAATTAATAATAACTAAAATAATAAAGTTAATAAAATTTAATAATAATAACAATAACAACAATAAGGATAATATTGTTAATAATGATAAATTAATTATTTTTATTAATTATTATTTTTATCATTATTTTATTGTTAATAAAATATTAAATAATTTGGTTGTTGATCAGAAGGATAATT
The DNA here is from genome assembly GCF_000493195.1 of Citrus x clementina. NCBI lineage: Eukaryota > Viridiplantae > Streptophyta > Magnoliopsida > Sapindales > Rutaceae > Citrus > Citrus x clementina. The sequence goes on from NW_006262022.1 coordinate 3,352,690, forward strand.
TGCATGCCACTTATTCAAGAGATGTGGAGCCAAGCCAAATCAGAGTTGGTGAGAAATAAAGAGCGTGGTTTAGATAAATCCACAAAGAAGGCAGTCTTTACCAAACAAAATTTTCTACTATCTTCAACAAAAACTGATACCATTTTTAAAATTACAGTTTTAGTTATGATAATTTAAGAATTAAAATCTTACCAATCCTCATATTATCTTGTCCCAAAAAACAAAAACAAAAAATTGAAAGAGAGTGGTTTGGCACTTACAAAACTATTACAAGGTGACGTGTCAATAATCAACTCTACTAACTCTTTTAATTTGCTCAATTATTGTTAATTATTTAATTATATATTTCACTTCATAACTCCTTTTTCATTTTTTTCTGAATTGAGTTATCGTAACATTTGTCTTGATTTACATGGGCCTAATTGTATTTGTTTGAACACCAATTTTGGCCCTTTATCAATTTTTTTTTTAAAATTGTAACGTTATCCACTCTTGCTGTCTTCCACATTTGTCTTCATCTCTATATTTTTTTTTTGCACCATTATCCTCTCTCCTTCTCCGGCAGACCAAACAAAGCCCGTCAATATTTTTCTGCACTTTTTCTCTACCCATGTATTCCACAGAGCCGGCAGCAGATATAGCCATAGAAGTTGGAATTTGAAGATCGAATGAAGAAGAAAAAGAGAAATTGTCTTCCAATTATTAATGCAAAATCAAATTACAGAAATGAGCTCAGCTTAGTATTTATAGTGGAATCTAATACTTGCTGAGTACTCTAATTACAGCTAAGCAATGTAACTAATGAGTAACTAACTCTGATCTAACTACATTCAATACAACTCATAAGTACTGATTTGTTAACTAATTGCTGCATAATCCAACTGCATGGGAATCTCTTCATAACAGTTTTGCCATCTGGAGCTTCCCAACTTCTCACGTGTGCCTTTCTCTTTCATTTCCAGACTAGCTACTAGATTTACAGCTGGCTTGATTCCAGCTGGCACTCCAACGTGTGTTGCATTTGATTCAGCTTCATCAGCTAATTCAACACCCCTTCTCAAACTTAAGTCCTTTGGAAAGACTTTAAGTTTGCTTCTGAAGAAGCTGAATTTAGGATATGTAAGAGGTTTAGTTAATATATCAGCAACTTGATCATTTGTAGACACAAAAGCAATGTCAACCTCTTTCCTCTCAACTTTGTCTCTCACAAAGTGAATATCTATTTCAATATGTTTAGTCTTAGAATGCATTACTGGATTTGTGGCTATAGCAGCTGCACTTGTGCTGTCACTTAGTAGTAGTGGAGTACTCTGAAGTCTGATGTCAAGTTCCTTAAGAATTGAGCAGATCCAAGTTAACTCTGAGCAAGCCAAAGCCATAGCTCTGTATTCTGACTCAGCTGATGATTTGGAAATTATGCTCTGCTTCTTTGAACTCCAGCTGATTAAATTTTCACCTAGAAAAACACAGTAGCCACTAGTTGATCTTCTGTCGTCAATGTCACTACCCCAATCTGCATCAGTATACATTACAAGATCTAGAGAATCAGATCTCTTGAAAGTTAAGCCATAATGTATGGTTTCCTTGAGATACCTCAGTACTCGTTTGCAAGCAAGCCAGTGAGGTTGTAAAGGGTTAGCCATGAATTGACTTAGCTTGTTTACAGCATAAGCAATTTCAGGCCTTGTTAGCACTGCATACTGTAATCCTCCAATGGCTTTCCTGTATTGAGTTGCATTTGTAAAATCTTCACCCATGTTTTTGCTAAGCTTTTCTGTTGTGGCCAGAGGAGTATCAGTTCCATTGCATTCTTTCAATTCAAACTTGGCAAGTAGATCTTTTATGTACTTTGACTGGGATAGTACTAAGGTATCATCATTTCTAATCACTTCTATGCCAAGAAAGAAATTAAGATTCCCCAAATCTTTAAGAGCAAAGGTGCTGCTAAGGTTACTGATAAGCTGTTCTATTTCAGCATTATTGTTTCCAGTCACTATTATATCATCAACATAAATCAACAGCATAATCACATCATTCCCATTTCTTTTAAAAAATAAAGATGTGTCTGATCTTGTTCTAGTAAATTTCCAAGACTCCAGAACTGACCTGAGTTTATCAAACCATGCTCTTGGTGCCTGCTTCAATCCATAGAGTGCCTTTGTTAGCTTACACACATGATCTGGATGCTCTGAATTTTCAAAACCTTCTGGCTGAGGCATGTAAACAGTTTCACTTAGTTCCCCATTGAGAAAAGCATTGTTGATATCTACTTGTCTCAGCTTCCAGTTGTTTATGACAGCAAGACTTAATATAATCCTTATGGTTGCTGCCTTGACAACAGGACTGAAAGTTTCTTGATAATCAACCCCTTCTGTTTGTAAAAACCCCTTTGCCACCAAACGAGCTTTGTATTTGTTGATAGATCCATCTAAATTCTGTTTCACTCGATAGATCCATTTGTTCCCAACCAACTTCATATTTTGTTGAGGAGGAACTAAACACCATGTCTGATTTCTCATTAAAGCACTGAACTCTTCCTGCATTGCTTGTTTCCACTGATGATTATTCAAAGCTTCAGCTACACTTGAAGGTGTGTCAAGAGACAGGGACTTTTCAGTGTTGTACAGTTTTGGTTTGAATATGCCATTTTTGGCTCTAGTTGTCATAGGATGTGAAGGTCCAGGTTGATATGTAGGCTGAGGTGTTTCTGGAATGTGAGTGTTTGGTTCAGAATTATTTGAGAAAGAAATTTGTGGGGACTCAGGTGTGCTGATTTCATTGTCATGCATTGAATTTATTTGATCAATGTTGTTGTCAGGATTTTGTTCATTAGAGGGATCATCTAAGTTAGTTGTGTCTTCTAATGAACTTATACTTGCTGCTGTTCCCTCATAATTTTGGGTTTCTGAAGGAAATGATATTGAGATAAACTTGCTAAATGTGTTTGCAGGTTCTGGTGTATGAGTGGACTTTGAGACTATGAAACTTGGATCATTTTGGAAGGGGAAAGAATTCTCATTAAAGTTGACATGTGCAGCAATATAAATTCTGCCATTTGGATTTAGACACAGATAACCCTTGTGCAAGTTACTGAAACCTAAATAAACACATTTTGAGGTATGAAAATCAAACTTATGACTATTATATGGTCTTAGGAAAGGGTAACATTCACAACCAAAGGTCTTGATTTGAGAATAACTTGGTTTCTTAGAATAAAGGGCCTCAAAAGGTGTTTTGTGGTTCAATGTGGGTGTACTGATTCGGTTGACAAGATAAGTAGCATTATAGAATGCTTCCCACCAAAACTTAAGAGGTATATTAGCTTGAGCAAGGAGTGTCAATCCAGTTTCAACAAGGTGTCTGTGTTTCCTCTCAGCCTTTCCATTTTGGTGATGTGTATAAGGGCAGGAATATCTTATAGCTATTCCTTCATTTCTGAGATAAGGTTCAAAGGCTCTGTATTCCCCTCCCATGTCACACTGAAGTGTTTTAATTTTCAGCTCTAGGCTTTTTTTAATTTGATTTTTAAAGATAATGAAAGCTGACAGTGCTTGAGATTTACTAGCTAATCCATAAATCCAGGTGTAGTTTGTTTTGTCATCAATGAAAGCAATGTAATATTTGAACCCTTGGTTTGAAATGGTTGGTGCTGGACCCCAAAGATCACTATGAATAATCTCAAGAGCAGTAGATGATTTTGATTCACTACTTTTGAAAGACAATCTGTGCATCTTCCCATATTGACAGGCTTTGCAAAATGACAACTCAGACATTTTATTACCAAACGAAATATTACAAGCTGACAATGTTTTCTTAAGATCAGAAACATTTGGATGACCTAATCTTATGTGCCAAAGATCAAGAGTTTTGTTGATTCTTTGGTCTTTACAGCTTGTACAAAATTCTTTAGAAACAACAGACATCATAGACTCAGGTTTATTTATTTTACAAACTGAAAGTAGACTAGAATGTGAAACTGAAGATAACAAAACGGACTTGATTTGAGAGTGGTTTAGAGGCAAGTTCAGCAGCTTGTACAGTCCATCTTTAGCCACACCTTTCATGAGAACAATCCCCCTTCTCTTGTCCTTAACAACACAATATGTTTTATCAAATTCAATGCATACATTGTTATCTTTCAAGAGTTTGGATATGCTAATTAGATTTTTGGTTATTTGTGGTACAAAGAGAATCTGATTTAGTTTAATGTATTTCTGGATATCAGGTTCAAGTGTGCCAAGCAATGAATAACCAACAGAAACAATTTCAAGTTTTGAACCATTACCTACTGCAAGCTAGTGATTTCCTTTGTACTCAGAATTTATGCTTAAGTTGTTGAGATCATTAGTGACATGATCTGTTGCCCCGCTGTCAAGATACCAGCCACCACTTTTTGTTTCTGCACCTTCAGCTACATAAGCACTTCTTTTGTTCCCTGGAAAATTAGGCACATAGTTTTTCTTGAACCTATACCAGCAGTTTACAGCAGTGTGATTCTTCCTGAAGCAGATCTGACATGGTCCTTTAGGTGTTTCTTCATCAATGTGAGCTTTTCCTTTCATTTTCTCCTGTGCTGGATTAAAATTGCCTCCACCAGAATTACCTCCATATTGCCTTCCATTCTGATTGGTAACATTTCCAGTGTTATTGAAATTTGGTTGCCAATTTCTCCTCTGGTTTCCCCTGTAGTAAGCAATGTTTGCCTGAAAATCCATTCCACTAACAGAATTCTGATGTTCGATCCTGTTTTCTTGGCTCAACAGCATGCCATAAACCTCTGATGGAGTTATGCTTTCTGATCTAGCATTTATTGTAGCAACAATCGGATCATACTCAGGTCCAAGCCCAGCAAGTAAACACAACACAAAATCATCATTACTCATATGATTTCCGGCAGCTCTCAGTGAATCCAGATTCACCTTCATCTTAATATAATATTCATGAATGCTCATCGATCCCTTTCTAGTTGTCTGGATCTGAGTTCTTAAGTGAAGAACTCTTGATCGAGACCTAGCACCAAACTGTTCAGAAAGTGTTTGCCATACCTCTAGAGATGAGCTTGCTCCAATGACAGCACTTAACACTTCTTCACTCAGAGTTGAAAGCAGCCAGCTCATGAGTTGTTGATCAACTTTTCTCCAGATCTGAAACTGCGGATTTACCACAGTGATCACAGTTTGATCGCTATCGACATTAACAATCATTCTACTTGGAGGATTCTTAGTATTATCAATCAGATCTTCAAGCTCGTTTGCATTGATCGTAGCAATAACTTGAGATCGCCATAGCAGGTAATTGTTGTTTGTAAGCTTGATCGGAGTATTGAAAATCAGAGAGTTAACTGATGTGTTGTTGATTGAGTTTGTGATTGGATTTGCAGTTGAGCTTGAAGCTCGAGTGCTTGTAGCTTGAAATTCATTGTTTGCCATTTTTAACCACAAGCTCTGATACCAAGTTGGAATTTGAAGATCGAATGAAGAAGAAAAAGAGAAATTGTCTTCCAATTATTAATGCAAAATCAAATTACAGAAATGAGCTCAGCTTAGTATTTATAGTGGAATCTAATACTTGCTGAGTACTCTAATTACAGCTAAGCAATGTAACTAATGAGTAACTAACTCTGATCTAACTACATTCAATACAACTCATAAGTACTGATTTGTTAACTAATTGCTGCATAATCCAACTGCATGGGAATCTCTTCATAACAGTTTTGCCATCTGGAGCTTCCCAACTTCTCACGTGTGCCTTTCTCTTTCATTTCCAGACTAGCTACTAGATTTACAGCTGGCTTGATTCCAGCTGGCACTCCAACGTGTGTTGCATTTGATTCAGCTTCATCAGCTAATTCAACAATAGACCTCTCTCCCACGATAAAAGTATACAAAGATGGCAAAGTAGAAAGGCTCAAAGGAAACGACATCGTTCCTGCATCGTTTGATCCCAAAACACCTTAGTCTCTGAAGCTAACGTCATCGCAGTCTCGGTTGATTATCGGAGAGCGCCGGAGAATCCTGTCCCTTGCGCTCATGATGATTCATGGACTGCACTCAAGTGGGTATCTTCCCATGTTAACGGAGAAGGCCCTGAAGATTGGCTCAACTGTTTCGCTGATTTCCAGCGAGTGTTTTGTTCTGGTGACAGTGCTGGCGCTAACATAGCTCATCACATGGGCATGAGACATGGTCGAGAAATTCTCGATGGTGTTAATGTTATTGGCATTGTTTTAATTCATCCGTATTTTCTGGGCAGAGAAGCTGTTGGTAATGAAACAGCTGACGCTAAGAAAAGTGACTGGGTCGCGGGATTATGGAGATTGACTTGTCCAAGTAGCACAAGTGGGTGTGATGATCCGTGGATTAATCCTGTCGTTGCGGGTTCGGACCTAGCGAGCCTGGGATGCGCCAGGATGCTGGTATTTGTTGCGGAGAATGATTTTCTGAGATCTAGAGGATGGTTTTATTATGACAAGTTGAAGGAGAGGGGGTGGAGGGGCAATGTGGAGATTGTTGAGTCCAAAGGAGAGCAACATGTGTTCCATTTGATAAATCCCACATGTGAAAATGCCGTGGCCATGCTTGAGAGAATTGCTTCTTTCTTGAATCATCAGGAGAAGGCCTGAATTCACATGCCTCTAACTATATTTATAATTTTCGATTTCCTTTTTTTCTCCATTTTTTTTTTCTGTCAGCTGCTATTTTTACCGGAATAGCAACTTCAACCGTGCAAAGGAAATTTATTTACCAACTTCAACTCTAACTATATTTATAAATATATATATATATATATATATATTTACCAACTTCAACCGTGCAAAGGAAATTTATTAATTAAAAAAAGCATGGCAATTCTCAGAAAATCAATTGAACACAGAAATTAATATTGGGTTGGACTATTGTCATCCCTCGAATGTCCTCGTAAAACCACTTTTAAGAATAATCTCTATTTAATTCCACAAAAAACCTTCCAATTATTTTTCTCAAGAAAATTTCAGTGAACCTCATCTCTCTCTCTCTACGAAACTCTTCTAAACTCAATGACATTTTTCTTTCATTTTAAATTTATAATGATTGCTCTTATTCAACACCGCAAGTCCAGAGCTTGAACTTATCAAATTCAGTTTTTGAGGGATTTCTTTTCACACCACTAAATCCATATTTTTATTCTTTTAACAAAATGAGACCTTTTTTTCTTTTTCTTTTTTATCACAAACAATTGTATACTTTTAGAGTTATTTTGTTTTACATTAGTCTTTGTCTTTTATTTAAAATTATTCTTTTGAAGAATTTGTTTGATGATAGACAATGAATAGTTTGTAACTGAAATTCTATATATAGGTCATAAACAACAAACATGATTGCTGACAATATTCTTGAAGAAGATGGGTGCATTTAATTAAATTTTATATAAAATAATTCAAATTAAGGGTTTGCTCAGATTTTTAAAGGGGTGCCAATAGCTCCATTGCTTAATTTTATAAAAGGGTGTCTGTACTAGAAAGGATATTGTTTGGGGAAGAAATTGAAAATCAATAATGTAGCACTATGTGTTGATGAAAAATTTTATGATTAAAAATAATCACAGAGGGTACCTAACTTACACTGGGTACATTTGATAATTGAGTTGGTACGTGGAGTATTTCATATTAGAAGTAAGATGGTAAAGAAAAGTCTCTAAAATATCAACCATGAGAAAGAGAATATTTGATCAATCTATTTATGCCCTTGATTGATTTATTCTCTTTGTTTTGTTGTGTTTCTTGTTCTGGCAAAATCTATCGCAGCTGTTGCTTTTATTATTTTATAATTTTTTTTTGGGTGGTTTTGTGTAGTCTTATGAACATTCTTTTTGGCATAAATGGATCTCGGTTACTACGTTTGATTGTTAATTAGACTTGATCCGTAATTCTATGCGTTTTTTTTTTGCGAAATTAAGTTAATTTAGTTTAATATTATTAGATTATTGTCACCTAAAATTAGTATATTTAATCAGTTAAGGAAATTCTTTTGACACGGCCTTTACGAAACCTTGTATGTGATACTTTGCTTAGAAAAGTATTTGGGTTTTTTTTTCGTATTTATATTTAAAATTACTAGAAAGAAGTTATTTGAAGTGTGATACTTTGTGAAATGTTAAAGCTTATGGTTTGGTTGTAATTATGTTTTTGCTTATATATGTTTACGACTGTTGGCATTCTTTTTTTTTTTTTTTGGTATTTGAAGTTTGCATATATGGTGTGTATTAAGATTTTCAAGTTGTTCTTCAAACATATTCTGGGTAGTTTGATATATCACATGTTTCTGTGAATTCTTTAGATGAGGCAATTGTTTTTTATCTTAGCTGCATTGTTAAGTTCTTTACGATATAGAATTCCCTAATTTCCTTCTGCTAATCCAGTAATTGCAGCTTCATTCTAAGGTTCTTTATTTTCTATAAAGCATATATTGCTTCATTAACCCTCCTCTAAAATCAAGCCAAACGTGACTTGTATTTGATTTTTATTCTAGAAAAATAGAATCCATCCTTTTCTTTTTCTCTTTATGTTGCTAATATGTATTTTATTCATTCCAATCTTACAGATCATTGGTGGATGTCGAATCAGCATACAATACTTACAATTGTGAGAGGAAGATGAACAACTAATTGCCTGGTTCAGTTACCCTTGAAGCTAGGAAGATTGACATAGAAACATTTGTTTAAGTGAATAATTGTACCTTTTTTTTTGGTTAATTTGGCATTTCTACACGAACTACTCTTATTGTTATAATGGTTATTGACACACTCAACCTTTGAATTTATAGATAAAAAAACCTTCAAAATATTTCCACGTTCAATCATTGAGCATTAGAGTAATATCATCCAACCAACTAATACACAAAACACAACTAAAATTATACAACAAAAGAATAAATCAATGATCAGTCTGTTAAGTCTGCTTCAAACTTCTCTGTCATTATCATTTTGTTGAAGTAGCAATTGTTGAAAACTCCCTTGTTGAGAACCTTTATATGATATCCAAGATGAAGAATAAGGCAACATAGATGGGTGCGATGGGAGTGTTGGAGATTGCTAGTTTGCACAAAATAAGAACCATATTACATTCCAGAAAATACTAAATTAATTAGGCATAAATATCGAAATTGGACTATAACTTATAATGTAAGAATCAAAAGGAAACAATGGATAAATATTACATCCTTGTGATTGGTATGCGAACACAGGTTCCTAAATAATGACCATTATTTAGTGACCACTAAAATTTAAAAAATTTAAAAAATTAAATACTATTACATCAAAGAACATAAAACTTACTGGATCCTTATTGCTTTCTTGAGTTGGGACTACAATATCCACCTCAGAAGATAATAGTGTTTGTACATTTGAATCCTATAAATCCATAAAAAGATAAATTAAAATTAAAATTAAATTAATTGTAGAATAATTAACTAAGTAGTTTAATCTTACCTTAATTGTTGTCATCTAATTCTTCATTTTTTGGCTTATAAGAAGATAATGGTGTTTATCAAACAACATCCCAAACTTTGGCTCATACTTTTTTGGTTTCACATCCACAGCATTACCAGTTTCTTCATTATTTTCATCTAAATTGTTGTCATCTAATTCTTCAAAATCTTCGACTTCGTAGTTTTTATCCAAATCCTTCATTTCTATACCATAAAAAATAAATTATATTAACCATATGTAATTCAAACAAAATCTACATTTCAAATAACTTATTTCTAATAATTTTAAAATATAAATAAAATAAATCAAAACTTTCCTCAACATGCTAAATTTATTTACCTAGGTAGGTGAAATAGGTCCAAAATCGTCGAGCACACTGTCAAGTAAGGCTGGTCGGCGACGTGAAAAAATATGGAATATTCTAAAAAAAGCAAGGTTTGGAACCCATGCGATGCGCCTTTCTCCTGGAGCATGGAAGTAAGCCAACCTAATAGAGAAAAAAAATCAAAGGGTTATTAAGTTTTACATAATAAGTAGGAAATAAGTACCTTTAATATAATGAGGGCATTTATGAAGAAAGATATTTGATTTTCTATTTAGTCATTTTATCACTCATATAAAGGTTAAGAAATTTTACTTTTTTTTATTAACATAAAAATATCTTACAATAAGATTTTAGATATAAAACAAAGAAGTCAAAAGGGTGAATGTTCATTTAATCCCTACATTTTGACTTAAGTACTCGTTTAGTCCCTATATTTAAAAAAAAAAAAGTCAAAACACCTCTGCAGTTAAATATGTTATATTTTGACTGTTATTTTTTTTAATAATAATACCCCTCCAACAATATTCTTGGCATCAATTAATTTATCTATAACAAATTAACCAATAATTATTTATTAATGAATGAATCAATAAATATTATTGTAAAACAACTATTATTTTTTGTACCTTTGCAGCAATCTTAATAATAATTGTTTATAAATAAATTAATATTAGACAACTTAAAGCAGTGTTCTTAATATACTTATAAAATGTTACGAATAATTATTTTATAAAAAATTAATTTATCAAATCAATCATAAAGTAAAATAGTAATATAAAAATTTGTGTAACTAATAACTTAAAAGTTTGTGTAAATCTTTATGTTTTTTTTTCTTTAAATCCACCAGTGAGGTGGGGGGTGAGGCATGAACCCCTACCTGTAATATAGATCAGTAAATGATAAAATACATATGGAGGGGTACGTAAACCAAAACTTCAAGTTTAAAGAAACAATACAACAGGAAAGAAAACCAATACAATAAGCAATAGATAACTAGCAAGGTCTGCCAGAAAATTGTTTACCATACTTGTGACCGGTGAGTAATTTGAAGCCCTTCCTAGAATACTGCCCAATAACACTAAAGTCAGGGCTTGGATATTTGTCTCCCGGTGTTCTCTGGTGTAGACAAAACCATCATCCTCTGGGTACTCATCTAAAATGTGATCTTCATAACTGGGAAACTTATAGTTCACAAGGTACCTAAAATGCTTGTTCTCATCCCCACTGATCTCTTCGTCAGATTGAGTGGGAATATCGGTAGAGTGGGTTTTGAATCCCACAACCCTCATGCCAAAATCATCTGATAAGATTGAAATCCTGTAGATACCCGATGATCTAAAGTCTCAATGCTATGCTGGGGAGATATACCATGATCACTGGGCTCAAACTGTGCTCTAGAATCTTGAGTCCTAATATCCTAGGAATCAAGGATCAATTCTTGAGTGACTGTGGGGCCCATATCATTAGCTTGGTTCTCTATAGGTGAAATCATGGTGATTGGAGATGTAATGTCCACGACCTACGGGGCCAAGTTCGAATGCTCTGGGTTTGGGCCTGAAGTGTATCGTGGAGTGTTTGAAGGCGAAACCCTTGTTTCCTTACCCTTTTCAATATTAGTTTGTCGAGCTCTATTAAACTGCTGGGGGTGAAGTCTTGGATTAGCCATATAACATGTCTCAAATGCATGGCTAAGGTGCTTGCAGGAAGCACAGTATAGTGAAATTTTCTCGTACTCTACACTTAGCCAAAAACCAGAATTGCCCACACCGATCTGAATCCCCTGTAGAGGAGGTTGAGTGACGTGCTCTACTAGAACTCTAGTTATAGAGGGTTGAGCTAATGAGGTAGTAGCTTGGTCAATTCGTAACGGCTCCCCAATTGCTGACGCAATAGAAAATAATGCTTCATTGCATTGCACAAAATGGATAGGCAAATAAGGAAATGATATCCATAGAGGAACAATGGGCAACTCCTCAGAACACCGAAAAATCTGTAGTCCATTTAAAAATTCTCATGGCACTCCCATTAACATACCAAATCTGCTTAACCCACAGGCGAGTGTAGTCTTTTTCAACATTCAATTTAATTAAAATGTGACGATTATCTAATAGAGAAATTTGAGAATTTCCATTTAATTCCAACGAGCTAAAAAATTTTCTAATTAGTTTCATACGAGGGTGATTGTAAGAAAGTTTACCGACCAATGTCAACTTGAATGGAATAGCCATCACTTTGACTTCCTCTACGGAAAACTACACGTTTGGTTTATCCTCATACAAAGAGACTATCTTGACGGGGACCATCGAGGTTGTGGGCCCATTTATAATTTCAGCAAAGGATTTTTTTATCGGCATATTTAAATTTCGATTGGGAGTTGAAGTTAAAACTGATGCGTATGTCAGGATGGAAGTGGGCTGATTTTGAGGTTGGTTTTGGGCTGGTGTTCGATGAATTATTAGTTTGGGATTGATTTTGGACTTGTACACTTATATTGGATGTTTGGGCTTTTTGTGGTTTAATGGATTGATTTGGTTTTGGGCTTGATAATTGAAGTTGGATTTATGGATATTAATGGGATGGGCTTCCGAGTGCATTTGGGCTTGTGGGTTTAATGTTGAATGGTTATGGAGGGTTTCATGATTACTGTGGGTATTGCAAGTACTAGGGGGAGACAAATTTTGGTGGGAAGAAAAATAAGCCGAAAGTTGTGCATTTATTGGTGGAATTGAGGGGTTTGATTTTGAATGAGTGGGAGACAGAAGCGGGTCCCGTGCACTGTTTGAATGTTGGCTTTTTGGTGATGCCATAGGAAAAGTGTTATGAGTACATGTATTTTGTGAGGCTGCATGTTGATTTTTGGCGTGAGTGGAGGCATGTAAGGTAATTTTGGAAATCTTTAATGCATGTGAAGGCTTTGAAATGTTGAGCTCATAGGGGACAACATTACTTGAGCATGGCTGACTTTATGGACTTTGTGAAAGCGAGTTATGGGCGTGGCCGCGTGTGTGTGGTCAAAAACTGTGAGGGATTGTCGAGAATTTCTGAATTTTTGCTTATCGGTTGGGCCGAAGCTGGCTGTCTTGGCTGACTTTTGGTACATGCCGTTTGTGTACCAAAACGTGTGTAATCAAGGGGCTGTTCAGAAGCTTCATCTCGGCCATTAACGGTGGTTGCAAAGTTAACAGCTGAGAGTTGTTTTTGAGCTTGTACAGGGGCTGTGATGGCTGGATCTTGTGATTCACCATGTTTAACTTGTTCACGGTTGGAGGTGCAAACTTTGGTATGCGATGAGGGGTTTTGGTCACGGCTTTCTTCCACTTCCTCAAGTGGTTGACTTCGGTTTTCACTTTGATGTGGGAGTGACTGATTTGTTTATTCACCACGGCTTTCTTGGTCATCTTGGCCGCCATGCTTGCTATTTTGCACGTTTGTGTAACGTGCATGTGGGGTCGCACGAAGGGATGGGGTGTCTTGGTCATGGTTTTCTGCCATTTCTTCTTGTTCATTCACAGTAATAGAGACCGCCGAAGGTTTCTGAAGTTTTGATAGGATAGAGACAGTGGATGTTGGTGGTGGTTCAGCATGGGGTTGGTTTACAGGTGTATATGGTAGATGTGTAAGTGGATTGTTGGCGGTTTGCCGTTGTTTGAGCAATCTTTTTGAGCGCCTTGGGTTGGGCTGTGGTTGTGATGGCAGTTTATACACATCTACCGTATAATAATCTCATCAAAATGAACTTGATAATAATCTAATTAGTAAGGATTCTACTGAAAATATGACAGAATCTCCTTTATAAGTATAACACTCCTAATCTGAAAATATAGAAAAAACACTTCTAAAATAATTCAATATACAACAAACTCCAATAATCAACATCCTCAACTAAAATGTTGAGTTTTACTCAAGATATCTCAATAGTCTCAAAAGATAATATTATAACTAATATTAATATCTCAGTTTATTCTTAATTCTAAAAGAATAATATAACAAAATTATACAATCCCAAAATAACGAAAATTAATAAATGTTATATTAAAAAATTCTAAATAATTATAGTAAATTAGAAAAGCCTTGAATCATTCTCTACAATCCTTTAATAAACAATCAAAAGAAATAACGTTTCTTATTATCAATCTAAGAATTGCTATAATTATTAATAAAGAAGAAAAATTTCGAAGGCGTTACAATTTTTATGACCCATCTCTGACCACCCCCCACCTTGCAAATTCTTATTGATTGTGTGGGGGTGTATTTGGTGGCGGCGGATTATTTCCATATGCAGGAACTTTCCTCAGACTTCTCTGATGGCGTAACCCTTCAGTCGTACTTTTATGGACTAAACTTTCTGTCAGTGAGAGTTCAATACAAAGGTTAAGAAAATTAAAAATGCAATAAAAGCAAAAACAAAAATACAAAAATAGTAGAAGGATATATAAAATTAATGTTCTTCAATTAATTGGATCAAAAAATTAATTTCATGTTCTTAATTGCACACCTTGGATAGCTGAGAAATTCCGAATTCTTGCTTCTATTACCAAGGGACATGAACTGATTGATATAATAACCATATAGGCAACAAGCAAAGTGCAGACTGTAACATTATTCCTATAACACTTTGACATATTACTTATTTGAAAACAGGAAAAAAAATGAATGGGGATTATTCAATTCTATCAATCCTTTTATACAATCACTGGGAAGGAAAGACTTCCAAAATTCAAGCTTTGAATTGTATAAGTCAAAATTATTAATTGCTAGTAAATTCTCTTCAAAAAAAAGAAAAACAAAATTCCTTCATTTAATTTCAAGGCTTTGAACAAGTCCCCAACCATCTCCATCAGCACTTGTGAAGTTTTCTCCCCGATTATCAATTGTTTAGTGTTTCCTAATCCCTAATTAATGTTCTACATTAGCAAGAACCTAGTTTTAACATTTCTATCACACAGGTCGACGACTTCTCTGCCTTCATAATATTGAATTTTTAACCGTTATAAATGATTTATGATGTATACATGAGTAAGGGCATTTCAGTCATTTGAATATGCTGATCCGGTTGGTTTTAACTCTTAACGTAAAAGCTACAGGTCAATGAATCGGTTCCCCTTACACACCAACCATGGAGATAGAGATTCTAATTTGTGTTTTTGCATTGGGATACTTTGCTCAAAAGGTTTTGAGCGTGCAGTCTATTGCAAAAAAATAACAAAAATTATAATCAGGGCTGCTACTGAAAGTTCAATCAATTTTTCAGCCCCTATCTCTCAAAGATTCGAACTCAACTAACCAGCCAAAGAAACTATCAAGCCCCTAAAGGATAAATTCTCAACTCCAATCCAGAAGAATAATTCAAATTGTATGCTGATAATTAATATCTCGCACCATGACCAATACATGTACAGAGGAGTGGAATTAGGGGAGTTCCTGGACACCAAGCTTTAAAAATGACCTTTATCTAGGTAATTTTATTCTTTACCCCCTCAGTTTCATTGTTCGAACATATTGCCAGCTGCATTAATAAAGTTTGGTGTTTCCATACGCCCCCATCGAATGAAAATTCTGGTTTCACCATACGCCGTCACCGGAGCACTCAGCAGATTTGAAAGAGCCATTACTTACTAGTATATATGCGTTGATGGAATGAGATTTGTTGTTTCCATACTACTATTGTTGAAGTCAACAAATTCTTGGTTGCACCAACAATCGTAGAGAAGCAAAATCAAAATTGATTTTGTAGCCGAAAAGAAAGAATTGACAAAGGGGATGAATTTGAAAAATAATAATAATTAAACATTATATTTTTAATTATTTTATTCTTTGCATAGTAATTCATTTATTTTATATATAGTTAAGGATTTCATTCATTTGAAATCATCCTAAAATTGTCAAGCTCATAAGTTTCTAAGCTTTTGAGAGAAGTGAGAGAAGTGTGTATGGGGAATTTATCTTTCCTGCAGAGTGTGAGAGTATTGGGTATATTTGGGTTTCTGGGAAGTGAGATTCGTTACTCAAATATTGTACTCTATTAATTGTTAAATAAACAATTATTCTTTCTTGCCTCCGTGGATGTAGGTTTAATTACCGAACCACATAATTCTTGTGTCTTTTATTTTTCTATAATTATTTGGTGCGCTTGATTCCGCATTCCGCGCACAACAACTATCACTTAAAAAAAAAAAAAGAATTGCAAAGCATACATATTAAATGGTAACATTAATAAATGGTTTATTAAAACATTTTTATTGTCATAAAACTGAAATATTGGATGGTACGACATAGGTCACTGCGTTTAAATGGAGCTGGTACTGGGACTTTGAATGAATGCAACATGTAAGTCAAGAACGTGAAAGAACTGTAATTACTGTAATCTTAGTCATGAAGTATATGCTTTCATTTCGACCTTGTCTTCTTGCTTCTTCACAATCTCATTTTGGTTCAAATTGAACAAATTACAAACAAATGCATGTTGCTAGCTATTATTATGCCCCATCTCTGAACACCCCCCCACCTTGCAATTTCTACCATTTTAATTTATTGTATCGTGAAAGAATATGTGGGATCGTACATGTGTTTTCTTCTTGTCTTGGTGGGTCTCAGCCGAGTGACTTGATGAGGATACATATGGACATATATACATATCATTCAAAACGCTTTTCATTCAACTTGAACTTTTTTTTTTTTTTTTTTTGTTTAGAGTTTCTCTTTCAGATTACTGAAGGAGACAGACATAGGAGAAAGAAACAGAAGGAAAAACAAGCTGCAGAGAAGTTTGGGATTAATGCGAGAAAATTCCTAGAAGTTAGTGGTGTGAATTTGTTATATATTCCAAAATGCAAGTGGATTGAATGGAACTTGCATGTGTAAATTTAAGTCAATAGCGTGGAAAAGCTAAAATCTTATGGCTTATTAATAAGTAATTCCTATTAAAGGAAAATTGTCTAGTGAATGAAAGGACCATAATGATCATTTTTAAAAATTCTTTAATATACTATGTCATTTATCTCATCAATCCCATTTTCTAATTAATTTATTTATTTATGGAATTAACTTTTTTATAAATTTAAAAAATAATTAAGAATAAATGTATTTTTGCCATGTCTCATCTGCTCTCTCAGTATCATAATTGGATTTAGTCTATCACTACTACCAGTATGTATCTTACACAGAGGATGATAAAGAATCACATTAAAATTTTCGTCTTCTAGATATTATGAAGGACTAAAAAACATGAGAACCTCAAAAAATGTAAAGACTGGTGGAATAATGCAGGATAAAGGACAGCCCCACTAAGAACATCCAAATTGCTTTTAAATATCCACTAAAACATGTTTTTTTTTTTTTTTAAACTGGAAACTTCATTAAAAGGCAAAGATTACAGAGAAGTAAATAACCAAGGAGGTGGAACATGACTCCACTCCTCAAAGCCTGACAAGGAACCCCTCACCCGAGCGGTAACATGGGCGGCAGTGTTCGCAGACCTTCGAACAAAAGTGAACTCAATATCTCCTATAGACTTAGCTAAAGCTAGACAATCATCAAGAATAAGACCATACCCATTCGGACAAGAATAGCTTGCTGTGGGAGCTTTAAAAACCTGAATGCAGTCCATTTCTACTACAACACAAGACAAAATGCGCTTCTTAATCCAGCTGAGGATCTCACACACACCAAGCGCTTCAGCATCCCTTGCACCAAAACTACCCAAGACAGATACACAGCAAGCTGCCACAAAAAGGCCATCAGAGTTGCGAATGACCCCTCCATAACTTACTTTTCCCTGAGCTGAAAATGTTGCGGCATCAACATTACACTTAAGCCAACCTAACTGAGGAGGTGTCCAGCAAATTGCCCCATGACAGCCTTGGAAACAAGTAGCATTATTGACATCAGATTTCTGCCTCGCAGTTTGCCATTGAAACAAATAATTTCCAGCAGAGTTGAGGACATGACGAACACTACAGACTTTGTTATTCCAAACTTTCTCATTCCTCCGGTACTAGATCCTCCAGCATATCATGGCAACAAGGTTACACATCTCTTTATGACAGCAAGAAAAAACAAGCTCCAACCAATTAAGAAAAGAAGGTTGAGGTCCAATTAAACCAAGAGAAGAAGTCAGCCAACAAGTCTGAGCAAAAACACAGTTCACCAAAGCATGCACAATAGTTTCTTTTTGCTGATTGCAAAGGGAACATATGGGCATTACCTCGACTCTCTTCCAAATAAGATTATCAGTGGTGGGAAGCACATTCTGTGCAGCTCGCCAAAGAAAAACCTTCACCTTACTAGGCACCTCCAAGCTCCAAATTTTCCTCCAAATACCAGAAGATGGGGCGTTGACATAGTTGTTAAGCAATCTATAACAACTCCGAACAGTATACAACCCATGGGGGTCAGCCATCCAGTATCAAACATCCTTGTCTCTTCGAGAACTCAGCGGGATTTGCAAAATGAGGTTTCGGTCTCGAGTATCAAAGAGATCTGCCACTACCTCATAGTCCCATCTACGCTGCCCAGGGACCATCAAACTGTTGACTGGAGCTGAAGCTAAACTTTCATTTAAGCTGGTGGAAATAAACCCATTATCTACATCAGGAAGCCAAGGATCCGACCCGATGAGAGTGTTCTGACCACTGCCAACCTGGATCCTACTACTGCGAACAATAATATGCTTGGCTGCCAACAGAGATCTCCACATGAAACTTGGATTATGACCTAAGACAGCCTCTACAATAGATGTGCGAGGGAAATACCGAGCTTTGAAAATTTGGCCAATAAGAGATTTTGGATTCGTTAACAGCTTCCAAACTTGTTTCCCAACATTGCCACATTGAAATTGTGAAGGTTTTTTAAGCCAATTCCTCCAGTGGTCTTTGGTTTACACAACAAATTCCATTTCATCCAGCGAATACCACCTCGCCCCTCACGTCTGCTTCCCCACCAGAAAGAGTTCATCATGGTTTCTAAATCTTTGCAAAGGTCTAGAGGCAAAAGATAAACCTGCATAGCATAATTGGGAATAGCTTGAGCCACTGTTTTTAACAGAATTTCCTTTCCAGCTCCCGACAAAAAATTCATACTCCAGCTGTGAAGCTTTTGCCACACCCTATCTCGAATATAACTGAAGACTTCCTTTTTATTCCTGCCAACAAAAGAGGGTAAGCCAAGATAAGTGCCATGGTTAGCAGTAGCGTTAACCGCTAAAATATGACAAAGCTGCTCCTTAACGTCTTCTTTAACATTTGAACTAAAGGAAATTGAGGATTTGCTAAGGTTCACCATCTGGCCTGACCCCTGACCATACACCCCAAGAATGCGCTTAATCACATGAGCTTCACTGTTGGTAGCCTTGAAGAACAAAAAGCAGTCATCCGCAAAAAATAAATGAGAAACAACAGGAGCCCCTCTAGCTACCTTAACCCCATGGAGCAAACCAGCACGCTCATTCTTGCGGATTAAAGCACTTAAACCTTCCGCACAAAGGATGAATAAGTACGGCGACAAAGGGTCCCCTTGACGAAGCCCTCTACTAGGAACAATAGGACCAATCTCCTTCCCATCCCGAATAACATGATATCGAACCGTAGAAACACATAGCATAATCAAGGTCACCCATTTACCATCAAAACCCAGCCTAAGCAACATAGCTTCCAAGAAATCCCATTCAATACGGTTATAAGCTTTCGACATGTCGATTTTAAGAGCAGTTGCCCCAACCTTTCCTTGACGTTTCCTTTTTAAAAAATGCATGATTTCAGAGGATATAAGGATATTATCAGTGATGGCTCGACCCGGTATAAAAGCACTCTGAGATTCAGACACTACAGAGCCCAGAACAATTTTCATACGATTTGAGAGCATTTTAGCGACAATTTTATATAGGACATTGCATAACGCAATAGGCCTCATGTCCGAAAGAGACTCTGGTTTTGATTTCTTAGGGATCAGCACAATAACATGTTCATTGTCATAAAAGTGAAATATTGGGTTGTACTTCATAGGTCATTGCGTTTAAATGGAGCTGGTACCGGGACTTTGAATGGATGCAACATGTAAGTCAAGAATGTGAAAGAACTGTAACCTTAGTTAGAAGTATATGCTTTCATCTCCACATTGTTTTCTTGCTTCTTCACGATCTCCCTTTGGTTCATTAAACAAATGACAAATAAATGCTTGTTAATGGCTATTATGCCCCATCTCTGACCACCCCTCACCTTGCAGTTTCAACCACTTTACTTTATTGTATCATTAAAGTATATGTGGTACATGTGTTTTCTTCTTGGTGGGTGAAAATCGTGCGACTTCGGGATATGGACATATACACATATCATTCAAAACGCTTTTCATGCAACTTGAATTTGGTTTATTTTTGCTTAGAATTTCTCTTTCAATTTACTGAGGAGACAGACATAGGGAAAAGAAAAAAGAAAAATAAGCTGCGGAAAAAACGATGACTTTGGAATTAATGCCAGAAATTTCCTGGAAGTTGCGGCGTCAATGCGTTATTTCAAAGTGCAGGTTGATTGAATGCAACATACATAATTGCATATGTAAATGTAAGTCAGTGACGTGGAAAAGCTAAAATCTTATTAACGAACATCACTGTTAAAGGAAATTTGTAAATTGTTGAGTGTCCTCACACGCACCATTTTTTAAAATTCTCTAATATACTGGGTAATTTATTTTATCGGCCTCACTTTTCAATTAATTCATTTATTTTCAAAAGTTATCATTTCTGTAAATTTAAAAAATAATTAACGATAAATGTATTTTTACCCTCTCTCATCTGCGCTCTTAGTATCATAATTAAACGGTTAAACCTAGTCTATCACCACCACCGATTAATATATATTTTACACTGAGGATGATAAAGACATATATGTATCCTCAAATGATCACAATAAAAATTTGCACTTCTAGAGATTATAAAGGTCTACAAAACATGCGAACCTCCAAAGATGTAAAGAATGGTGGAATAATGCAGGATAAAGGGCAGCTCCATGAAGAAATTCCAAACTGCCCAGCGTCTGAAATACAATACCAGATAAACAATTTTTCCAGACATGAAAAGAAAATTTAGCCAGAAAACAAGCTTCCAAAGTAAGAGACAATTTTCCATCTTTAGAAAGTTGCCTAACAATAAAATTCATTAAAGGTTCTATTGACAAAACTATGAATATGTTTAGGAGTGAGGTGTTGTAGTTTTTAAGCTGCAGCTGTTGTGGAGTAAAATGTATAGTTGTGGAATAGAAGTTGAGAAAAAAAAATTGTTAAACTACCAAAACACAACTACAAATGTTACCAAACACCTTATGAGCTTTGACAGCTCAACTACCTCATCATACTTTCAAACGGACTATATGTCCTTAATTTCAGTTGCATCTGGGCATGCATTAGCAAAAGAAATGGGAAAGTTGGAATAGACCTTTAATCATTGACAACCAGGGCAAGAGAAAGATTGCAAAGACAAAAGAAACAAATAAAAATAACATTTATTTTAATTTGTTATTAAGGGTAATTTTGAAAATAAATGGATAAATTAAAAAGTGGGAATTAATGAAATAGATTGAAGAGACCAAATATCACCTCTCATGATTTTATCTTTGCAGGCCCAAGGTAAGCTTTTGGACCTTGTTTAAAGAAAATCTTGGGAAATAATTAATGAATGGTAATATTTAACTCCATTTTATCTCACTAAATCCGATCTTAATAAAACCTTTAAAAAGGAGGGTCCGCCTATGTTGCCACTGTTATACTGTACAACAATTTTTGTCATTTTTCAATCTAACCATTAGATGGTTCAGAGTTCAATCTAACGGCTTATATAAATTAATGGCGATTTGAAGGTGCAACTTACAACTTTGGGAGCCCTTTTTTTATTTTTTATTCAGCGATGAAAATTGCATAAAGAAAGGGCGTTCTGTTAGCTCCAAATATCCAGTTAGGGTTTGAATTCAAGGTCGCATGGAATCGCATCCATTCGAGATCCGTATTGGCGCTGAAATCAATTCTCTGAATCCGCGAGTGGACTAAATTAGGAAGGAAGCCGCTGTTGATCAAGCGGTGGCGGTGACGGCCATAAACTGAACCTTGAAAATCCGAATCGGGTTAGAATCTCTGCTGATCTCTGAAATAATGTGCACGGGTCTTATTATTAAACCACCTATCGGACTGTAATGGAGTTCGATTCTCTCAAAATTGACCAAACCAATATGGAGACTATTCGAAAAGAAAGTTAAGGAAAAAAACAAATTGACTCGCCAAATAATTACGGCGGGCAAAAAGTGTTTTGATAATCAATTCAAGATTCAGAAGTTAAGAGTAATTTTTTTAACTTGCAATGAACAGTTGAATGGTTCCGAAAGGGAAAGAGCTTTTTCGAGTTTGAGTGTTGTGGAATTGATGCTTACGAGGTTGCATTGTTTAGCTTTGAGGTTGATGGAAGAGCGCATTGTTTATCCGGTGAAGTATAACAACGAAGGGAAGCCCACGGCTGCAGAATTCGAGTATCCCAAAATTTATCATAATGGTAATTTTTTTTGTGCCCATGTGTTTAATTTTGCGACTGAGAAAATGAAAGTCGGGGAATGCAGATTATGTGTAAATTAAAAGATCAAAATGGGGCACGTATAGACGCGATGGCTGTGGAGGATTATAAGTTTTTGAATTTGTCACATGTCCCTACGGTAAGTGCCACAACTAGTGTGCTCATTTGCAGAGGTTTTACTTTCAGAAGTAGACTAAGAATGCTAAGAAAGATGGTAGTAATATGAAGCTTAAGAATCCGAAATACTTGTCGATATTTAATCATTTGAGGTTTTGTTTGCCTGAGATGTAATGAAAATTGCATAGGATTTTATTGTTGGATGATGATATTGAGGTACAAATGCCCTAACAGGGTTTTAGAAGATTGATGTGGATGGGAAAATGAATGGAACAGTAGAGACTTATTCTGGTTCATTTCATAGATATTGACAGTACATGAATATCTCGCATCCTTTAATTGAGGCAAAGTTTAACCCAAAGACATGTACATGGGCTTATAAGATGAACTTCTTTGATTTGGATGCTTGGACATGGGAGAATGTTTATTGTGTGTACATTACTAGTAGAATTTGGTAAGATTGATTTTAATATTAATCCATTTTCATTGATTAAGGGACTACCAAATAGTTTATATGCCGATTAATGCTTTAAATACTTGATATGAATTACAATGATTATCTACTTCCTGTGATTGTACTTGCTATGTAATCATAAACCTTTAGTTGTTTGAGGAGATCAGCCACGAGTGGTATAACTGTTAGTTGGTTTCAGAGGTGATATCGTTAGACGAAATTAAACTTATTTTGCATGACAGCAATTTGGGCATAAGTTTTATGTGTTTTTTTTTATAGTTTGGAATTTATATTTGGATTGTTATTAATTATTAAAGCCATTTATGTTACTGAATGAGGATATGACATTGTGGAAATTGTTGCAAACATGACAGAATTTTGAGTAATGAACTTCAAGTTTTGAGATTCAAGTATTAAATATCCCCTCTCATGTTGAAATCATATTTTGAATTTTTTCTTTTGGTGATCTACATTTGCTTGCTAGAAATGGGACACGATAAGGTATTGCCCTGCAGTGAGGTTCATTAAATTGCGCCAAAGGTGTTGCCAATTTGAAGGTGCAAATATTATTTTGCTTATTTTTTTCGAATTATGTTAGTGGCTGTAGCAGTTTATACAAGACCATAGAACGAATGCATAATTTGCTAGATAATACAATAATAAACTTACCTGCACATAGTAATAATATTTCAAAAATATATACCATGTTACATTAAATAATTAAGATGGAACAAAATATATTTCTAAAGTTCCTTATGACAATGATTTGTTCTTTAAGTTGCAACCACACCTTTCAACTTACGGGTATGTATTAATTGGTCAGCATATACATCTTTTTGTTGAAACCAAAATATTTATAACTTCTTAAGTATATTCGTAGCTTCTTGGCATGAAACTTTTTGTATTAGTTTTTTGAAACTATATATCTTTTTTACTAATATCTATCCATTGAATTTGACTCACTTACTAATTAATTTATTATGTCTATACATTGAATTTGACTCACTAATTAATTTATTAATACATGACACGATTTACCTCTATATCACTTGCATTAGGGATAATTAAGCAAAGAGAATAATTTTTGTACTACACCTCTATTGAATTATAACATCTTTATAAGAATAAATTTCTCCAGTCACACCAATATGACTATATAGAGATTTTACTGTATATATAATCATTATGCGGGGGCCCTAATACAGATACTTTCTTAAATCATAGGGTTTTATAAGCTTATTTTTGAATGAGTTATAAAACCATGTGATTTAAGAGATTTAAGATCTTGACTCTAGTAAACTCTATGGTTTAAAAGTGTGTTCACATAAAAAAAAAAATTAGGACGACACCTGAACTAAAGAATGAGTGTATATATATAAAGTAAACTACCTCGTTGTAAATTGACTATCCTTAAATTATTATTTTATTTTTTACAATCTCAAGTTACCCTATTTTTATTCAAAAGGTAAGAGAATAATTTGAGTTGATGCTTTTTTTTTTTTTTGGGTCTTCTTAACAAAATAGAAGGTAAATTGAGATTTTTAAAAATAATGGGAGATTTGAAGATAGTAAATTTATGAGGAGATAATCTAAAATTATCCCTAAAAAGGAAAAAAGTAACAGTTGATTCTTCGCTTCATAAACTAGGAGTATCGTTAAAGACGCCAATTTGGTTGGGTTCTCTTTACATTGTTCTAGGCAAGCATTTGCTTATTTTTCAAATTCATTATATACTATTTGTTCGCAATGTTTTGTCGACATTTAACTATGTTGAGCAATAGTTTGAAAATTTACCCTCACAATTATTAGGGAGAAATCTAAGAAAATTTATAAAAATATCCCAATAAATTATAGAATTTCAAAATTAACGCCACAAAATTATATCTATCATAAATAGCCAAACAATATCCTTTTGGATTAAAACGCCCCTACATTTCACGATCCCTATTCTCTTTGTTCTCTACTTTAACAAACCAAAACTTAGGTGGCGTTTGTTTTTTTGTCTGAAATCTGAATAGATCTTAATATCTGAATCTAAATAATATGTTTGTTTTTTTCGTCTGAATCTCGGAAAATAAGTATTAAGTTGTTTTTTTTTTCAACTTAAAAAGCTGAAAATATGTACTTTTACATTTGTATCCTTATTAAATTTGAATGTCAAATAAATAATATATTAAATACCACAATATTTTAACATTTATAAGTAAAACTATAATTAAGTGAATACATAATTATTTTAGAATTTTAATATATAAAATACCATAAATTTCAAATTTTATCGTATATAATATAAGAAAGAAAAAATATGGATATTTTTATGTGGGGTAAATGTCTGTGGGTGAGTTTTGGGATAAACATGAAAAATAAATTATAAAGCAGAGATATTTTTTACATTAGCAAGTAATTGACTTAATTAAGATTTCTCCATTAAGTAAAAGGCCAAAAAAATTGGCTTATTTTATTAAGTCAAAATTATAAAAAAAAAGTCTCATTAAGTTATAAAAACAAACACCTCTAATTAACTTAATTAATAAAGTTAAGTCACTTTAAGTCATTAAGTTAAAAAACAAACGCCACCTTAATTTCACAACATTAGCATTGTCGGTGATGGTGACGAAGTACGGGGAAGGAATACATCATTGGTGATGGAATAGAGCACGTCTATGGCAACGATGATGGGAAAACCAAATCCGAACAAGTCCAAACGAATCCAAACCCTACTTTATCATTATTCATTTTTTAGTGATATTAATGAGCTTGAATGGAATTGTAGGTGAACTGAACTCAACCTAAACACACTCAGTTTAATTATGAAGGCATCGATTCACATTTATAATGTCTTGGATTTGGAGACTCCTCTAATCCAAATCTAGATTGAGTTACTTTTCGTTTTGGAGTGACGTCAAATGCATCTCAGTATCTTACACTCCTTTTTCATCAAAGCATAATCTTAGAAAACCCGCAAAATTTCCACGATGAAAAATCACTATTGGCTGACCAACATGACCGCGACACAAATTATTCAGGGGCTATTTAGTATTGTTTCTGAATTTGTATTTTATGAAAACAAAAAATGAGAATGAAGATAGTGTTTTGCAATTGCTGTATTTCGAATTTTAGTACACATCTAGTATCATTTTTTTGCATCATGTATTTTAAAATTACAAACAGTAATATACTTTTGATAGACACAATTGAAAATGATAAAAACAATGAATAAATATTCGGTAGTACCATTTTTAAAAATAGTTTTTATAAAATATTTAAGTCATACTTGTAGTTAGAAAATAATTATTCAACTAATACATACACAAACATACCATAAATAATTTAAACAAAAATAATTATAAAAAATTACATGATGATAAAATTTTAATATTAGCATTAATAAAAAAAGTTTTATATTATCATTGTTTTACACTATAATTAAGATAGATATTATAACACAGATGATTTAAACAAAATAATTATAAAAATTACATGATAGGCATCATGCATTACGTGTGTAATCATGCCGCATAAAATGCAATTTTATCTTTTGTAGCATTCATCTCTACAACACTGAATAGTAGTAAGTGGCCTACTAATATCTCCTTCATTTGTAACCATATCTTACACATCAAAGTCCTCAAACAATCTATCACTAGTATTTTTTCGTTGAATAAAATTATGTAAAACGCAACATGAAATTGGAATTAGACGTTGCTTACGTAAACTATAATTATGCTCACCAATTAACATCACGTGGATCCATATCGTGTTACTACAAAATTTTAAAAAAAATCACATATATCAAATATTAATTAAATTAAAGAAACTGCTCCTACACATACATAGCTCAAACTTTTAAAATTAATCAAATTCAACATAGTGTGAAAGCCATTTCAGTAATGTATCATAGATTAAAAATTGAACATATCAAAATCAAATATATTCTACTACAAATTGACCAGTTCAAATTAAGACCAAGCTCTTGTCAAAAGTTTTTATCTTTTAACTCATTTTTTCACAGCATAACAAAAATTTAAGAAAAATGCAATCAAGGTAATGTACACTAAACCAATCGCATCTAAATGAATACAACATGATATTATTACAATCAGTTCACGCTAATCTCTACAATTTTTGCATTAATATGCTTTCGGTCCTTGATATATTAAATGAAATGACAATGGAATTAGACAAGAACAACCAATACTGTCAATAACTCACAACACCCACATGCTTTGCTGTGAAACTCCGCATCAAAATGGTAAATAATATGCCTTTGCATGATTTTCCAACACAAAAAGACAACTAATTCCAAATAAGAACAACAAAATCATATTTACAAAATAAATATTTAATCGGTCCCTATTTTATAGTCCAACTCCTAGAATAGAATTGATGAAAGCTTGGCTAGCAAAACAATCACTTAAGAGATGTCAAAAAACCCCGACCTGAATTTTGGTCTAATTGATCTGGCCCGAATTTTTTGGATTTTGACCCGAAGTTAAGGGTCAAAATTCAAGCTTAGACTTAAAAATAAAAGCCCGATCAAAAGCCTGAACTCTGACTCAACTTTACTCGATTACTTAACAATTAGCCGACCCAACCCGACTCGACCCGATTATTTAATAATTAAAAAAAGTGTGTTTTAATTTGAATTGTGTGACTTTATTTGAATTAGTCATGTTTTTTTTTTGTTTATGTTTAGTTATTTATATGATTTTATGGTTGAGATATCGATTGAAGTAATTTTTATATTTAATTTGAATATATTAGGGGAGGTAAATTTAAAATATTTAAATATTAAAAAAATATTAAGGTTGGGTCTCCGAAAGTGAAAATTCAGGCTTTTTATCGGGTTCGGATCCTTTATTTATATTGTCGGGTCGGGCTCGGACTTTATTAGCCACAATTTTTATTTCATGATCATGATTACAAAACAAAACAAAATAGTATGATAATAATTAGTAAAAATTTACTCAAATACAAAAAAAAAAAGGTAATTATCCACCGTCCACTTGTTTTTTCACACTTTTTTAAAAATATACAATTCTTAATTTTTGTTACTGAACTCTACTTGAAGTTATATTTTTTTGCACATGTCCACTGTCGTCTTCAAACCAATAAAACTTTTCTGACGTCATAAGGGTATAATAATAATTTCACCTATACTTCAAAAACTTAATTTGGACAATATTTCGTTAATTTTCTTAACGGTTTGAAGACGGCAGTGGACATGTGCACAAAAATAAAACGTCAAGTGAAGTTCAGAAAAAAAATAAAATTTATGTATTTTTAAAAAAGTATAAAAAGATAGGTGGATGGTGAATAATTACCCTAAATAAATACCAATAACTCACAATAGCAGAGATGGAGTCGAGAGAGGAGCAACAACAAACGAGATAGTCGAGATGGAGCAGCTTCGGCGGAGATGGAGGAACAACAGTGGTTGAGATGAAGTAGCAGCGGCAACAAAGATGGAGTACGATAGCTGATTTGGGCACACCGAGAGAGAATAATCACCACTGTTAGTAGATCGAGAGGGATAAGGAGCGAGAGTCAGCGCTATTGGACAAAGAAATAAGGATAAAGAGATAAGGCCGAGACTTTTAGATTTTATTTTTTAATTTAGTTTTGTAATACGTGGTAAACATGTTCTCACTTTAATAGTTATAAAATTGAATCTCAGCTTATTTGTTTTACAATTTTTTTTTTTAATTTCAACCATCAAACATGTATTAACTGAGATTCATAAAAGGAAAATGAAAATAGAGCACATAACACGTTGCCGAACAGACCCTTAAATACTCATATTCTTCTATTAATTAACGTAAAGCCCACTATTATTGTCAAAAGTTTTTTCTTTTATCCATTAAAAGTCTGATGGAAAAGTGTCACGAAACTCACAACTGGACACATAGCCAATTACCGAATGAATTTCCTTAGCAAAAACGTAAGATGCTTGGCTTTCATGTTCTAGCCGCTATCATCATCCCAATTTTGTAATTCAATTCAATTCGATTTCTTACAGATTTTTGCAATAAAAAATTTAAGGTGGCAAAGTTTGCTTCAATGGATAGTTAATTGCACTATTTTAGAAATTAAATTGCCATGATTTTAAAATCGACATTATGATTTATAAACATTATATATATTTTTGTTAAATCTTTTTTAAATAGATAGGGATCCTAAGTCCTACCCCACGAGCTAAATATAACAATTTAAATAGTAGATGACAATATAAGTGAAGTTCATAGATGCTCATACTTTAAGAATTGGTTTTTGAGAGTAATGCATTATTTAAAATTAAGGTTGGACAATTGTAAATTAAAATGTATAGTATCAAATATTTGACAAATATTAACTATTATAACTTAAAAATTAAAAAAATTTAATTTTATACTTGAATAATAAAAATTTATTATATCATTACTAATTTTATTAAAATTATTATTTAAAAATATATTTATTATATATTATTAATTTTTATTTTATAATTACTTTTTTTTCCTTCCAACTAAAAACTTTTTTAAAGAAAAAGCGGGATGTGAAGTCATATGATGGATGATGGACCGTGTGGATGTCCATTGGGAACCGTGATGCTATTGTACAGCCGGTTTTGCGTGGCTTTGTTTCATTTTACAATTTTTCCGATAAAAGCAAAGAAGTTTTATGACAAACACGACCAAACTTGGTCCTTTTTCTGTCCCAGAAAGCACGAAATCACCAACCACAGAAACCAAACTGTCAAAATATATATTTTTTAAAGCAATTTTTCATAATGTCTTTGTACTGCTAATCTTTATTAATAGATACAAATTTATTTTGTGTAAATTATGTGGTATGATAAAATTAATTGAATTAAATATTATTTAACTCACGTGATTTATTTTTATTATTTTATATTTTTATTCAATCAATAAATTTATGTCATGTCAGTATAAGATAAATTTATATAAGAGTTTATGGTTATATTATCATTCTAATCATATTGCAACAATGGATTCAAAACAAGAGCATCTGCACATGAGTTTCTTCCATATTTTCGTGCATACTGATGGGCATGGGGAAGGGTTCTTTGGCACCGAAAAAGTTTCAGCATCAATGGATTCCCCAAATGTTGTCTTCTCCAAAGATGTAGTTATTGTGCCAGAGAAAGGCGTAACATCAAGAATCTTCATCCCTTCAGCCGCCATTAAAACAAACCAAAAGCTCCCTCTTCTATTATCACGGCGGAGGTTTATTCATGGGTTCACCATTTTGTTCCACGTACCACAACTATATCGGCTCTCTTTCAGCCAAAGCAAATGTTATTGTAGTCTCAATTGATTACAGATTAGCCCCTGAACACTTGGTCGCTGCAGCTTATGAAGACTCATGGGCTGCTCTCAAATGGGTTGCTTCTCATTTTAAGATCAGTGCTCATGGTTATGAAACTTGGCTAAACACTCGTGCTAATTTTACTTGTGTTTTTACGCGGTAACAGTGCAGGCGGCAATATTGTGCACAGCGTGGCATTTCAAGCAAGTTTTGAAGACTTGAATGGGATAAAATTGTCAGGAATTTGCTTGGTTCAGCCATATTTTGGGAGAAATTATGGAGTTGTTGATAACTGCTGGGTAATTTGTATGTCCATATACAAGTGGGTTCAATGATGTGAGAATAAAATCAGCTGCTGACTCTGGGTTAAGAAGCCTGAGGTGCCCCAGGGTTCTTGTTTGTGTTACTGAGAAGGACAATTGGAGAGACGGGGTTGTTTTATTATGAGACTTTGAAAAATTATGGATGGGCTGGAGAAACTGAGATTGTGGAGACAGAAGGAGACGATCACGTGTTTTATTTGTTCCATCTAGATTCTGAAGAGGCTGTGCCCTTGATGGATAAATTAGCTTCATCATTAAATCGAGATAATGTATTCTGATGTGATCACCGGAAACTCAGTAATGTGTGTACTTGATAAACAGTGAACTCGAAACTCAAGTACTACAAGTCGTTTAGAGGATTCAGTCTCGGATGACTTGTCGCTTGTAGAGTTCCTGAAGCCAGAATCGACATAATCTCAGTCGTCAGTTCTACCTTTAGTAGTACACGTGATTTGCACGTGTGTTGAAGCTAACTTTTTTCTTGGATCAAGAAACGACATCTCTTAGTGCCGTTTCTTAATCACACTTAAATCAGCGTGTGACAAGCACGTGAGGCAGAGCTTCTCGGATAGTTTTGGCGGGAATGGTAGTTAGCGTAACAACCCAGAAACAAAGGATAAAATGGTGCAGGCTTGGTCATCATCTACACATGATTTGGTAAAAACTAAGAGTAGAGAGAAGATAGAGAGAAAAAAGGGTTTACAAGTTCTTGTTCTCTGTAAATCAAATCTTATTCTTGTATTGTTTTGTGAACAAATTAGTGAAAGACTGTTGCTTTGTTTCCAGTGGATGTAAGCACCACTTCTTGGTGCTGAACCCCTTATACTTGGTGTCATATTGTTTCTTTAATGCTTTGGTTCTTGCGTGTGATTGTTGCTCGATAATCTGTGCTGTTAATTCTTAAACCATTGATACAGAATTAGTGTCTTAGGGAGAATTTGGTTAGTCGTATCAAAGACAAATTCACAACAAATTGGTATCAGAGCTCTCTTTTCTGTATCAAGGTTCAAGAAATGACTAACAAAGTGGATCTTGAGAAGTTCACGGGTCAGAACGACTTCAATATGTGGAGGATCAAGATGGAAGCATTGTTAATCACACAAGGTCTGGGAGATGCCGTTGATCCAGTCATCAAGAATGAAAATGCAGAAGCTTCTTCTTCAAGAACTCCAGAACAGATGGCTGAGATTGACAAAAAGGCAAGAAGCACCATCATCCTCAGTCTTGGTGACTCAGTGATAAGGGAAGTTGCCAAGGAAAAGACTATTGCTGGGCTCTGGGCAAAACTGGAACAATTGTATATGACAAAGTCCTTAGCAAACAGGCTATACATCAAGAAAAATATGTTCTCACTGAGGATGATTGAAGGAGCATCACTTGATGAACACATAGATGAGTTTAATAAAGTTTGTGATGAACTAGAAACAATTGATGAATGACTAAGTGATGAGAGCAAGGCTTTGCTGTTGATCAGTTCTTTACCAAAATCATATGAACATTTTGTGGATGCCTTGTTATATGGAAGGCAATCACTCTCCTTGGAAGAGGTAAAATCTGCTCTTGGTACCAAGAAGTTAAAAGACAAACAAGATAACTCAGAGAGTGAATCAAGTGAAGGGCTGATGGCAAGAGGCAGACCTGAAAAAAGAGAGTACAAAGGAAAGAAGCAAGGAAGATCAAAGTCAAAGCAAAAACACTTAAAGTGTTTTCACTGCCACAAAAAAGGGCATTTCAAGAGGGATTGCCCTGAGAGGAAAACAAAGCAAAAGGAATCAAAAGACAAATCTGGAAATGCAGCAATAGCCACAGAAGAAACCAGTTTTGAGACAGCTGAAGTCCTCAATGCTACAAAAGAAAAAACTCAAGGTCAGTGGGTAGTAGACTCTGGATGTACTTTTCATATGAGCCCAAATAGAAATTGCTTTACAACATATCAGTCCTATGATGGGGGTATGGTGCTGATGGGAAATAATTCAGTTTGTAAAGTAGTTGGGATTGTAAGCCTTAAGATGTATGATGGCATGGTTAGAGAACTAACTCAGGTTAGGCATGTTCTTGAGCTTAAAAGGAACCTAATATCTATTGGCATGCTTGATCAAACTGGATGTGTCATTAAGGTTGAAAATGGGTCATTGAAAGTTATTAGAGGCTCAATAGTCATAATGAAAGGTACCAAGCAAAATGGTTTGTATGTGCTGAATGGACATACAACTGTTGGAGAGGCAAGTGTTACTGAGAAGAGTGAAGATAAAGCAAGGCTATGGCACTTGAGGTTGGGGCACATGAGTGAGAGAGGACTAAAGGAGCTTCAAAAGAAGGGGGTGTTTGGAAGTGACAAGCTAAGTTCTTTGGGATTCTGTGAAGACTGTATTCTAGGAAAGGCTTCCAGGCTCAAGTTTGAATCTGCAGTTCATTCTACCAAAGAGAGGCTTGCATATATAGACTCTGATCTGTGGGGACCTGCACAGGTAGATTCTCTTGGTGGTTGTAGATATTTCTTATCCTTAATAGATGACTATTCAAGGATGGTTTGGGTGTATGTACTCAAAACCAAAGATGAAGTTTTGGAAAGGTTCAAAAGATGGAAAATTCTGGTAGAAACACAAACAAGTTTGAAAGTAAAAGCTTTAAGAACAGATAATGGAATGGAATTCTGCAATAAAGAGTTTAGAGACTTTTGTGAAAGACATGGGATTATGAGGCACAAAACAGTCATACACACACCTCAGCAAAATGGTCTTGCTGAGAGGATGAACAGAACCTTAATGGACAAGGTGAAGTGTATGCTGCTATACTCTAAGCTGCCTAAGTCACTCTGGGCAGAGGCCTTAAACACAGCATGCTACTTGGTAAATAGAAGCCCATCTACAGCAATAGAATACAAAACACCTATCGAGCTATGGTCTGGAAGGGTTGCAGATTACTCTAAACTAAGAATCTTTGGCTGTGTTGCTTATGCACATGTCAAACAAGGCAAATTGGAGCCAAGAGCCTTAAAGTGTAGATTTCTGGGATACCCTGATGGAGTTAAAGGCTATAGGCTATGGTGCATTGATATGAAGCCACCAAAATGCATTATCAGCAGGGATGTAACTTTCAATGAGTCAGAAATCTTGATCAAATCCAAAGCCACTGAATCCAAAGAGTATAGATCAGAAACAAGACCTGGGAGTATTCAGTTTAAGGTGGAGTCCCATGAGCAAGATAGGACTGAATCAGAAACTGAAGAAGATGCAGGAAGGGTTGCTGATGGATCTGATGATGTCCAGGAGTCAGAGCCAGCTGAGAATGAAAATGACTCTTATCAGTTGGTCAGGGATAGAAAGAGGAGAGCTGTAAGACCACCTAAAAGGTATGCAACAGCAGATTTGATAGCTTATGATGGCAATGGGGAGGGGAGGGGAGGGGACCAATCTCCCCATACCCATCCCCGATATTTTGCATATGTCCCCGTCCCCTCCCCGTCCCTGTCAAAATTACTTGAGAGAATCTCCATCCCCTCCCCGAATAATAACAGGGGATCCCCGAGGGTCCCCGGTCCCCGAATAACTAATAGTCTAATATATTATTTTTATTTTTGATTTTAAATTAATCATATTAAAATAAAAAATTCAGATAAAAATAAAGTTCAAAATATATCTTACATTAATATTGATCCATTACAAAGTCACATTCAAAATATAAATTATTAAAATAATCATAAAACAATGAAAATAACATAAGTAAAGTAACTTATAAGTGCAAATATTAATAACTGTATAATATAATCACAATGTAAAATAAACTCATACTGTTATTGTAAGCTCGTAACCAACTTTGACAGCACATTAAGGCCTCCAATGTGCTTGGATGAAGTTTGTTACCGTGTGGGCTCACAACTCTACCACCGGTGCTAAAAGCTGATTCAGAAGCAACTGTTGTAATTGGAATTGCCAAAATATCTCTAGCAATTCGAGCTAATGTAGGTTACCTATTAGCATTTAATAATATAAATATTTTGATATTTATTATTTTTAACAATATTTATAATTTTGTTATTTATTTATTAGTAATTTTAAAAATAAAAATAAAATTAAAAATTAAAATGGGAAAATGGGTAGGGGATGGGGATTCCACCTCATCCCCGTCCCCTCCCCGAATAAAAAATTGGGTATAAAATTATCCCCGTACCCTCCCCGAATGGGGAAAATCCCCGAGGGTACCCGTCCCCATGGGGATTTTTGCCATCCCTACTTATGCATTAACAGCTGCACAAGAGGTAAATGAGGAAAAGCCAAGAACCTATAAAGAAGCTATAAACAGCAGTGATGAGCTGAAATGGAAGAAGGCTATGGATGAGGAAATTGAATCACTGATGAAAAATGGAACTTGGAAACTGATAGTTAGACCAAAGAAAAGGAAGATTGTTAGCTGCAAATGGATCTTCAAAATTAAGAAATGAATATCTGATGCTGAACTTAGTAGGTTTAAGGCCAGGCTGGTAGCAAGAGGTTTCACACAAAGAGAGGGGATTGATTTCAATGAAATCTTCTCTCCAGTTGTGAAGCATGCCTCCATCAGAGTCATCTTAGCTTTAGTTGCCATTCAAGACATGTACTTGGAGCAGATGGATGTTAAAACAGCCTTTCTGCATGGTGAATTACAAGAAGAAATTGTAATGGAGCAGCCTGAGGGGTATGTGGTGTCTGGTAAGGAAGATCATGTGTGCTTACTAAAGAAATCTTTATATGGATTAAAGCAGTCTTCTAGGCAATGGTACTTGAAGTTTGATAGTTTTATGACAAAGCATGCCTATAAGAGATGCAATTATGATTGTTGCGTGTACTTTGAGGACATTGGTGATGGAAAAGTGATTTATCTTATTCTGTATGTGGATGACATGCTTATAGCATGTCACAGCATAGATGAAATCAGTCATTTAAAGGACCTCTTGAGCAGTGAATTCGATATGAAAGATCTTGGAGCTGCAAGGAAGATCTTAGGTATGGAAATTATCAGAGACAGGAGAATGAAGCTTATGTTTCTAACCCAACAGAGCTATGTTAAAAAGGTGTTAGTTAGATTTAGGATGCATGAATCTAAGTCTGTTCAAACACCTTTGGCAAATCATTTCAAGTTGTCTGCTGCACAGTGTCCACAAACTGATGCAGAGCAAGAAAAAATGGCAAAGATACCTTACTCCAGTGCAGTTAGGAGCCTCATGTATGCCATGGTTCTCACTAGACCGGATATCTCACATGTTGTGAGTATAGTGAGTATATTCATGGCAAATCCAAGTTATGAGCATTGAAGGCCAGTCCAATGGATAATGAGGTACCTGAAAGGTACTATGGAGTTTGGTCTGCTATATGGAGGGTTAAAACAGGAAGGGCACAAGCTAATGGGGTATGTTGATTCAGACTTCTCTGGAGATCTTGACAAAAGAAGGTCTCAGACAGGCTTTATATTCACTTTGGAAGGCTGCACTGTGAACTGGAAAGCTACTCTGCAAAATGTGGTAGCTTTGTCCACAACTGAAGCCGAATATACAGCAGCTGCAGAAGTTTTTAAGGAAGCTATCTGGTTAAAGGGAATGGTCTCAGAGTTGGGATCAAAACAAGAAACATTTGAAGTATATTGTGATAGCCAGAGTGCAATACATCTGAGTAAAAACCAGACCCATCATGAAAGAACAAAACATATCGATGTAAAGCTGCATTTTGTTATACTTGAAGTTTCAAAAGGAACTGTGAAGATGCTCAAGGTTCACACTGATCAAAATCCAGCTGATATGTTGACTAAAGCTGTGCCATCTGCCAAGCTCAACCTCTGTTTGAACTTAGCAGGAATTTACAGTTTCTGATCAGCTGCAAAGGAAAGGGAATGAAGTAAACAAGAGTAGCTAGAGTTCTGAGTTCAAGGTGGAGATTGATAAACAGTGAACTCGAAACTCAAGTACTACAAGTCGTTTAGAGGATTCAGTCTCGGATACTTGTCACTTGTAGAGTTCCTGAAGCCATAACCGACATAATCTCAATCGTCAGTTCTACCTTTAGTAGTACACATGATTTGCACGTGTGTTGAAGCTAACTTTTTTCTTGGATCAAGAAACGACGTCTCTGAGTGCCATTTCTTAATCACACTTAAATCAGCGTGTGACAAGCACGTGAGGCAGAGCTTCTTGGATAGTTTTGGCGGGAATGGTAGTTAGCGTAACAACCCAGAAACAGAGGATAAAAGGGTGCAGGCTTGGTCATCATCTACACATGATTTGGTAAACACTGAGAGTAGAGAGAAGATAGAGAGAAAAAAGGGTTTACAAGTTCTTGTTCTCTGTAAATCAAATCCTATTCTTGTATTGTTTTGTGAACAAATTAGTGAAAGACTGTTGCTTTGTTTCCAGTGGATGTAAGCACCACTTCTTGGTGCTGAACCCCTTATACTTGGCGTCATATTGTTTCTTTAATGCTTTGGTTCTTGCGTGTGATTGTTGCTCGATAATCTGTGCTGTTAATTCTCAAACCATTGATACAGAATTAATGTCTTAGGGAGAATTTGGTTAGTCATTTAGATGACCTTTGCAACAACTACATTTAGTCATAAAAATTAACAATTTGTGACAGAACCCTTCAATACAAAATATATGTAATGTAGTCTCACATTATTTTTAACCACAATATATTTTATTATTTGGCTACTGTTTATATCGTATTCAAAAAATTGAAGTGACTTTTCTCAACCATTATTAAAACACAAAATAAATCCACAACAACATATTGTAGTGGCATAAATTGAAATTTAGTGACCAAAAAAATTGTAGTCACGTGAAAAAGGATTTAAAATATGTAATTACAATCCAAAAGATTCAAATACAAAGCATGACATTGAAATCCAAATAAATATTGTTCCTTGCAAAGAAATATAAAGATAGAAGTCATAAAACAAAGTCTCTTTTGTTTCAAGTACCATTGGATTTAGATGTTGCACATGAGAGTTGATCAACCACGATGAACAGAAGACAGTTTACAACGATTCTACTTGTTTTTTCCTGATCGTTTTTGTAATTGATTTTGTTAGAAAATCAATTTAAGGATTAAATTACTTGAAAAACCCAAAAAAAAAAAATATTCAGTATAAAAGTAAAGAAAATGTATCGACAAAAGTTAGAAGTATTTAATAAAGGTTAGCCATAACTTCATTATGCTAAATTGCTTTAATAAAGTAGCTAAACATAAACAAAACTCGGCAACTATAAAGACCTACAATAGTAGGCTAAAATAAATCACAACCAGCAATTGTAGTGATCCAAAAGCAACATAGAAAGACTGGAAAATAGTAAAAAGTAATGTATGAAATTAAGAGAAAATAGTGCCAAAAAAACTGCAAAACTCAATAAATAAAGTAGGAATACAACAGTATATTAAAGAAGATTAATTCATTATTACTGTGTTAATAAGGTTTTTTTAGTAACAATGTCGTCTCCAATTGATTTTATAGGGGCTACACGTAATTGATAATTTCATCCAACACCAGGGCCTTTCCAATTACCTAATTTTATGCCAAACCATATGAAGTTTATAAGAATTATTATAAGCATGAAAACTCATAATTTGTTTTAAAACAGGAAAGAGTGAATAAATAAATAAAAAGAAGAATTCAAATTACTTAATTACCACAGCCAGTAACAAGTTTTTGTAAAATTTTCATCCTCTCACTAACTTTCTCTCTTCTTACTCGAAACCAAATAATGACAAGACTTTATAAAAAAAATAATGACGAGACAACAACCCGTTAGACTTTCACAAAAATTGGAAATTAAAATAATGTAATAGGTGATTAGGGATAAAAAGGAAAAAAAGTTTAAATTTGTATCAATGTACTCATCCTTTTACTAATATATATGTGACAATCATCAGATTGTACTAACACTACCTTTCCTCCTTTTACTAAGTATTAGTCATAATTTTAACGAATGAGATTTTTGGGTTGGCGGGCAATATTGCCATCAGAGAGAGTGATCCATTGAAAATTATGTCAGATTTCCTAATGGAATGGCAGCGTTTCACTAGCTAGTCAAAGTGGAATATTAAGATAATGTTTCATTTATATGACTTTTATTTACACAAACCCTAAAAGGTTGGGCAAGAAAACACAAAATTCTGACTCGTAGACCTTTAGCTGGTTGTATGCACTGTTCAACCAGCGTAAGCATGCTCACCGAATTAACTTTCTATCGTCATGTCTCTTTTCTTTTTTAAAAGATAGGATGAACAAAATACAAATTAATTTGTAGTCACTATTGTTTTTAAGATTCGAAATTTAGTTGATTAGCACAAGAAAATTACTTAAAATTATCAAATTGAATGGCAATAAAATCAATTTTTAATTTACTCACGACAATGAAATAAAGAGTAATTAAATATGCACATCAAATCATCCATCTACTGCATATGTCGTCCATATTTTTTTTTTCTTTCATTCATATTTAATGACTCTTTATTTCATCACCAACCGTCCAACCCAACATTTTCTTATTGTCCTGCTAACCAACTGGACCATCATATATTATGAACTATATTCAGTGTTATTTAATTATATATCTGCTTGTACTCCAATGTTCTCTCTCTATCTCTTTTGTTTTTTTTTTTTTGGCTTTTTAATAACTATTTTAATTAATCAAGCTTATGAATAATGAGGATTGAATATTAAAGAGTTTAATTGTATAGGAGCCAATTTGTGAAAAAGAAACTACAGTTTGATTCGATTTAACCTAGCTCTAAATTCACCTTTCATTGTTATTCCGCCGTCTGCAAGATGGATGGATGCACCATGCCCATTATTTCAGAGAACTGACTTAAGCGACCACACTGCAAATGTAATTTGCTACGACACACAATTATGCATAATTTTTCAACATGTTTCTAGATGTCAAAGTATCTATCAATAATTGAATGACACTTATCACATTATCACTTTTCATTAGGTCACATCTGTGATTCGCAAAAGCTCTTGCATGTGCACAGGAATTAATTGGGTTTTGTTTCCATCGCCTCCAATTACGTACCCAATGTCTAGGGATGACAACGGGGTAGATTAATAGATATGGGTTGGATCTACTCTGCTATACATTCAGATTCATAATAAAAATCAAGATCCGTATCTGCTCTAGATCCGTCATAAATTCATATATTTCGCTCTATATCCAGATCAAAAAAAGAAATAAATATCTATATCTGCTATAAATTCGAAAAAAAAATTAAAATCCAAATATACTCTAGATCCATCATGAATTCTAAAACTCAGCAATAAAAAAGTAATAATATTTTAGAATGAAAATTGAAGGTTAAAATGTTTTGATAACAAATAAATTATATAATTTATCTCAAAATATAATAAATATTGTAGTTTATACTTTTACACCAAAACAACAAATAAGAAAGATAATAAAATATTCTTCAAAAGTAATTACATAAGTAAGATCAATATAATATTCTATCGTTTCCTTCATCATTCTAATATCCACACACACCCACCCTCATTCTTACAATATTAGATAATTACATATAAATAAAATATGATTTATATTCAGTGTTTTATTATGGCCATATTTGACTAAATATATAAATAACTATATTTCTTAAAAATTATTTGGCCAATATAGTAAAATAAATTGCCAAGTTGTATTACTTGGCTTGCAATTTGAATATTGCATGTACATACTTTGGGGTTGACTAACCTTTAAATTTACAAAACTAACATTTAAGTTTTAAGAGTTTAAATGCATGATAAATACCACTAATATGCTATGAATAAAATTTATTATCATTATAATTCTACAATTGTTATGAGACTTTTAAAATAAAATAAAATTAAAAGATGAGTGGGTGGATATGGATTTAGATATTATGATAGATCTAGACCTGCCCCAGATCCGTCTTAGATCCGCACATTAATATCAAAATTCGATCTAAATTCATTTTAAACCGACCCAAATCCGATCCGATTAGATTTGGATCACCTGGATCTTGGATCAGATCCAATCCATTGCCATCCCTACCAACGCCAATCGAGTGGACTGCTCCAACTATACTCGTACCCATCCCATATTCCCACCCAATATTGGGTTCACGGATTCGAGTTCCATTCTTATGATAGGATTCTTGATATTTTAAGTAATATTTAAAGATAATATTATATTTACTTAATTGAGATATTTATATTTATGTATAAGTAATTTTTATTTTTTATTTTTAATTTAAATAATAAAATTTTATCCCTAATACATTAATTAATATATCAATTAAATATATTAAATTAAGAAAAATTTTAAAATACATCAGAAATATCATATCAATTATACAATAATTAAATAATATTATAATACGTGTGTATTTATTTAAAAAAAATATTATATAAATAATAA
Source organism: Citrus x clementina (assembly GCF_000493195.1). NCBI lineage: Eukaryota > Viridiplantae > Streptophyta > Magnoliopsida > Sapindales > Rutaceae > Citrus > Citrus x clementina. Next base: position 3,393,628 of record NW_006262022.1, read on the forward strand.
TTATATTAAATTTAACTATGCATACAACAATTAATTAATTGTAATACAGATGACTCAGTCAAATAAAAACAGTAATTCTGTCCTGCACAGGCCAAATCCTTTCATTATCATCTTTACAAAAGCAAACGCCCTCCACATTTTGTGCTCTGCTTCTTCTCCATGGATTCCACCAACGCATCATCAGAAGTCGCCCATGACTTCTCTCCTTTGATAAAAGTACACAAAGACGGCAAAGTAGAAAGGCTTAGGGGCACCGATATCGTTCCCCCATCACTTGATCCCAAAACAAACGTTGATTCCAAAGACGTTGTGTATTCTCCTGAAAATAATTTATCTGCTCGGCTTTACCTCCCGAAAAACACAAATCAAAACCAAAAACTTCCCCTTCTTGTTTATTTTCACGGTGGAGGTTTTTGCATCGAGACTGCTTTTTCACCAACTTACCATAATTACCTCAACGACTTGGTCTCTGAAGCTAACATCATCGCAGTCTCGGTCGACTACCGAAGAGCCCCAGAGCATCCCCTTCCTATCGCTTATGAAGATTCATGGGACGCAGTCAAATGGGTTGCTTCCCATGTTGACGGAAATGGCCCCGAAGATTGGCTCAACCGTTATGCTGATTTTGAGCGAGTGTTTTACTCTGGGGACAGCGCTGGTGCTAATATTGCTCATCACATGGCAATAAGAAACGGTGGAGAAATTATCGACGGCTTTAATGTTGTTGGTATTGTCTTGATTCATCCATACTTTTGGGGTGTTGAACCTGTTGGTTCCGAGCCTACTGATGTTAAAATAAGAGCTGGAACGGAGAGATTTTGGCGATTTACTTGTCCAAGCACAAGCGGGCTCGATGATCCGTGGGTTAATCCGTGTGCCGACGGTTCGAGCCTCGCGAGCCTGGGGTGCGCGAGGGTGCTGGTGTTTGCTGCGGAGAAGGATTTCCTGTGCCCTAGAGGATGGTTTTACTATGAGAAGTTGAAGGAAAGTGGGTGGGGAGGCCATGTAGAGATAGTTGAGTCTAAAGGAGAGCAACATGTGTTCCATTTGATCAATCCCACTTGTGAAAAAGCTGGGTCTATGCTGAAGAAAATTTGTTCTTTCTTCAATCAGGATAAGCCTTGAAACTGAAGAGTTATTTGCTTTGGTTCAGCAAATATTCGGGAGGAAAGATGAATAAGGTAATTATAACTCTACTGTGTGTGTGTGATTTTCTTTCCTTTTTTTTTTTTCCCTCAGAAGAAATAAGCATCGGTTGATTGCGGCTCAAAATACAAGTGGGATTCTGTGGAATCAGAATTCGGAAAAGGTTTTGGCCTTCTGGAATCATTGATGTATTAATAATTAGATTCATTCGTAAATCAATTAAGACAACTTGATGTATTAGTAGTACTGTTCACGGAGTCCATCGATTTGTCTTTGATTTCGGATCAGAATAGATCCAATATGAGCTCTGTTTCTTTCAATTTTTAGCAACTTCATTCATTTCACTTAGCAAGTTATCCTACTAATCCGGTGATTTGCTGATAAAAGATGATCATGATAGCGGTCGGACACAGTTGACTGCCGGTCTTCATAATTGTTTTATTAATTAATAAAAATAAGTTAAGTAAAATTAAAGTATTAAATAAATATGACTTGTATGAATGTCAATAATCTATGATACAAATATGGAGAAATAAATATTTCTGCATGCCAACGTGATGAAGATGAAAATTTACTTTGTCATGTCTGTCTTTCAGAAGAAAAACAAAAATTGTGACTTCTATTGGATGGAGCAAGAAAAAAATTATCAATAATTTTATATTGGAAATGCCACAATTTCTTTGAAGTCGAAAAATATCTATACAAATATTTGGAGACAGCAGAGTCTAAACGAGAGCCGCATGCAATGCTGTGGCTATGCTCAATCAAGATATGTAATGCCTACGCATAAAATATGCAATAATTTGGTTGTTGATCAGAAGGATAATGTGCTTGCCACTTATTCAAGAGACGTGGAGCCAAGCCAAATCAGAGTTGGTGAGAAATAAAGAGCGTGGTTTAGATAAATCCACAAAGAAGGCAGTCCTTACCAAACAAAATTTTCTACTATCTTCAACAAAAACTGATACCATTTTTGAAATTACAGTTTCGGTTATGATAATTCAAAGGATTAAAATCTTGAGGAAACCTGTTGTGTAACTATGGTACCGTACCACAATTGTATCTAGCCGTTAGATGCCAGTGGATCCCACCAATCTAAGTGCATCTAATGGTTAGATACAACTGTGGCACGGTACCACAAGTTACACCGTAACCTGATGCTAAAATCTTACCAATCCTCATATTATCTTGTCCCAAAAAAAAAACAAAAAATTGAAAGAGAGTGGTTTGGCACTTACAAAACTATTACAAGGTGACGTGTCAATAATAAACTCTACTAACTCTTTTAATTTGCTCAATTATTGTTAATTATTTAATTATGTATTTCACTTCATAACTCCTTTTTTATTTTTTTCTGAATTGAGTTATCGTAACATTTGTCTTGATTTATCCTTTCTCCTTGTCATTTTTTTTTAAAAATTGTAACGTTATCCACTCTTGCTGTCTTCCACATACCAAATCTTGTCTTCATCTCTACATATTTTTTTGCTCCATTATCCTTTCTCCTTCTCCGGCAGACCAAACAAAGCCCGTCAATATTTTTCGGCACTTTTTCTCTACCCATGTATTCCACAGAGCCGGCAGCAGATATAGCCATAGACCTCTCTCCCACGATAAAAGTATACAAAGATGGCAAAGTAGAAAGGCTCAAAGGAAACGACATCGTTGCTGCATCATTTGATCCCAAAACAAACGTTCATTCCAAAGACATTGTGTATTCACCAGAAAACAATCTATGTGCTCGGCTTTACATTCCAAACCAAAGACAAAACCAAAACCAAAACCAAAAACTTCCCCTTCTTGTTTATTTTCATGGCGGAGGCTTTTGCATCGAAACCGCCTTTTCTCCCACTTACCACAATTACCTCAACACCTTAGTCTCTGAAGCTAACGTCATCGCAGTCTCGGTTGATTATCGGAGAGCCCCGGAGAATCCTGTCCCTTGCGCTCATGATGATTCATGGACTGCACTCAAGTGGGTTGCTTCCCATGTTAACGGAGAAGGCCCTGAAGATTGGCTCAACTGTTTCGCTGATTTCCAGCGAGTGTTTTGTTCTGGTGACAGTGCTGGCGCTAACATAGCTCATCACATGGGCATGAGACATGGTCGAGAAATTCTCGATGGTGTTAATGTTATTGGCATTGTTTTAATTCATCCGTATTTTCTGGGCAGAGAAGCTGTTGGTAATGAAACAGCAGACGCTAAGACAAGAGACTGAGTCGCGGGATTGTGGAGATTGACTTGTCCAAGTAGCACAAGTGGGTGTGATGATCCGTGGATTAATCCTGTCGTTGCGGGTTCGGACCTAGCGAGCCTGGGATGCGCCAGGATGCTGGTATTTGTTGCGGAGAATGATTTTCTGAGATCTAGAGGATGGTTTTATTATGACAAGTTGAAGGAGAGCGGGTGGAGGGGCAATGTGGAGATTGTTGAGTCCAAAGGAGAGCAACATGTGTTCCATTTGATAAATCCCACATGTGAAAATGCTGTGGCCATGCTTGAGAGAACTGCTTCTTTCTTGAATCATCAGGAGAAGGCCTGAATTCATATGCCTCTAACTATATTTATAATTTTCGATTTCCTTTTTTTCTCCATTTTTTTTTTCTGTCAGCTGCTATTTTTACGGGAATATATATATATATATATATATATATTTACCAACTTCAACCGTCCAAATGAAATCTATTAATTAAAAAAAGTATGACAATTCTCAGAAAATCAATTGAACACAGAAATTAATATTGGGTTGGACTATTGCCATCCCTCGAATGCCCCTCGTACAACCACTTTTAAGAATAATCTCTATTTAATTCCACAAATAACCTTCCAATTATTTTTCTCAAGAAAATTTCAGTGAACCTCATCTCTCTCTCTACGAAACTCTTCTAAACTTAGAGATGGCAAAACCCCGGGCCGGGTCCGGGTATTGCCATGACCGGACCCTGCCCGGATGCAACCGGTCCGGGTCCGGGTCCGGGCCGGGTTTTAATCCGGGTACCCGGATTTTATAATTTTTAATATTTTATGTGTATATATTTTTTTTTTTTGGTAATTTTATAAGTTTTAAATTTATTTCAATAAAATTTGACATGAAAATATAAACTTTAAGTGTTTAAAACTTTATATATGTATAATAAATAAGTCAAATAAATATAAAATATTTAAAATAATATATATTTTATAATTTTTTTTAATAAAATCCGGGTTCCGGGTTTATCATGTGATGCCCAAGACCGACCCGGCTTCATACCCGGGCCGGGTATTACCCGACCCGCAATGCCCGGGTACGATCCGGGTCCGGACCAGGCGGGTATTTTTGCCACCTCTATCTAAACTCAATGACATTTTTCTTTCATTTTAAATTTATAGTGATTGCACTTATTCAACACCGCAAGTTCAGAGCATGAACTTATCAAATTCAGTTTTGGAGGGATTTCTTTGCACACCACTAAATCCATATTTTTATTCTTTGAACAAGAATGAGACTTTTTTTTTCTTTTTCTTTTTCTTTTTTATCACAAACAATTGTATACTTTTATGGTGCGTTTACTTCATGGGAATGAGAATGAGGTGGAATGAGAATGGGCTGGGAATGAGAATGGACTGGAATGAGAATGAGAAATAAGAATGAGATTTCAATGTTTACTTGGCAAAAATAAATGGGAATGTGAATGTGCTGGAATGCTATTAATGTGTTTACTTGGCAAAATAAATGGAAATGAGAATCAATTTACCAAAATACCCATAGTATTAATAATTAATAAAAATAATTAATTTATCATTATTAACAATATTATCATTATTGTTTTTGTTGTTGTTGTTGTTATTATTATTATTAAAAATAATATTATTATTCAATTTTATTAACTTTATTATTTTAGTTATTATTAATTATTATTATTATTTATTAATATTATCATTATTAACATTTATTATTATTATTATTATTAACTTTATTATTTTATTTATTATTAAATATTGTTATTACTATTTTTATTAATATTATCATTATTAACATTTATTATTATTATTAAATTTAAATTTTATTAACTTTATTATTTTAGTTATTATTAATTATTTTTATTATTATTTTTATTAATAACAATGATAAATGTTAATAATGATAATATTAATAAAAATAATAATAACAATAATTAATAATAACTAAAATAATAAAGTTAATAAAATTTAATAACAATAAAATTAATAATAATAATAACAACAATAAGGATAATATTGTTAATAATGATAAATTAATTATTTTTATTAATTATTATTTTTATCATTATTTTATTGGTGTTGGTATTGTTTTAGCTCATACCTATTTTTGGGGAAAAGAACATGTTGGTGATGAGACAACTGATGCCGAAAAAAGAGCATCCATAGAGAAGATATGGCGAGCTGCTTGTCCTAGTATAAGTGGGTGCGATGATCCGCTAATTAATCCGTTCGTCGGTTCAAGTCTAGCGAGCCTCGGGTGCAAAAGGGTGTAGGTTCATGTTGCAGAGAAGGATTTGATAAGAGATAGATGATGGTTTTATTATGAGAAGTTAAAGGAAAGTGGCTGGGGAGGTGAAGCGGAGATCGTTGAGTCTAAAGGAGAGCTGCATATCTTCTATTTGCTCAATCCCACTTGTGACAGTGCTGTGGCCATGAGGAAGAAGATTGCTTCCTTCTTCAACGAGATTTAGACCTAAATTTCTTATATGGATTGTTCAAATAAGCTACCGTAATTGATCTGCTGGAAATTACAGCACTTCCAAGGTTATAACGTTTCTCTCTTTTTTTTTTTGCCCTCACCTCGTGCAAGGATAGGTATTTTCCTAAATTCATATCTGTATATATGTTTCACACTCAGACTTTGATTTGGTGTGTGTATGATATGGTTGTATTGTTGGTTAAAAATTCTCAAATCAAAGTGCTTTAATCTCAAATTTCAAGTCAAAATTATGAAAGAATTGATGTTAGCATTCATTATCTTTAAAAAATTAACATAAAAATCAAGTATAAACTAAGACAATATACAAACCTTTCTAAGAACTATATTAATTGCGAATCAAGTTCTTACCATTGGCCTTTCACATTTATAACAAATAGTTTTTTTTAAGGATTTTTTTTCATTTTTTAGAAATTTTTAAAGGATGTGTTTTTTTTTTAACTTAACAATAATTAAAACACATACTAACTCTCGCCCCCAAACCTATTCTGAGCATTGTCCTTAATATTTCATAATCTAAAAATATACATACAAAAAGGTGAAAGAGATAAAGAAATCATGAAGAATAAAAGAAAAAGTTGGAGAGATCATACTTGAGCTGGTTGCAAAAGTTTAAAAGAAGATGACAAAAAACAAGAAAATGTTAAAAAAATAAAAATATTAGGAAACAAAAATAAACAAAAGTCCTTAGTATCATGTGAAATAAAAAAAAATCTCAAATAATGACACTAACAAGTCCTCTGATAAAAAAGAATTTGGTTATACCTAGAGCGACTATTAAGAAAACAAAAAACAAGACTATTGAACCTCTTGAGCATATGATCTATGAAAGAAAAATGGAAGTGACCTCGCTTTTACCAACCGTTTTCACAATAGGGTTTGGATTTGGTATTATCTCAAGCATATGGCTAAAAGCATTCTCAAAGAGAATCATAGGTGCATAGAGCCAGGGACTGCAACTATCCAAATTATGGCTTCTTCATGTTCATTAAAAATCATTAATTAATTTACCAACATGTTTATTTTATTTAGTTGCTAAAATAACAAAGAAGTTTTCTAAAGACACTTAAGACAAAGAAATGGATGACTCAAGTAATGGTTTCAAGTCTAATAACGGTCGTTTTTCTATAGATGGAGGAGGTACAGACTTAGAGGGTGGAAGATAGTCTACTTTAGCTATCCATTTATTAAGATCCATTAATAAGGTAGACTCTAGTAAAGAATTTACTTCACTAATCATAGTATTCTCATTTATGTCGATGCTAAAATAAGTTAAATAATCTTTTAATAGGTCATCTCCATTGAAAAGCTTAAAGGAATTATTGATTATACTCTCTATTAGATTGACATCTCTGTCATCATTAAAATTCTCTATAGTAGAAAGTTATTTACTAACATTAAACACATTGAGTCCTATAGTCATATTCCCAAATGAAATTTTCATGACATCATTATGACAATTATTAAGAATTTGTTGTAGCTAAGAAAGGTCAACCTAAAATAATAAAAATTTGAGAACATGGGTTCTCTACAGGTTCATTGTCAAGAACTATGAAGTCGTCATGAAAGTAGAATTTATCTATCTTGACAAGAACATCCTCTATAATCCCTCTAAAAGTTTTGATAGATTTATCTACTAATTAGAGTGATACATGAGCAGGTTTCAAGTCTCTAAATACTAATTTCTCATAGATAGAGTATGGCAACAAGTTAACAATGGCACATAAATCAAGTAAAGGTCTATCAAATGCATGGTCTCTAATAACACAAGAAATTGCAGATGAACTGGGGTCTTTATACTTAGTAGGAATTTTGTTCAGGAGAACGCTATTAACCTTTTACGGTTAGGAATACCTTTTGTGGGACATTATTTTTCCTTTTTACTAGACAAAGATCTTTTAAGAACTTAGCATAAGCTGATAATCGTTGAATAACATCAAGCAAAATGATGTTATGGGTAAGGAGCTTTGAGAACATAAGGCTTGGATTGAATTTCATTCTCATTAGGTTTACTAGGTAATTGCTTTTCAATTGAACTTGGTTGACTTTCTTTCCAATGCTCAAAAACTTTCAAATGATTATCAATTGTTTTTCCAAACCTAAGGGTAGTTATAGATTTGGCTTTCTCATTAGGCATATTAGAAATGGATGATGATCCTATTTCAAATTGACTTTTAGGGTTAAGAATTAGTTGACTAGGTAGTTTTCCTTTCTCCCTCTCAACTACAGTAGTTGCTAATGGACCCAATTAATTTCAAGCTTTAAAATAGCTTTAGTGTTACAATGTAATGCTTATTGGGTTGACTGAATGAAATTTTGAAGTGTATCTCTAAAAAAATGTCTTCTTTGTTGTCGTGCAGCAAATTGAGACATAGGTTGTTGAACAAGAGAATATGCTTGGTTAGGAGGGACAAATTCTTTATCGAGCATGCTAAATTGTTGTCCTCCTTTGTTTGATATTGTTTGATTTTGTTTTTAGAAAAAAATAGGGTGATTCTCCAATTAGGATTATATGTGGGTAAATATGGACTATTAGAGGAATTTCCATATAATTGTAATGCATGTACTAGTTCAGAATAAGTCTTTGATAGGCTGGTAATGAAGGACTATTATGTGCCATATGAGATAAGTTGGAACAAAGAGCACAAACTTCATTAGCTACACTAGGATGATGATTTATTGATTGGTTTAGAGTTAAGACTTCTACTTTCTTAAAAAGATTAGCTAGAGTTGATTTCACATCAAAATCATCATTAACTTCATGTAGACCATTGTCATGACGCATCCTAAATTTGGCAAGATATTGTCCGCTTTGGGCCTTAATAAGGCCCGCACGGTTTTATTCTCAGGGCTTTAATACACCCCAAAATACGTCTTGCCAATTAAGGTGTGGATCACCCTGTTAACATAAATATTTCTTTATTGATTTTGATGATAACAAACTTGATTAAGATTGATTAATCTTTTAAAAGCTCAAAATAATTTTCAGCTATTTTGACAAGTTTTATAAAGTGTTTTTATAAAGATTTGGAGACAAACAGTTATCTTGCAAAATAGTTCACTGCAGCAGTTTCTATGGAAAACAGCGATCCGACAATCTTGATAAATGGCTCGCCGACATCAAATAGAATTGAAGATTAGTCTCTGGACCTAAACGGCGATCCGAAATTCTGATAAACGGCTCGCCGATATTGAACAGAACTGAAGATTAGCCTCTGGACCTAAACGGCGATCCGACAATTCTGATAAACGGCTCGCCGATATTGATCCGACATCTAGATAACGGCGATCCGATAATTTGAAAAATCATCCCAACGGTCATATTGACCAGTCAAACGGCAATCCGACAGTGTGTAGAAAGTCAATAACGACTAGTTTTCAGCTCCAACTATAAATAAGCTCATTCAAATTCAAACAAGGTTGATCACAACACGACCATTAAGCTTATATTCTATAATACAATCTTCATAGAGTTTTAAAACACATTCTTGTTTCATCTATTCACACACTGGGCATTGATTTATAATCTTAAATATTGTGTGAGAGAAAAATAATTTTCAATCTTCTACTTTGAGTGATTGTAAGTGTTGGGATACACTTGGGTTAAGAGATTGGAGATAATCACTTGTTGTAAAGGTTCATTGACACCTTGGAAGTCAAGTGTAAGCATTTGAAGCCTTGGAGGCTTGCTTAGTGAAATCCTCAAGCCTAGAAAGCTTGGAGGCATGGACGTAGGTGAGGTTGGCCGAACCACGTAAAAATCTTAGTGTTTGAATCTCTCTTCCCTTATCTTTTTATATTGTAATTGATTTAATTGTTATTCCATTAAATTCATTCTAGATTTGCATGATAATTTGTTTGAGAATCTAATAATTTTTAGAATCCCAATTCACCCCCCCCTCTTGGGTTGCATACTTATATTTCAATTGGTATTAGAGACTTGTTCTCTTATTAGGACTTAATCGTCTAGAGTAAAAGATCCATGGTAACCCTAAATGACTCAACCTTTAGAGAAGAGCAATCCACAACTAGACCACCGTTCTTTGACGGTAATGACTATGCATATTGGAAAACTAGAATGAGAATCTATTTGCAAGCTTTAGATTATGAAATTTGGGAAGTTGTTTGTGATGGTCCATTCATGCCTATGTTTAAAGATGAAGTAGGAGATGATATTCTTAAACCAGCAAGTCAATGGAGTGAGTTAGAAAAGAGAAAAATGTCCTTAAACTCCAAGGCAATAAATGCCTTATTTTGTGCTCTTGATAAGAAAAAATTCCATAGAGTATCTAGCTGTGAAAGTGCACAAGAAATATGGAATAAAATTGAAGTTGTCTATGAAGGGACAAATCAAGTTAAAGAGTCTAAAATTAGTAGATACACTCGTCAATATGAATTGTTTCAAATGGAACAAAATGAAAATGTGTATTCTATGTATACTAGATTTACGGACATAGTGAACACCCTAGGAGCTTTGGGAAAAGCCTTATCAAATAACGAGAAAGTTAAGAAAATCATTAGGTCACTTCCAAAAGAATGGAGACCTCAAAGAACCGCTATTGAAGAGGCCAAAGATTTAAATACTTTACCTCTTGATGATTTAATTGGTTCTCTCATTTCATATGAAGAAGATTTGGCAGCAGAAAAAAAGCATGAGGAGAAGAAGAAAAGCATTGCTCTCAAAGCTTCAAAATATGAGAGTGATGGGGAGAGTGAACCGGATAATGAAGAGCTGGCCATACTAGCAAGGAGGTTCAGAAAATTCTTCAAGAAAATCGGAGAACGAAGAAATTTCAGAAACTTCAAGAACCAAAGGGAGAAGAAAAAGGTAATCACATGCTATGAATGTAAGAAGCCTGGCCATATAAGATCGGAGTGCCCACTTATCAACAAACTTAAGAAGAAAGTCATGGTTGCAACTTGGGATGATAGCGAGGAAGATTCAAGTGATGAAGAAGGGTCGCAAGAAGTATCAAACCTAGCGCTTATGGCAATAGGAGGGGATGATGATCTCAATGAGTAAGTGATCCCATCTATGATGAATTGTATGATGCTTTTAAAGAATTGTATAATGAGTTGATGAAGATTGGTAAAAAGAATGTATGTCTTAAAAAGGAAATGACAAAGCTTTAAAATGAAAATGAATCTCTAAATGCAAAAATTGCATGCCTAGAAGTAGAGAACAAAATATTGCATGATGAAATTACATTATCAAATGGGAAACCTAGTATCTCACATGATTATTTAGAATCACACATAGATTATTTGAAAAATGAAAACGAAATGCTTAAGAAAAAGAGCAATGAGTTGAATGAGATTGTTTTGAAATTTACAAATGGGCAAAAGATGTTGGATAATATGCTTAACTCAAAAAAATGTGTTTATGATAAAGGAGGACTTAGGTATAAGCCTAACTTGAAGCAAAAATATTATAAGAATTATTTTGTTAAAGCTACCTCCACAAGTGATCATAAGATTGTTTGCCATTACTGTAATCAAAACGATCACATGAAATATAGATGTCCCATGAAAAGGAATGCATATTATGGTGTCAAATGTATTTGGGTTCCAAAAGGAACCATTGCTAACTCTCAAGGACCCAAAAAGATTTGGGTACCTAAAACTTGAGATTTTCTTTGTAGGGCTTAAAGAAGAAGAAAAATAAATGGTACTTGGACAGTGGTTGTTCAAGGCACATGACCGGAAACTATGCATGGTTCTCAAGCTTCACCAAAATTGAAAATGGTGGAGACGTATCTTTTGGAGACAACTCAAAAGGAAAAATTCTTGGAATTGGAAATGTTGGTAAAGTTTCCTCAACTCTAATTGAGAATGTATGTTTGGTTGAGAACTTGAAATACAATTTAATTAGTATTAGTCAATTATGTGACAAAGGTTACAAAGTTATCTTTGATAAATTTAGTTATGTTATTGAGAATTCATGTGATGGCAAGATCTTATTTGTTGGGAATAGATGTGGTAATGTTTATATCATTGACATAGAATGTGCATCTACTCTTGATAAATGCTTTTCTGAATTACATGATGATAGTTGGTTATGGCATAAAAGGTTAGGACATGCAAGTATGGATTTGATTTCAAAAATTTCAAAAAATGATTTAGTTAAAGGTCTTCCGAAAATTGATTTTCAAAAAGATAAGATTTGTAAAGCTTGTCAATTTGAAAAACAAATCAAAACATCTTTCAAAAATAAAAATCATATTTCTACTTCAAAACCACTTCAACTTCTTCACATAGATTTATTTGGGCCATCTAGATATGCTAGTCTAAATGGAAAATATTATGCATTTGTGATACTGGATGATTATTCTAGATATACATGGTATTATTCTTAGTCAATAAGGATGATGCTCTTGATGCCTTTAAAGTGCTTTGTAAGAAATTACAAAATGAAAAAGGGGATAGTATTACATGCATTAGGAGTGATCATGGAGGAGAGTTTGAAAATCATGCATTTGAGAATTTTTGCAATAATCTTGGCATTGAGCATCAATTTTCATCACCTATAACTCCACAACAAAATAGAGTTGTTAAGAGAAAGAATAGATCCATTCAAGAAATGGCTAGGACTATGTTGAATGAAAATTCATTACCTAAGTATTTTTGGGCCGAGGCCGTCAACACCGCTTGTTATATTTTAAATCGTGTGTTGATTATACCTAACTTTAACAAAACTCCATATGAGCTTTGGAAACATAGAAAACCCAATATTGGTTATTTTAAAGTTTTTGGACACAAATGTTTTATTTTGAACACAAAAGACAATCTTGGCAAATTTGATCCAAAATCTAATGTTAGTATTTTTCTTGGATATTCAAACTCAAGCAAAGCCTATAGAGTTTATAAAAAAAATACACTAGTTGTAAAAGCATCTATGCATGTTACATTTGATGAGTCTAACCCTTCCTCTGCGGAGAAAGGAATAAATTATGATGATGCAGATGGAGAGTTACAAGAAGAACCATTAAAGGATAATCAAGAGAATGCACCACAAAGAAATCAAGAGGATGAACAAGAAGAGCAAACAAATATGGAGCAACATAAAGGTACTTCTCAAACACTCCCCAAGGAGTGGAGGTATGTTTCTTCTCACCCTAAAGATGTAATTTTATGAGATCCCTCACGAGGTGTTACAACTAGATCATCACTTAAGAATACTTGTGAGCATAATGCATTCATTTATCAAATTGAACCCAAATCCTTTGCGAATGCGAAAAATGATGAATCTTGGATTATGGCAATGCAAGAGAAGTTAAATCAATTTGAAAGAAACAATGTGTGAGAATTAGTTCCTAAACCGGAACATCAATCTATCATAGGTACTAAATGGATATTTAGAAATAAGATGGATGAATCCGGTGTGGTTGTAAGAAATAAAGCTAGATTAGTAGCTCAAGGTTACAACCAAGAAGAAGGAATTGATTTTGATGAAACTTTTGCACCCGTTGTTAGCCTAAAATCAATTAGAATTTTGTTGGCATTTGCATGTTATAAAAATTTCATCTTATTTCAAATGGATGTGAAAAGTGCTTTCTTAAATGGGTATATTATGGAAGAAGTATATGTAAAACAACCCCTTGGTTTTGAAAATGAAAAACTTCCAAATCATGTTTATAAATTGTTTAAAGCCTTGTATGGATTAAAACAAGTACTTAGAGCATGGTATGATAGGCTTAAGAATTTGTTGTTAGAAAATGATTTTTCCATGGGTAAAGCGGTACTACTCTCTTTGTTAAGCATAAGAACCAAGATATACTTATTGTTCAAATTTATATTGATGATATTATTTTTTGTTCTACTAATGAGTTGTTGTGTAAAGAATTTTCATCATGTATGAGCAAAGAATTTGATATGAGTATGATGGGAGAGTTGAAGTACTTCCTTGGACTCCAAATCAAACAAAACGAGGAATGAATTTTCATAAATCAAGTCAAGTACGTAAAAGATCTACTCAAACGATTCGACATTGATGACTCAAAGACTAAAAATACACCAATGAGCACAACAACCAAGCTCGACAAAGATGAAAAAGGCAAAAAAGTGGATATCAAAATGTATCGAGGTATGATTGGATCTTTACTTTATTTGACTGCAAGTAGACCCGATATCATGTTTAGTGTATGTTTGTGTGCAAGATTTCAATCATGTCCCAAGGAATCTCATTTGCTTGCTGTTAAAAGAATTTTCCGTTATTTGAATGGAACCATAGATATTGGCCTTTGGTATCCTAAAGGAACTTATATAGATTTAACATGCTATTCGGATGCGGACTTTGCTGGTTATAAAGTTGATAGGAAAAGCACTAGTGGAACTTGCCATATCCTAGGTCACTCACTTGTTTCATGGTTTAGTAAGAAATAAAATTCTGCTACACTCTCAACTACCGAGGCTGAATATATAACTGCAGGAAGCTGTTGTACACAAGTTCTTTGGATGAAACAAACACTTAGAGACTATGGTATTAACCTAGAACAAATTCCTATTAAGTGTGATAATACTAGTGCTATAAATCTTTCAAAGAATCTCATTCAATATTCCCGAAGCAAGCATATAGAAATAAGACATCATTTCTTAAGAGATCATGTTCAAAAGGGAGATATTGTATTAGAGTTTATTTCTACAGAAAAACAACTTGCCGATATTTTTACAAAACCACTTTGCGAAGAACAATTTTCAAAAATTCGGCATGAACTTAGGATGATGAAATTTTCTCATTAACATCTTGATACATGTTATTGAGTCTATTAAAATTGATTGATTTATGATTTGATGTTTTAATATCTATGGAATGCTCAATATACATGTGAAGTGTGTGTATTTTTGAACAATGTATGAATAAATTGTTGAAATATATTCATGTTCATGAATTATGCATTGAATTGGCACTTAAATCATTTTGGATCAATGAAATGATCTTGAAATGTATTAATTGTTGGTCATATACTAAAATAAATGTGAGAAATCATACGTTGTAGAAAAAGGATTGCCGTTATTTCAATAAACGACTAACCGTTTTAGGGCAGAAACAATGGGGAACTCTCTGGACTCTGTCGGCTCGCCGATATCCTTATAAACGACTCACCGTCCTGATGAAAATTTTTGGGAACTCTATGGACCCTGTCGGCTTGCCGATATCTCTATAACGGGCTCGCCATTTGATGAAAAATTTTGGGAAGCTCTCTGGACACTGTCGGCTCGCCGTTATCGCGCGATAAGTGAACAGTCATTCGTCTTTCTTTCCATTTTGTTCATGCTCACTTTCTCTCTCTCCCAAACCGTGACTGCAACTTCATTTCTCTCTCAAATCCATCATTTTTCTTGTCATTTTTCACCAAATTGAAGCATTAAAAACCATCATTATCATCTTTAGCACATTTTTAACCGATTAAAATCGGTTTTCTCTTCAAAAATTGAAAAATCCCAAATTTTAAACCCTAGAACCAGCCGCACTTCTCTCACCAAATTTGAACCAAATTTCTTCCATTATCAATCACATTTCAACTTGTCATTACTCTCTCATCACTCAAATTTTATTTCTATCAATTCAATTTTTTTTTCAAACTCATCAATGACAGAACAACCACAGAGGCGTGCTCAAACCAAGCACACTGCTCCGCGTCGTTCCAGTCCCTCCGGACCTCCCTCTTAGGACTTCGAGAGCCTCCATTTTTCCAATGATACCTCTGCTCAACGATTTCGTGACAAATTCATGGGCAAACCGGTAACCCCCTCATTTTCTCTTAACATTTCGGAGTTTTCGGATATTACCATTTGTGGTCGTACTATTTCTCAATTGCTTAGCCATTGGAAGGAAGCCTTAAGTATAGAAGAGCCCATATATGAAAATTTAGTCCATGTCTTTTATTCAAATATGGAACTCTCCTCTACTCGTCATGTTGAACTGTATACTTATGTATGAGGAATTCGCATTGCATTTGATGAACCAGAATTATGTAATATTCTTGGAATTTTTTATGGAGGTTTAGATATTTACACCGCTAGGAAAGAACTTGATTTTAGTGATTTCTGTCACGTGGATGGTGTACGGAACATTTGTAGGCGTCGGGATCTTTCCGATGACGTTTGTTCTTTGTCCTTTAGGTCTCAACTCCTCCATTTCCAAGTTTGAATACTTCATATCATTCTCCAACACATGGTCACCCCTAGACAGGGTCACACTGATGAGGTAACTCGACTTGATGTTGGTTTATTACATTCCTTCATCCGTAGACGGCATGTGAGGTTATCCTACACTATTCTTTGTTATATGATGTCCACGCCTAGAGTCTCCAACTGATCCCTTCCTTATGGCAGCATCATTACTAGGATCTTGAAATACTTTCGAGTCCCTATCATTGAGCCCGTTTATCTCGAGACCCGAAGGCTCGGTCGAGAGATTATTTTTGCGATCGGATTTTTTAAAAAGCGTGGGAAGTAGGAAAAGAGAACATCCTCTAAGAATGAAGATACACTGCTTGCACCAGAGGATGATCGTATGTTAAATGACGTCTATTCTGAGGATGAGTTACCTGATTTCCGCCTTGGGGCTAGACCGCATGTCCCTCGCAGAGCAGCAGCAGCATCAACAGCACCAACAGCAGCTTCCTCTCAGGATGACGAGCCAGCCGAGCCCGCCATCCCTCCTGCAGCATCGACCGTCCCTGCGGATCGCTTTCAGCAACTGTTTGACAAAGTGGATGTCCTGTCCCAGCAGCAGCAGTAGCTTCAATCTGATTTTGCGACCTTTCGGCAGTAAATTTCAGATCAGCAGATGAAGTTACTTGCTGGTAAGCGCCGCATTCTCAGTTACTTTGGTTATGACCCAGGCAGCTCTTCTTCACAGCCCCGTCTTAATTTTCTACCCCTCTGATTTTCGCACAAACATCACTCATTTCATGTAGTTATTATGATGATATTTGTCTCTTGTTTATGCTTATGATGTTTTCTGTTGATTTTGATAATATCTTGATTATCTTGCTGATCTGTTTGATTGTTGACATAGAGGTTGGTTGATAAGTTGGCATATATATATGGAAGTGTTTCTTTTAACTCTTTGTATTGTTAACGATATGCTTATTTTTAAGGGGAGATTCTGTCGAAATTTTTTTTTTCCAACATAAGTACTCCCTCAACCTCAATTTTTAGTCTTTTCGCGCTTATTTCTTTTTTATGATGAAGGGGGAGATAATTATTATCAAATCAATCTGTTTTGTTTAAAATTATTTTTGAGATTAAAACTAAAAATTCACATATTTAAGGGAAGTTAACAATTCCTTAAAAATTTCACTTAGGGGGAGCACATATTTAGGGGGAGCAAAATTGCACAAGTATTTTCTTGAAAAGTTTGTCATCATCAAAAAGGGAGAGATTGTTAACATAAATATTTCTTTATTAATTTTGATGATAACAAACTTGATTAAGATTGATTAATCTTTTATAAAGATTTGGAGACAAACAGTTATCTTGCAAAATAGTTCACTGCAGCAGTTTTTGTAGAAAGCGGTGATCCAACAATCTTGATAAACGACTCGCCGATATCAAACAGAATTGAAGATTAGTCTCTGGACCTAAACGGCGATCCGACAATTCTGATAAACGGCTCGCCGATATTGAACAGAACTAAAGATTAGCCTCTGGACCGAAACGGTGATCCGACATCTAGATAACGGCGATCCGACAATTTGAAAAATCATCCCAACGGTCATATTGACCAGTCAAACGGTGATCCGACATCTAGTTAACAGCGATCCGACAGTGTGCAGAAAGTTAATAACGACTAGTTTTCAGCTCCAACTATAAATAAGCTCATTCAAATTCAAACAAGGTTGATCACAACACGACCATTGAGCTTATATTCGAGAATACAATCTTCATAGAGCTTTAAAACACATTCTTGTTTCATCTATTCACACATTGGGCATTGATTTGTAATCTTAAATATTGTGTGAGAGAAAAATAATTTTCAATCTTCTACTTTGAGTGATTGTAAGTATTGAGATACACTTGGGTTAAGAGATTGAGGATAATCTCTTGTTGTAAAGGTTCATTGACACCTTAGAAGTCAAGTGTAAGCATGGAGCCTTGGAGACTTGCTTAGTGAAATCCTCAAGCCCGAAAAGCTTGGAGGCGTGGATGTAGGCGAGGTTGGCCGAACCACGTAAAAATCTTCGTGTTTGAATCTCTCTGCCCTTATCTTTTTATATTGTAATTGATTTAATTGTTATTCCATTAAATTCATTCTAGATTTGCATGATAATTTGTTTTAGAATCTAATAATTTTTAGAATCCTAATTCACCCCCCCCCCCTCTTGGGTTGCATATAGGGATGGCAAAAATCCTCACGGGGATGGGTACCCTCGGGGATTTTTCCCATTCGGGGAGGGTACGGGGATAATTTTATACCCAATTTTTTTATTCGGGGGAGGGACGGGGAAAATTTTTTACCCAATTTTTTATTCGGGGAGGGGACGGGGATGAGGTGGAATCCCCATCCCCTACCCATTTCCCCATTTTAATTTTTAATTTAATTTTTATTTTTAAAATTACTAATAAATAAATAACAAAATTATAAATATTGTTAAAAATAATAAATATCAAAATATTTATATTATTAAATGCTAATAGGTATCCTACATTAGCTCGAATTGCTAGAGATATTTTGGCAATTACAATTACAACAGTTGCTTCTGAATCAGCTTTTAGCACCGGTGGTAGAGTTGTGAGCCCACACCGTAACAAACTTCATCCAAGCACATTGGAGGCCTTAATGTGCTGTCAAAGTTGGTTACGAGCTTACAATAACAGTATGAGTTTATTTTACATTGTGATTATATTATACAGTTATTAATATTTGCACTTATAAGTTACTTTACTTATATTATTTTCATTGTTTTATAATTATTTTAATAATTTATATTTTGAATGTGACTTTGTAATGGATCAATATTAATGTAAGATATATTTTGAACTTTATTTTTATCTGAATTTTTTATTTTAATATGATTAATTTAAAATTGAAAATAAAAATAATGTATTAGACTATTAGTTATTCGGAGACCTGGGACCCTCGGAGATCCCCTGTTATTATTCGGGGAGGGGACGGGGGCATATACAAAATATCGGGGATGGGTATGGGGAGATTGATCCCCTCCCCTCCCCTCCCCATTGTCATCCCTAGTTGCATACTTGTATTTCACACCCCTTATAAACTCAACATCTCTCCCATACTTTGCCGATGTGAGATTCAACTATAGTGTTACAAACACCCCCTTGGGGACTCAGTGTCCTCGTTGAGGTTTGTCCCATCATCGTTCAAGAGGACACGCGAAGCCGCTCTGATACCATAATGTCATGACCCAACCTAGACCTGGCAATATATTGTCCGCTTTAGACCTTAACAAGGCCCGTACGATTTTGTTCATGGGACGCACATACACGCCAAAACACGTTTTGTCAATTAAGGTGTGGATCACTCCTTATAAAGGCAATATCTCCCCCATTCTTTGCCGATGTGGGATTCGCCTAGGGTGTTACAATCATTTCTAGAGTCTTGGACTTATTTTTCTCTTTGATTTAAAATATCCCATTGTTAAGAATTCTTAAAAAGTGAACTGAAGAAATCCCAAAGCAGCCATTTCATATAGGTAAAAACTTGCTACCATTCATAGATTCTACCATACAACAATTTGATATCCATTATAAAAGTATTCTACTAGTTTACATTTCTTAAAACCATTGTGGGGACACTTAAGGAGTGGTCATTAAGTCTTTCCCAACACTCATAAAATTGTTCACTCTCTCTTTGTCTTTTAAAAAAAAGAGAACATATGAATCCTAATTGAATTATCGTTAAAATTTTGGAAATGAAATGTAGAGCATAGTACTCAAATCGTCCAATTTTAATGGTTCTCTTTCTCTTTTAAACCCTTCAATACTTAAAATAAAAACTCAAAATCTTCATTTACAATTCTCTTTTCTAATACAATCTTCTGACGGGCAACTAATTTTTACAACTCTCTGCATTCATCGTTGATTGTTGTTTCATTATCTTTGAGAATTTTAGTTTATTACGTATTTAGTATCATTCTTTTTAGATTAATATAATTATTTGCATATATTTTTTATGTGTACTGCAGTGCTAGAGTATGAAAAGGAATTTTGAATTTCACTACATCTTTTTTTTATAAAAAAAAAGGAAATTAATAGCCTTAACATATGCATTACACCAAGATAAATATAGAAGCTAAATATGCTAACAAAAGCAAAACATACCTTTAATTCCTCTCATAAACACCGTACTAATTAATTAAAGTTGGGTGATAAACGAAACAAACTTATTGATCAAGTCCACAGCTTTTTCACATTTAAGGTTGTCGAAATAGAAGCTATGCCCTTCGCCGTGACTCTCAACAAGCTCCACCGTTCCTTTCCACCCACTTTTCTTCAAGTCTTCGTAGTAATTCATAGCCACAGGTTTCAAATAATCTTTCTCAGCCACAAATATCAAAACCCTCTCACACCCAAGCCTGGCCAGATCCTCTGCGGGAGGTTTCAGCCGAGGATCCTGCAACCCTCCGTTTGTTGGACACATGTACAACCATATCTCATCTTCTTCAGGACTAGTGCCACCGAAAAACGGATGCACCATGATCACCCCAACCACCTTTACACAGGGTAACCCGATTGACCCGACCCGAAATGCCAGAGTATGCGCAATATTCCCTCCAGCACTGCCTCCTCCAATGAAAACTCTCCCAAAATCAGCGTGATCATTCAACCATGGCTCGGGTCCATTTCTGCTGGTATGGGACGCCACCCAGTTGAGTGCAGCCCACGAGTCTTCGTAACAAGCGGGTATTGGTCGATCCGGGAAGAGCCCGTATTCCACGGACACCACTACAGCATTAGCTTGTGCAGAAACGACGCTACAGAAATTATGATACCGCGGACCAAAGGCTGACCGCCTGCAGAATCCGCCGCCATGCACGTAGAATAAGAGAGGGAGCTTCTTCTGGTTAGGGTTTTGGGCTTCATACGGAATGAAGATACGAGCAGATACGGGTGGTTCGGACGAAATAATAACGTCTTTGGATCGGACACCGGTGGTGGGGTCATCGGAGGGTGGGATCTTTTCGCAGTCGGGTTCGAATAACTCAACCCGGCCGTCTTTGTAAACCCGGAAGAATCGGAATTCTTTTGCAATTTCCGAGTCGCTTGATGCCATGTTTTTAATTTGAAGCTTCGGTTTGAAATATAATCATAAAAGAGAAGAAGGGTTCTTTCTGTTTGTGCTGTTTGGTGAAAGAGGGAGAGCCATCAAACGCTTTATAATATGGGAACGTACGTGGTCACCTAACTTTCACAGCATCTTCTCGCCCATAAGTATCTGTTTCTTTGACATTTATTTTTTCTTTTTTTCATACCTTTTTCTTATCAGTAAATATTTACGATATACGAATATGACGTTGATATTCCAAATAGTTACAGTTAATGCAACTTACAGCTGCCCTGTAAAATGCGGACCCGATAGATAAAGGATTTAAGTGGATTACACGAATGCCTTTTTTAGGCCAACCAAACCAACAAATGAAAGAAACCAGTCACCAACTCTTCTTTTTCCTCTCTTCTGATCATCTGTTGGGAGAGAGGAAAACAAATAAACAATCTATTTCTGCACCACTGCATGCTTGTTATAAGGATAAGTTTTGAGCTATTATATCAACTACACAATAATACACAATAATTAAATGATGTTATGATATATATTTTTTTATTTTTAAAAATTAATATGTAAATAGTAATTATATTAAATTTAATTACACATATTATGCATGTATTAGTTAGTTTTATTACCTTTAATGTATTCTAAAATTCTTCCCAACATTAATAAATTATTCGAAGGATTAATGAATTAGAAGAATTAGGATCTAGTATTGAGCTGAGTTTTTATTTAAAAATAGAATTAATAGTCAGGATTATTTTAATTTTTTATTTTTTATTTCTCTTATCTAACAATTTTTACTCTCTTATTTCTTTTTCCGATCTCTGTCTTTATTTTATTGGAGTTAGAAAATCTTTCTTTTTTTTTCACACACTAAAATCACCGGCAATGAATCCACCTCATAACCCGTGGTGGTTTAAACCCCCATTAGAGACAATAATTTCAAAAAAAATTAAAACAATTACTTGAGTTACTAATTATCCCTATTAAATTTTAAAAAAAATAACCCCATAAACTTATAAGCCCAATTAATTTAAGGATAAAGATCCTCTCATGATATGATCATATCTGAACATTCAAGAATCTTTTAACATTTATACATTATTATTTATGTATGGTCAAAGTTTACTTAATTATTATATTCTCATTTATTTACCACTAATCATATAAAATATATTTGCTCAAATAAAAGATCAAATCAGGAGAAAACCTTATCCAAAATTTAAATTTAACTTTGAAAAAATAAAAATCCACACTTTAATTAAAAATAAAAGAGACAATCGCTCAATGGCGGATCTAGAAAAATAATTTACGGGGGGCTAAATTAGATAATATTAAAATATAAAAAACTAAGATTTTGAATATATAAAATATTTGCTAATACATTTATAATTATTCTCTATGCATTTTCATATTTTAAAAATGTTATGCAATAGACTCATTATCAATATTATTAAATTGATTGTTTCCTATATAAGTAACCAAACTATCATTTATTCTATCTGATTCCAAAGATGATTCATTATGAGTTTCATTATTGAAAACATTCGCTTTACTATTATTATAGAAACTGGAAGAATTAATACTATTTTTTAGAATAGAAAATATTTTGGGTGGTGGGCTATCATTATTTTTAATTAAGATATAGATTTTTATAATTCTTAAAAGTTAAAGTTTAAATTTTATGGGGTTTATAATTTATAGTGACTATTTTAATAAATTTAATGGGGCTAATTAAAAAGCTAAAATATTTTTCTCTTTTATTTTTAAAATTTTTTTTTGCCAGTGGGGGCCACAAGCTGCATCCGCCCCTACAATCCCTCACATGGGTGTTTTATAAGTGAATTAGAAATAGCACACCCAAAGCAAAGATAAATGGATGAAAATACTGCATACTTTATTCATATTGAAGTTGCCTTTTTTAGGCATTACATGAACAAACTTAAGAAAATAATAAGAGCCATTATCCACCAAATATTGCAGCAACTCTCCAGTAAGAATAACCTAAAGACAAGGTAAACATAATTTTGCAAATAACACTACTAAACTTCCAAAAGACTAGGACCACAAAAAAACACTTTATTGACACAATTAAGGAATTTTCAACAGGTTTTACTATTATTTAATTTAAGCCCATTAAATTTATTAAAATAACCTTTACAAACTCACTAATCTATAAAATTTTAGTTTTTATATTTTATCAGTATGTAATTTAACCTCTGATAAATTGTTTTCATGAAGCCGCCACTAAGTTCATCACTCTTTCGAACCTTTTAGTCGTCGTAAGGAGCTAGAGTAAGTTTTGCAGAATTAGGGCATGCGAGAGCTCATTGTAAATGTAGAAAATTCTTATCTCCTACACCTTCTTAATTCTCTTTTATCATGATAATATATGCTTTTATATAAAATTTATTTACTTCTAAAAAGAATTTTAAAAAGCGGCTCCACGCATCATTATCATGATTCAGTATATCTTTAACAAAGCTGAAGGCTTGCAGCTTTCAAACAGAAATAATAATTTTGATGACGCTATTTTTCCGGTATAAAAGGAAAAAGAAAGTAATCAGTGGTTGCATATGTGGAAGGCATCAACTCACAATGGACAACAAATCTAAGTAACCCAAATCAATGAGTTTTGAAATTTACGCCACCATGTCACTTTTCTAGACTAAAACATTGCGCTAATAGAGCATCATTCTATTAATTATGTCGTCATCACTGACATCAAGTCTATATCCATATTTGCAGCGGAAGCAGATCAAGAACAGTCCTCTTAAAAATATCTTTAATTTTATACATATTAAGAATTTAAGATATATCAATAATGTAATTTATTAAAATTAAACATTTAAAAATTTTAATATTTTATTTTTATATATAGACCCGACCTCATATTTTTTTTCTCTCCTCTTTTTTTTTTTTTATTTGCCATTGCACTCTCTTTCTATCTTCTCTTCTCTTAGCTTTTTAATCCCTCACTTTGGTTTGATTTTTTTTCTCAATCACAAAAAATTCTTTACTCTCTCAAGATTTGATATGTTGTCATATTTTTATAATTTTTTGAATTTTGTTTTCTACAGTTAATTTTAGTTTTACCCCTCATAAATGAATACACATGAATTAGATTAGTCAGCCAAAATGTAGAAAGAATGAAGAACAGGGAATCAACCTCTTTTTGAAGCCCTGCAACCACCTTTTGAATTTAAAGGAATTGTGAGCAGTTGCCTCCTTCGGGAAAATTTACAGCCCATAAAATATATATATATATATATATATATATATATATATATATATATATATATATATATAAGTACAACAATATACTAAATCTTTTATGCTTTCAAACATTTAGCGAGATGAATTCAGAGAGAGAAACGGCTCATAAAAGAATAAAACAGAGAATGAGGGATTAAATATTTTTAATATTTATCTTAAATAAATTCTATCATCAATTTATCTTAAATAAATCGAATATTAATTGAGTATAAATTAAGAATATTTTTTTAAGAGACTTGACTTGCTCCATCTTTATTATAGGACTAGAAAATAGAACCGCGCTTCAAGCGACTTTGAAAAAAGAATTTAATATTATTCTTTTTTTTTACTTTACACTTGATGAAACGGATAAAAAATATGAATTAATTTTTTTTAAGATGAGGCAACCTTATAAAAAAAAACTATTAGCAAGCAATACAAATAAAGAAACAACGCAAGATAAAGAATAAAATGAGAGAATATATTATAGATTGATTTTATTCATTTCAATTGTGTGTGTACAAAACAAAAAGATGAGCTCTCCTTTTATAGTTACATAATCACTCCATGAAATTAATGAAAAATTATGGATCATAATTCTTTGTGAGATAGTGGGAGTTATAGGGAAGCTAAAGGTTGCTAATGGGAGATAGTGGGGAGACTAAGAGATATATGTTATGAACATCTACATTTATTTTAATAAATTTATAACACTTCCCCTTAGATGTTCATTACAAAGAATATACCTCATTAAAATCTTTACATAATTGTTATTGTGTAATAACAATCAAATTAATTATGAGAAGATGAAAAGCCAAATCTAAAAGAAAATTTCTCTATTTATTAGATAATAGAGAATATACAAAGATGAAAAATGATGATGTCACATCACCTCCTCAAGTTCCAGCTTTATATATATGTATAGATAGATTGATAATCATTATTTGATTTTTTTTCAAAATTTGTGCGGCTACTTAAAAGGAAAATAAAGCAACATAGTTAGTGGAGCATGAAAACGAATACCGCTGTCACATAGACTGCCACGATTATGCTGCTAAGTAAAAGTCAAAATTGTTCTCCTCCCTTCTCCCTCCTCCCTCCTATATTTGAAAGCACACATTTCATTCTAACGTAGATATCTAAGAGATTGATTAAAAGTCCATACCGTATGTGTTGGAGGAGCACGATTGCCACCAATAATGGAATAGGTATGGCCGTATGGGCACGTTCGGTCAACGTCTTCTCTTCAGTTTTAACATAGCCAACGTACACATGTAAAGATTTGTAAATATCAACAGACATTAAGTGAATTATTATATTTTCAGTTTTTGAAAATAAATATTTTTCCAACAAAAATCTAAAATATAAGTGTAAATTATGAAATGGGATGGGTGTAAAAATTTTGTTAAAAGAAAATCTCATTTAATTGTTTAATTGACACTACTAGAAAAATGGTCTTTATTGACTTTAGAATAATGTCATAAATTACTTTCAATGACACTTGTTAATTGTGTCAATAATCTGGGAGTCAGAAAAATAATGACACTTGCAAGTAGTGTCAGTAATTATTATTACTACAGTATCACCGATATTATGACACCATAGTATTAGTAGTTATTGATATTTTATTAGTGTCTATGATTACTGTTACATGGTATCACTAGTTAATTTATTTTAAAAAAATAAAAAATTGAATTGGATCATTGCCTATTGATTTATTGGTAAAATTAAAAGGCACCACACAATAACAAAAAGAAATTGATTTATATCACAAAATCTTTCATTTCACATTTAAATATTATTAGTATATATTACAAATTCAAAAACTTCAATAACAAAAATATGAGATATCCTACTCTCATAGCTAAATAATCCAAATTCAATACATAAAAATTTCTACCATCCAATCAAATGCCTACTACTTGTGGCTAAATTTAATAAATCTAGAAGCTAAATTGAGAAGGATGACTGCCTTTCACTCTTTGAATATGAGTAGTATAATTGTGTTATCACACCAGCAGCTTCTCCATTCAATAGACTGTATGGGTTAGGATATAAGTGAAGTTGAGGAATAAACACTTCAAATACATTGATCAAATCTGCATATGAATACATGGAAAAGAAAAAAAAATAGCTGCCAATATCCAGCCATTAGAGAAACAACAATTAACAGAAATAAAATTATTTTGTTCTAAAGAAAAAAATACTCATAAGCTATTTATAAATAAATTCAATTATTCTCTTTTGGTAAAGGTTATATATATAGCAAACTATAACAGACAAGAAGTTTTTAATGTAATATCTACTTTCAACACA
Source organism: Citrus x clementina (assembly GCF_000493195.1). Taxonomy (NCBI): domain Eukaryota; kingdom Viridiplantae; phylum Streptophyta; class Magnoliopsida; order Sapindales; family Rutaceae; genus Citrus; species Citrus x clementina. Next base: position 3,420,304 of record NW_006262022.1, read on the forward strand.
AGTATGTTACTCTATCTACATATACCAAATGAATTTTGTGCATAGTTAAAAGCTATCACAAATGCTCTATTATAAATAAATCACCACTCATTTCCTCAATTTATTCATTCTAAAAGCTTATTTAACAAGGCAAAAAATAAGTTCTCAAACTGCAGTTTCCTTAAACTGGGCATAAAATAACTATGAATCTTCATATTTATATTAGGCATAATAAAGTTTGGACATAAAATATTTCAATAATTTGAGAGTTCGATCCAAAATTATTACTACTAAAAGAAATAATATTTGCAAACTTAGTTAAGCCTTTATAAAGTGAGTATGAGATTTATTATACTACTTAAATCTATTCATATGAACCATTAAAGATTATCACCCTAAATTGTAATTAAGTATTCATTAATTTGGCCTAATTATAAAACTTTAAGAAGATAAAAAAAAGTAGAATAAAAATATAATCATTATATATTTCCACTCACAAGTAATGTTGCTTTAACTTGATTGACATCATAACCCAAAATCACTTTAAACATTTTTCCTAAACCTAGAAAGGGAAAAAAAACAAACTTTAAAATATAATTATTATATATTAAGACATGCATATATAACAAGACCATTTACTAGAATATTCATAGAATAATCCATAGTTCTTAAAATTAATATGCTACACTAAGTATATATTTGATACAGTAAATTAATTTTCAAACTATTACTCATATGCTCATCATCCAAAATCATTTATTGGAAGCCTTCAAAGTCTTAAACTAGGATGTCAAACTCAAACCAACACAAAACAAGAATGTCAAACTCAAATCAATCGCAAATCATACAAATCAATAATCGGGCTAATATTTAAGTTAAATTAGTTCAATTAAAAAGAATAGCTAACAAGCTCCTAGCTTTCTCGAACCACCCGGCTGGTCCTAAAACCATTCATTTTTGGGCTCCAATTACAATAGTAATTGGTACTTAAATACATATTTATAAATTTTAAGATACTTAATACATTGGATTGATATTTTTCAGTTTTTAACAACACATATGAATGAACAACATATTAAAATTTGAGATTATTCTGATATTATTATGTTGGTGTTTTGTAAGATCAACAGTTAATAAATAGTTATGTCAAAAGAACTTGCTGCAGAGCAGCAGAGTTCAAAAAATCATTAAAAATAACCTACAAGTTCAATCAACATAAACTTTTTCAGATTTGAAGTATGCATATAGAACTTTAGTTTCTCTGAATTTCAGCTCATTCAGACATGTTTAGACTATTGTTTTGCACCACCAAACATGATACATGAGTAATTTATGAAAGATTGGACAGCAACCAACCATTTTGAAAAATCGATTAAAAATCAGTTATAAACCCAATTCATTCCAAAATTTCCTGAACTGAAACATACACATTTGACTTTAATTATTTCAAACATATGGTAAAGTTTGGACAAAATATTTCAATACTTTGAGAGTTCATTCCAAAATCATTACTTATAAACAAGTCTTATGATTTTGGCCATGAATCTTATAAAATTTAAGATACTTAATACATTGGAATGATATTTTTCAGTTTTTAACAACACATATGAATGAACAACATACTAAAATTTGAGGTTATTCTGATATTATTATGCTGGTGTTTTGTAAGATCAAAAGTTAATAAATAATTATGTCAAAAGAACTTGCTGCAGAGCAGCAGAGTTTAAAAAAATCATTAAAAATAACTTGCAAGTTCAATCAACATAAAAATTTTCATATTTGAAATATGCATATAGAACTTTAGTTTCTCCGAATTTCAGCTCATTCAGATATGTTTAGACTATCGTTTTGTACCACCAAAGATGATACATGAGTAATTTATGAAAGATTGGACAGCAACCAACCATTTTGAAAAATCGATTAAAAATCAGTTATAGACCCAATTCATCATTACAAAATTTCCAGAACTGAAACATATACATTTAACTTTAATTCTTTCAAATATATGGTAAACACAATATTTTTCCAAAGTAGATATAATGAAGGTTATTTGGTGCCAATAAAAGAGAAGAAAGTAGCAAAGAAAAAAACACAATAAAAGCTAAATCTTTACCTTCTTGTTTCTTCCAAGTAGCCAAAGAAACAATACCTTCTAGTTTCTTCCAAGTAGCCAAAGAAACATAGAAGCTCTTCTCCAAATCACTTATTTAAACCTAAAAGAACAATTAAAACAAAAAAAAACTCAAGATCTAATGACAATAAGAGAGACCCGAAATCATAAAATAAGAAAAGAAATAAGAAGTTAGGATTTTAAAGGCAAATGGTGAACCTGTGCCACCGGTTTGACAGGATCATGGTTGAGCACTTTTTGACAATTTTTTTTAACCCAAAAACGCCAAGCTGATGTTTTCTCATATTAATCAATACATTAATAGAATCAAATTGAAGCTGTAAGAACTAAAAACCAGAAAGGGGAACACAAGAGAGAAATTCTATGCTGTATTCTCCTTCTTGAGTTTTGCAAGCTCCTATCGAACAAGTCCACCCTTCTTGATCTTTGCAAACATGACCTTGAACCTATCAAAATCATTCAGTGCCGCTCTCCTTTTTTGGACAATCAGCTTCTTGCCCCAGGAGCTGTTTTCCCATTTGTTCTTCACATCAGCCTTCTCCATGGCTTCAATCAAAGACTTCTTCCTGGGAACTCGATTGATGTCAATCTTAATATCCGTGAGAGAAAGCCTCTTCATTTGGCTCCTCACCATATCATGGGCATCAACAAGAGCCTATAAAGCATCACAAAAATAATAACAATTGTATACAACTAAAAAATAAACGAAACAGTTCAAAATTCAAAGAAATCCAAGCTAAAATCACTCTGTTTACAAAAGCACATCAACTTTCTAATTTGCTATTTTTGTACAGAAAAATAAAGAAGGGGTACCCAGTTATCATCAACTAAACCAAAATATTCAGAATTCTTGTGACAATTTTATAAGATTCAACTCAAATAAAGCATAAGCATAAAGTGAATAAAGGTACCCTGTTTTGATCAAGGACATCGACGATGACCACAAGCTTCCCATAGTCCTTGTCGTAATTAACGAGAGCAACTCTTCCTATCTCCACGTACCTCTTGAACGGCTACACTCAAGGTCATAAACTTTCAATTATCAACTACTTGTTGAAAAACATAAAACTACGACAGATTCAAGTTAATTAATCACTGTGTTGGTTAATTCGTGATCTGAGAAGGACCCATTAGTGGCGAAGAGGTTACCATTTTCGAAGATATTCAAGGCTCTGCCGGAGGAGCAAGGAGATGAATGAATGAGGCAAGAGGCCACTTTTTGACAATTTGGATGTTAGGGAGTTTTCAGATCTGGGGAGCTTAGGAGGGAACAAATACTTTGGTAGAGGGGGTTGAAAAGTTATATTTTGGATAAGATCCATTTGTTGTTTTGTTTTTATCCACTCAAAAAGCACAACTCTAAAAAAATTAAAAATAATTCGTAGCCTAGTGGTCTTTTGATTCAATGTAGAAGCTTTAGGTTTAAGAGGTCTTGGGTTCGAATTCAGACTAAAACAAAATTAAAATGATAATTTTTAATTGCTGATACCAAAGCGTCATTGATCGCTATTACTAAAGCTATTGATACTTCAGTATTAGTAATTAGTGATACATATCTGTTAAACGCGGAAACTGATCCAAATATATGTATATACTGATACTTTTAAATAAAGTATCAGAAGACAAGTATTAGTAAAGACTATTTTTCTAGTAGTATGAACTTTCATTTAAAATAAGAAATGAACTAATTTGTATTTAATTATTTAAGTAATTTTAACTAAAAAGGGGAGTTTATTAGGAATTTTGAGGAGTGTCAAAAGTCTTAATCTTTTTTTTTTTTTAATTTGGGAAGGAAATTTCTGTTGAACATGTGAAAAGTGAAAACAATGGGAGACACAATTGTACTTTTTTAGACAAAATCTCATGGTAAGCCACACACCCCGTAGTAAAATACTATGTAATGGGAAAGAAATGAATTTAAATACTTTATATATGTTGCAAACTGGAATCAGATATTGGAATTTATATTTCAGGATTTCGATTCAACGACTCTCTATAACTCTTCAATATTGAATTGTTAATCAGTTAATTATGTTATATCAATACCAATTCAATCACAAGTATGGCGACATGAAAAGTAATAAAACAACCACAATTGACAATTAATATTTGCTTTCAATACTATTTCTGAGGGAACCATTATTTTGCTTGATGAAGGAGATGAATTTATTGGTCAACTCCAAAGCATTTGTACATGTAGGGTTTCTCAAATAAAAGACATGCTTCTCATCGAGATGCTCAACGAGCTCCACTCTCCTTTTCCATTCACTCTTCAACTCCTCGTAGTAATTTTTCCCAGCGGGACACAAGTAGTCTCTCTCAGCCACAAATATCAAAACCCTCTCACACCCAAACCTAGCCAGATCCTCTGCGGGCGGTTTCATCCTAGGATCCTGCGGCCCATCATTACTTACACACATGTACAACCACATCTCATCGTCCTCCGTACGGCCAAAAAATGGGTGTACCATCGTCACCCCAACCAAGTTCACACCGGGTAGCCCGATTGATCCGACCCGGAACGCCAGAGTGTGTGCGATGTTCCCTCCTGCACTGTCCCCACCAATGAAAAAATAAGTTCTTATATTTTCTTCACCAAAATTATTTTAAATGTGTATGTTAAATCTAAAATTAAATAAAATTATTTGAGGAAAATCAAATTCGTCTAAGTAAACTAGATTTACCTCCAATAGATATTAAGTCTGGCTATGCGGGGGAAGTAGAAAATCCGCTACTTTATAAATATAATTCAACACCACATTGTAGTTTAAATACTGTGATTTAGCCTATGTACGGAGATGGTTGTTTTTTATCAATTTGAATTCGGATCTTCTTCTAATCTCATTTTTTTCTTAAATTTTTTGAAATTCTTGAGACAAGTGAAAATCGTTTTAGAAAATCTATTTCTTAAATTAGAAAAGTAAAATAGCAAATTTCCATAAACAAACCCAAGTCTTCTCTTTCATTCACTATTATTATTATTTTCTTTTGGTAATTTTTAGGGACATCCCCTAAGGTTTTGCATATTAACACTCAAATAAAATGTATTGATTTAATTACAGATACTTCCCTCCTCGTTAATATAAAATATGTATGGCGTTAGTATAAAAGGATAAACATGTAAATACATACTTAAATTTAAAAAATAATTTAAAGTGAAGCTCGATGTTGAGAAATCTTAAATGTTACACCTTATTAACCATATCTTGAAAATAACCAGCAGACAAAAGAGAGCCACCAATGCACTTATCTTTCTCTTTCACATAAGCAAAAACTCAATACCATAAGCAAAAGCCAAACATCCACTTATCTTTCTATTTCACAGAAGCAAAAACCCAATACCATTCCCGATCTTTTTTTTCTAAAGTTGTGAAGAAATCAAGTTTAAAAAAGATTTTACCTTCAATTTTTGTGTTGGCTCAAGTCTTCCATAATGCCGCTGGCCGAGAAGAAGTGGAAGGCTGGGAAGAAATCCCGGAGGAATTTGCCACTGGCGACAAGAAAAAGAAGTGCGAGAAGAAGAGCATCAAGACGTACACGATCTAAATCTTCAAAGTCCCAAACCAAATCTATCTTGATATCGGAATCTCAAGCAAGGCCATGGGAATCATGAACAGTTTCATCAACGATATTTTTGATAAGCTTGCTTAGGAAGCTTCAAGGCTGGTGAGGTACAAGAAGAAGCCGACGATTACATCTCGGGAAATTCAGACCATATTGTGAGACGTTTACTTCTTGGTGAGCTGGCCAAGGGTACCAAGGCTATTATTAAGTTTGCTTCTTTCTAAATGAAATTTGCTGCATTTGTCAGTAGATTTTGGTGCTATATGATTTGTTTAGTTAGTGATTTAGGCTTTTAATTTTACTAGATGAAGACGTTTTGTTTTTCTTTTCTTTTTTTTTGGGGTGGGTTTGTAAGGTTTGTTTAGATGTACTTGAAATTGGGATCTGATCTAGGTGACGTGCATGTTCATTATGTGAGAAAAAGAAAAAGAAATATGATTTCTAAATTGTCTTGTTGGTTCTTTACTGAGTTGTGATTCAATATTATGAAATTCTCTTAAGTGAAATAACTGCATTTTAGAAATTTTTTTATTTAATAGGCGATATCAATTGCTTTACATGGAGGACTATGTTGGTCTATTAAACATTTTGTGATTCCAAGTAATCTTATTGTCATTGGTTCTCAAAGCTTTGTTTAATAATTTATCATTTTGGCAGGAAGGGTATTTTAGTAATTTAAACAGTCTACTAACAGTCAATGTAATGAGAAACTAACGACAAGGGAGCTACCTGTAATTACATCAATACATTCCATCTCAATGTTAATACGCAAAACCTCAGGGTAGGTCCCTAAAAATTACTCGCTAGGTAAATTTTATTTTTTACCCCCTCAATTTCGTAGTTCTCACGTATTGTCAGCTGCATTAATAAAGTTTGTTGTTTCCATGTTATTATAACATGAAAAATAAAATAAAACGAATTGCACAGCATATATATTACATCGTAACATAAATAATTGGTTCATTAATTTTGTTGCTTCCATATTATTATAATATGAAAAAAAAAAGAATTGCAGAGCATATATATTACATAATAACGTAAATAATCGGTTCATTAAAACATGCTTATTGTCAGAAAACTGAAATATTAGGTATTCCTTCATGGGTTATTGCGTTTAAATCGAGTTGATACTAGGACTTTGGGCCAGGTTGGTAATATTGTATTTTTTAAAATTATTGTTGTTGGATATGCTATAGAAATAATGATGATGATGATGATGATGATGATGATCTCTTTAAAGTTAACAATTTTATTTTCCAATTGATTAGGATAATTTTAGATTTTTATAATATATATATAAGGATATACATGAACTATATTAAGTATAAAATTAATTTTCAAAATTAGATTTTGAAAAGCACTCTTTCCCTTCTTTTAAAATCTCTTATAAGATGTGTTGATTTTGTCAAAAGTGATTTGTGAAAAAATTTAATAAACACCAAAATTAATTTTTAATCTTTCAAAATAACTTTTAAATCTCTCAAAAGTAATCCCAAAACAGGTCCTTTGAATGAATGCAACATGTAAGTTAAGAAGGCGAAATATTGATAGAGCTGCTATCAGGATTTTGAATGAATGCAATATGTAAGTCAAGAACGTGAAAGAACTGTAATCTTAGTCATGAAGTATATGCTATCATTTTGAGATTGTCTTATTGCTTCTTCACAATCTCATTTTGGTTTAATTAAACAAATAACAAATATATGCTTGTTACTAGATATTTTGCCCCATCTCTGACCACCACCCATCTTGAAATTTATACAATTTTAATTTATTGTATCATGATAAGAATGTGTGCGATCATGCATGTGTTTTCTTCTTGGTGGGTCTAAGCCGTGTGACTTGATGAGGATGGCTGAGAAATGGATGGTTGATTATGAAAGCACATCTTGCTAGTATTTGCGAATAATTTCATTGATTTATTATATAAATCATCTTAAAAGATTTAACTTATTACGATTAAGACAGTTTATTAGTGGAGTAAATATCAATTTTTTTCTTTTCTCTTCTTTGTATTTTTTACTTTATATTTCTTGAATCTCAATTTAATCTATTTATGTCGAAAATTATTTTTTGGTTATTAATATTTTACTCTCGGTTATTGAATGCGTTTGGTTTTTCACAATTTTGATAAATTAAAATGCATTGTAACGGCATTTTATGAAAAGCCAAATGCATTTTATTGAAAAGCCAAGTGCAGAATCCACCGCCATGCCTGTACTATTGGCTTTTCATAATTTTGATCACGCAAGCATATGTGGCTGTGTAATTACGCACTGAATCCAAATCCACCCACCTTCCCCCGCGCGCCCACCCACCATCCCCCCGCGCCCACCCGCCAAAAGGTCAATTTTTTCCTCTTAACGTATTAATCTTTAAAAATCATTCGTGGATTGGATATATAGGTGACGTCTTCGTCGTCTAGCATGCATCAAACCATGCTGTTCCATTTTAGTTAATGAATTATTTGTTTCATCACTCATGCATGAATGACAATGGCATGTGATGTCCCTCGTCAGTCATGCTACTTGGTAAACATGCATCAATGACAACGGCATATGTATGTCCCTCATCCTTTATAAAGACTGACGTTAACTTATAAGCAAATAATCTTCCACCGATATGGATTGCCTACCACCTTTATTTATTGTACTTAGTTCGACCCCAAACTGGAAAAAAATCTAGTATCAACAGTTGACATTATTTTTTTCCAAAATACAGCATCTTCCTTTCTCTCTTTACTACCATATAGGTCACAGTACAAAAGCCTCCCTATATTATTATTATCTTTTTTCAGCTCAATTTAATCTTTCCTATGGATTCCTCAAACTCAAAGCCAGCAGCTGAAGTAGCCCAGGACGTGTCTCCCATGTTTAAAATATACGAAGACGGCATAGTGGAGAGGCTTATAGGCAAGGAGATAGTTCCCCCATCCTTTGATCCAAAAACAAGCGTTGATTCCTGAAAGAGTTTGTTGACAGTGTTTGGCTTAAGAGAAACTAACAAGAAAATAAAAGAAAATCATAAACGAAAGCTCTGAAAAAGATCATCTTATTATTATATATAACTAATGATTACAACTTGTTATTTATAGTAATGATCAGAGGAATCTCGTAGCTTGACAGTTTGTTGGATCTAATATGCATGCAATACAGTTCGTTATCTTTGCTGCTGAGCTAGATAACTAACTAACACACGTAAGCATTATCAGCAGCTCCATTTAATCAGATGCTCTCATCTGTACCATATTATCATACTCTGTAACATCCCTATTCAAGCTGAACTGACCTGGATGGACATTCAGCTTGCTTCTTAGGTAGTGAAATTGATTGAAAGTTAAAGCTTTGGTAAGAACATCGGCATTTTGATCTTCACTGGGAATGAACTGAACTGTAATTTGCTTAGCTGTTACTTTGTCCCTGATGAAATGAATATCAAAATCAACATGCTTAGTTTTAGCATGATAAACAGGATTGTGAGCTAAAGCTATGGCACTTTGATTATCACGCCACATTATGGGGGCTGTGACAAGATGAATATGTAGCTCTTTCAATAAGGACTGAATCCAAGTGACCTCAGCTGTAGCTTGAGCCAAAGCTCTGTATTCAGCTTCAGTGCTCGATCTGGAAACTACTGCCTGTTTCTTAGATGACCAGGAAACCAAACTTGAACCAAGATAAACAGCATAACCAGCCACTGATTTGCGATCATCCTTATCACATGCCCAATCTGAGTCACTAAAACAATTTATCTGCATAGTGCCGTAATGATAAAAGTGTAATCCAAAGTGAATTGTTCCTTTCAAATATCTAAGAAGCCTCTTACAAGCCTCCCAATGCTCTGTTGTTGGTGAAGCTAGAAACTGACTAAGTTTATTTACAGAGAAAGCTATTTCTGGCCTAGTGAGGGTCACATATTGTAAAGCTCCAACTGCACTTCTATATTTTGAAGCATTTGAAATAACATTGCCTGACCATTTTGTTAGATAGTGACCAGTTGACATGGGAGTAGGAACTGGACTGCTGTCAGCCATATTGTGCTTGGCTAGAAGATCAGCTATGTATTTTGATTGCGAGAGATACATTCCTGATGTTGTTTTGGTAACTTCTATCCCAAGGAAATAACTCAGTTTGCCCAGATCTTTCAAAGCAAAAGCATTTTGCATATTTGTAACCACTTGTTGCACCAGTTGATCACTTGAGCCTATGATGATTATATCATCTACATAGACAAGAACAAAGATTGCATGACCACCTGTCCATTTGTAGAAGAGAGAGTTGTCTGACCTTGAATTGTGGAATCCCCATTGCATAACCAAGCATCTTTCAGTCTCTCAAACCAAGCCTTGGGGGCTTGTTTTAAACCATAGAGTGTTTTCTTCAACTTATAGACATGAAGAGGTCGAGATGGATCAATGAAACCCTCTGGTTGTCTCATATACACATCTTCAACTAATATGCCATTCAAAAAAGTATTATTCACATCCACTTGTCTGAGCTGCCATTTATTCATGACTACCAAACTTAAAATAACTCTGACTGTGGATGCTTTAACAACTGGACTGAATGTTTCTGTGTAATCAACTCCATGTGTCTGATGAAACCCCTTAGCCACTAACCTGGCTTTGTATCTAGAAATGGTTCCATAAGCATGATACTTTATCCTGAATATCCATTTGTTTCCAACCACTTTAACTGGTTCACTTGGCAAGACCAGATCCCAGGTATAATTGTTTTGAAGTGCTTGATATTCTTCTTGCATTGCCTTAAACCATTTTGGATCAGATAAAGCTGCTGAAATAGAAGTAGGTTCTGAAGGTATGGCTAGTAAAGCAGCTAGATAAGATTTAAGCTTAAAAATACCAGCCTTGGATTTGGTTATCATAGGATGACCTATAGGTGGTGCAGTAGGTAATATATGAGGGGGAGATTGTGTATTATGTGTAGGATGTGTATGTGATGTTGAGGAAGGTGAAGATGGAGAAAATACCTGTAGAGTGTCAGCAGGTAGGTAAGCACTTGCTGGAGGAACTTGCAGAGGGGATTGTACTTGTGGGACTTGGAACAAGAGTGACTCTAGACTCTGAAGAACTATCTGAGGAACTGCAAAACTGAGCAATGGAAGATAAATTTGATCCAGACATATATGGAAAAGACTGTTCATCAAAGATGACATGGTTTGACACATATACACGACCAGAAGAGTGAAGGCATTGATACCCTTTATGAGAAGAGCTATACCCAATAAAAACACATCTATTTGACCTAAAACTAAGCTTATGATTATTATAAGGTCTGAGATAAGGATAGCAAGCACACCCAAAGATTCTAAGAAAAGCATAAACTGGTACTTGCTGAAAGAGTTTTTGATAAGGTGAAATGTTGTTCAAAGTTAGTGTGGGTAGTCTGTTGATAAGGAATACAGCAGTATGAAAAGCATTCCACCAGAACTTAAGTGGCAGATTAGCTTGAGCTAATAGAGTGAGACCAATATCAACTATGTGTCTGTGATTTCTCCCAAGTCTTCCATTTTGATGATGGATATAAGGAAAAGGATGTCTGAACTGGATTCCAAACTGAGGGAGATAAGATGAAAATGTTCTAAACTCCCCTCCCCAATCTGTTTGAACTGTTTTGATTTGGTGTTGTAAGTGTTTTTCAATGAAAGATTTGAATTCTATAAAAGCTTGAAGGGCATCTGATTTGGCAGACAAAGGAAAAATCCATGTGTATCTGCTAAAGTCATCTAAAATGGACAGGTAATATATATAGCCTTGAGTGGAGGCAACATGTGATGGTCCCCAAAGATCAGCATATATGAGTTGTAATGGTGCTGTTGTTTTTGTGGAAACAGAACCAAAATGTAAAAGATGACTTTTACCATGCTGACAAGCATTGCAAAAACTTGGAGTTTTATTGAGTACATTAAGACTATTACAAGCTTTCAATACAGATTTAAGTGTGTGTAAGGCAGGATGTCCTAGCCTTTTATGAACAATATTGACATCAACTGAACTAGTATTGACAGCCAAGGCTGATTTACACAGCAACTGATTAGAAGAAGTACTCTTATTTATTCCAGAAGAAACATCATTAGACATAGGAAAATGATAAGCAAACAAAGACTGAGGTTTTTGGAAGAAAGTTGACATGACAAAGCTGAGCTAGTTTCAAAGATTTGAGCTGCAGATTGGACTTGATATAATCCCTCTATTGCAATTCCTCTAAGCAAAGTGATCTCTGAGTTCCTGGCCTTGACAACACAAACATTTTCACAAAACTCAAGTGTCACATTGTTATCTGCTAAAAGTTTAAAAACACTGAGTAAATTCTTTTTAATATTTGGAACATGAAGAACATGGTTTAAACACAAGGGTTTAACTGTAGGAGTAGCTAGCAATACTGATCCAATATGTTTAATATGCAATGCAAAACCATTCCCAACAAGTAATTTGTCAGTTCCAACATATGGCTGGAGATCCAGTAATTTACCTGAATCATTTGTGATGTGGTTAGTAGCACCACTGTCAATATACCAAGCTGGATCTTCAAACATCTCAGGTGCATGAGCTGGAACAGTGACTGGAGTATTTGAAAATAAGGATGGTGAGCCAGAGTAATCTCCAGTTGGGACAAATGCATGTGCTGGAGAGTAACCACCATGAGAGTTAGGCTGTTGGTAAATATTAAAAGCAACTGAATCTGAGTACATCAAGTGACCTTGATAACCAGGTGGTCTTGGTGAGTTGAAATTCCCAAACTAAGAGTTACCAATTCAAGCACCAAACTGAGGACTAAAGTTTCTACCAAAATTTCCATAAGCCATAGCAGATCTATTTCCATTTGCATAGCTAAATCCCTACCATACTGCCTTTGACCAGGCCTAAAATTTCCATTAAAACCACCTCTCCCTTGATTTCTTGAAGGAATAAAGGCTGAATTAAACCTATTTCTGCATTTATTGGCATTATGACCAGGAATAAAGCAGATCTGACATACAATTTGTGACAAATTACCATCACCAGATCCAGCTCCAGAATTATACACACCTCCATAAGATCCATTGTTGAACTTTTGATTACCACCAGTATTTTTACCAGGATTGAACTACTTTTAAGCAACATTAGCTGACAAGTTATCTGTAACATCACTTGCAACTTTTCCTCTCTTTTGTTCCACTTGATTTTCATGACTCAGTAACAATGAATAAAAGTCATCAAGACTGATATTATCTCCTCTAGCTAACACAGTAGTGACTAATGACTCATAATCAGAGGAATACAATCCAGTTAAAACATGTTGAACAAAATTATTCACTTTAACAGGTTTTCCAGCTAAAGCTAAGCTGTCAGATATCCTTTTCATTTTTGCAAAATAATCAATTATAGACATTGAGCCTTTTTTAAGAGTTTGGATCTGCATTTTTAGAGGCATTATTCTAGCTTGCGATTGGGAGACAAACATACTTGTAAGTGTATCGAGCAGCTCCTTTGCAGTTGAGCAGTGGATCATTGTTGTCAACAGATTTGGCTGAATAGATGACAGCATCCAACTCAGAATCAATTGATCCGTCTTGATCCACATTGTGTAAGTTGGATTGATCTCTTGATTCTCTGTTCCAGTTGAGAAACCAACAACAGAGCTCGTAGCAGAGAAAATTTTTTTCGGACAAACTTGATTTCCATTGATGAAATCTTCTAAACCATTTCCTTTGATGGATGTAAGGATTTGAGTTCACCAAACAATGAAGTTGTTATGATCTAGTTCTACTGGAGTAATAAAACTAAAGGATCCAGAATTTTGATTTGAGTTTGCCATTTGTTTGCTCTGATACCATGAAAGAGTTTGTTGACAGTGTTTGGCTTAAGAGAAACTAACAAGAAAATAAAAGAAAATCATAAACGAAAGCTCTGAAAAAGATCATCTTACTATTATATATAACTAATGATTACAACTTGTTATTTATAGTAATGATCAGAGGAATCTCGTAGCTTGACAGTTTGTTAGATCTAATATGCATGCAATACAGTTCGTTATCTTTGCTGCTGAGCTGGATAACTAACTAACACACGTAAGCATTATCAGCAGCTCCATTTAATCAGATGCTCTCATCTGTACCATATTATCATACTCTATAACAATTCCAAAGAAGTTGTGTATTCACCTGAAAATAATCTATCCACTCGGCTTTACATCCCCAAAAACACAAACAATCCAAACCATAAACTCCCTCTAGTGGACTATATCTATGGCGGAGGCTTTTGCATCTATTCTGCCTTTCATCCAACTTACCATAATTATGTTAATACCCTGGTCTCTGAAGCTAAGGTTATTGTAGTCTCTGTTGACCATCGACGAGCTCCTAAGAATCATGTCCCTTGTGGTCATGAAGATTCATGGGCTGCACTCAAATGGGTTGCTTCTCATGCTGATGGACAAGGCCCTGAAGATTGGCTTAACCATTATGCTGATTTTGAGCGAGTTTTTATTTATAGGGACAGCGCTGGAGGTAATATAGCCCATCACATGGTGATGAGACTCCCTCGAGAAATTCTCGACGGTTTTAATGTTGTTAGTTTTGTTTTAGCTCATACCTATTTTTAGGGAAAAGAACCTGTTGGTGATGAGACAACTGATGCCGAAACTAGAGCTTCCATAGAGAAGATGTGGCGAGCTGCTTGTCCTGGTACAAGTGGGTGCGATGATCTGCTAATTAATCCGTTCGTCGGTTCGAGTCTAGCGAACCTCGAGTGCAAAAGGGTGCAGATTCATGTTGCAGAGAAGGATTTGATGAGAGATAGAGGATGGTTTTATTATGAGAAGTTAAAGGAAAGTGGTTAGGGAGGTGAAGCGGAGATCGTTGAGTCTAAAGGAGAGCCGCATATCTTCTATTTGCTCAGTCCCACTTGTGACAGTGCTGTGGCTATGAGGAAGAAGATTGCTTCCTTCTTCAACGAGATTTAGACCTGAATTTCTTATATAGGTTGTTCAAATAAACTACTGCAATTGTGATATATATTTCACACTCAGACTTTGATTTGGTGTGTGTATGATATGGTTGTATTGTTGGTTAAAAATTCTCAAATTAAATTGCTTCAATCTCAAATTTCAAGTCAAAATTATGAAAGAATTGATGTTAGCACTCATGGTCTTTACAGAATTAACATAAAAATCAAGTATAAACTAAAACAATATTCAAACCTTTCTAAGAACTATATTCATTGTAAATCATGTTCTTACCATTGGCTTTTCACATTTATAACAAATAGTTTTTTTTTTTTTGGAAATTCTTAATGGATTTGTTTTTTTTTTTAAACTTAACAATAATTAAAACACATACTAACTCCCGCCCCCAAACTTATTTTGAGCATTGTCCTTAATATTTCATAATCTAAAGATATAAATACAAAAAGGTGAAAGAGATAAAGAAATCATAAAGAATAAAAGAAAAAGTTGGGGAGATCACACTTGAGCTAGTTGCAAAAGCTTAAAAGAAGATGACAAAGAACAAGAAACTGTTAGAAATAAAAATATTAGGAAACAAAAATAAACAAAAGTCATTAGTATCATGCGAAATAAAAGAAAATTTCTCAAATAATGACACTAACAAGTCCTCCAGGATAAAAAAGAATTTGGTTATATACTTAGAGTGACTGTCAAGAAAACAAAAAACAAGACTATTGAACCTCTTGAGCATATGATCTATGAAAGAAAATTGGAAGTGACCTCGCTTTTACCAACCTTTTTCACAATAGGGTTTGGATTTGGTATTATCTCAAGCATATGGCTAAAAGCATTCTCAAAGTGAATCATAGGTGCATAGAATAAGGGACTGCAGCTATCCAACTTATGGCTTCTTCATGTTCATTAAAAATCATTAATTAATTTACCAACATGTTTATTTTATTTAGTTGCTAAAACAACAAAGAACTTTTTTGAAGATACTTGAGACAAAGAAATGGATGACTCAAGTAATGGTTTCAAGTCTAATAACGGTCGTTTTTCTATAGATGGAGGAGGTATAGACTTAGAGGGTGGAAGACAGTCTACTTTAGCTATCCATTTATTAAGATCCATTAATGAGGTAGACTCTAGTATAGAATTTACTTCACTAATCATAGTATCTTCATTTATGTCAATGCTAAAATAAGTTAAATAATCTTTTACTAGTCATCTCCATTGAAAAGCATAAAGGAATTATTGATTGTACTCTCTATTAGATTGACAACTCTGTCGTCATTAAAATTCTCTATAGCATAAAGTTGTTTACTAACAATAAACACATTGAGTTCCATAGTCATATTCCTAAATGAAATTTTTATGACATCATTATGACAATTATTAAGAATTTGTTGTGGCTAAGAAAGGTCAACCTAAAATAATAAAAATTTGAGAACATGGGTTCTCTACAGGTTTAGTGTCAAGAACTATGAAGTCGTCATGAAAGTAGAATTTATCTACCTTGACAAGAACATCCTCTATAATCCCTCTAAAAATGTTGACAGATTTATCTACTAATTAGAGTGATACATGAGCGGGCTTCAAGTCTTTAAATCCTAATTTCTCATAGATAGAGTATGGCAACAAGTTAACAATGGCACTTAAATCAAGTAAAGCTCTATCAAATGCATGGTCTCTAATAACACAAGAAATTGAGATAAACTAGGGTATTTATACTTAGTAGGAATTTTGTTAAGGAGAATGCTATTAACCTTTTCAGTTAGGAATGCCTTTTGTGGGACATTGTTTTTCCTTTTTACTATACAAAGATCTTTTAAGAACTTAGCATAAGCTGATAATTGTTGAATAACATCAAGCAAAGGGATGTTTATACGAACTTGCTTAAACATTTCTAGAATATCATTATAATGAATATCTTTCTCTTATGGGACAAGTCTTTATGGGTAAGGAGCTTTGAGAACATAAGGCTTTGATTGAATTCCATTCTCATTAGGTTTACTAGGTAATTGCTTTTCAATTGAAGTTGGTTGACTTTCTTTCCAATGCTCAAGAACTTTTAAATAATTATCAATTGTTTTTCCAAACCTAAGGGTAGTTATAGATTTGGCTTTCTTATTAGGCATATTAGAAATGGATGATGATCTTATTTCAAATTGACTTTTAGGGTTAGGAATTGGTTAACTAAGTAGTGTTTCTTTCTCCCTCTCAGCTACAGTAGTTGCTAATGGACCCAATTGATTTTAAGCTTTAAAATAACTTTAGTGTTTCAATGTAAGGCTTATTGGGTTAATTGAATGAAATTTTGAAGTATATCTCTAAAAAAGGTCTTCTTTGTGAAATTCTAGTTATGCAACCCAAGAGGGGAGGTGAATTGGGTAACTAAAAATTATTCAATTCTAAAACAAAACGCAATGCAAATCTAAAACGAATTTAAAGCAATAACAGATAAATCAATCACAAAATAAAAAGATAAGGGAAGAGAGATTCAAACACGGAGATTTTTACGTGGTTCGGCCAAACTCGCCTACGTCCACGCCTCCAAGCTTTCCAAACTTGAGGATTTCACTAAGCAAGCCTCCAAGGCTTCAAATGCTTACAATTGACTTCTAATGTGTAAATGAACCTTTACAACAAGAGATTATCCTCAATTTCTTAACCCAAGTGTATCACAACACTTACAATCACTCAAAACAAAAATTATAAATTTGTTCTGCACTCACATAATACTTAAGATTACAAATCAACGCCCAATGTGTGACTAAATGAAGCAAAAATGTGTTTAAAGCTTTATGAAGGTTGTATTCTCTATTATGAGTTCAATGATAGCGTTGTGATCAACCTTTGTTTGAATTTGAATGAGTTTATTTATACTTGGAGCTGAAAAATAGTTGTTACTGATTGTCTGCTCGTAAACGGATCGCTGTTAACCATTAACGGTTAACCGTTTGGACTGGTCAAAGTTACCGTTAAACCAAATTTCAAATAAAAGGTTGACCGTTTATCACTACCCTTTCACCGTTAATTTTCAAAAACCTGCAAAATAAATTTCTGCTATCCGTTCTTACTAAACGGTTAAATATTAGTAAGGAAAGACATTCTAGAATTTATCGGTTAGCCGTTTGAAGTTAACGGTTCGCCGGTTATTTCTAGTAACCTGCAAAACGAAATAGCCTAATCCGTTTCTGTTAAACGGTGCAAGATTAGTACAAGCTTCCATCCTGGAATTTATTAACTGTTTTCTATAAACGGTTCACCGTTTAATTCCAGTAACCTTCCCAGCATATTTGTGTTTTCCATTTTTGCTAACCGGTTAGAGCTTAAGCAATTGACCCTCTCTGGATTTTATCGATTAACCGTTTACTTCCAGAATCACAGTTTTAGCCAAATATTGCACGAAATCATTTTCCAAGTTGAAATTTAACAACTATCCATCTTTCATGAACGTAATTGAAATGATTATATGGCTTTTGTTTATTAATGAATAGCTCTAACATTTTAATAAAAAATATTTAAAGTTTGTTATCATCAAAATTAATATTATAAATATATACATGTTAACACTTTGTTGGAGTGCACCAAATTGTTGAAAAGGAGGATATGCTAGGTTATGAGGGACAAATTCTTTATCGGTCATGCTAAATTGTTGTCCTCCTTTGTTTGATATAGTTTGATTTTGTTTTAGAAAAAATTAGGGTGATTCCCTAATTAGAATTATATGTGGGTAAATATGGATTATTAGAGGATTTTCCATATAATTGTAATGCATGTACTAGCTCAGAATAAACATTTTGATAGGCTGGTAATGAAGGACAATTCTGTGTCATATGAGACAAGTTGGAACAAATAGAACAAATTTCATTAGCTACACTAGGATGATGATTCATTGATTGGTTTATACTTAAGACTTCTACTTTCTTGGAAAGATTAGATAGAGTGGCTTTCACATCAAACTCATTATTAACTTCATGTAGACCATTGTCATGACACAACCTAGACCTGGTCAGATATTGTCCGCACGGTTTTGTTCTTGGGGCGCCCTTACACCCCAAAACTTGTCTTGCCAATTACGGTGTGAATCGCCCCTTATAAACTCAGCATCTCTCCCGTGCTTTGCCGATGTGAGATTCGCCTAGAGTGTTACAACCATTAAGTTTTGGACTGATTTTTCTCTTTGATTTAAAATATCTCATTGTTAAGAATTCTTAAAAAGTGAACTGAAGAAATCCCAAGCAACCATTTCATATAGGTTCAAAAACTTGCCACCATTCATAAACTCTACCATACAACAATTTGATATACATTATAAAAGTACTCTACTAGTTTACATTTCTTAAAACCATTGTAGGGACACTTAAGGAGTGGTTATTAAATCTATCCCAACACTCATAAAATTGTTCACTTTCTCTTTGATAAAAATCACTTATCTCTCTCTTAAGGGCAATTGTTTTAGATATAGGGAAAACCTTAGCGAGAAATTTATTGCTCAATCATCCCATGTAGTAGTGGAAAGTGAATTCAACCAATCTTTTGCTTTGTCTTTTAATAAAAAAAGGGAACATATGAATCTTAATTGAATCATCGTTAGCTTGTGCAGAAACGACGCTACAGAAATTATGATACCGCGGACCAAAGGCGGACCGCCTGCAGAATCCGCCGCCATGCACGTAGAATAAGAGAGGGAGCTTCTTCTGGTTAGGGTTTTGGGCTTCATACGGAATGAAGATACGAGCAGATACGGGTGGTTCAGACGAAATAACAACGTCTTTGGATCGGACGCCAGTGGTGGGGTCATCGGAGGGTGGGATCTTTTCGCAGTCGGGTTCGAATAACTCAACCCTGCCGTCTTTGTAAACCCGGAAGAATCGGAATTCTTTTGGAATTTCCGAGTCGCTTGATGCCATGTTTTTAATTTGAAGGTTCGGTTTGAAATATAATCATAAAAGAGAAGAAGGGTTCTTTGTGTTTGTGCTGTTTGGTGAAAGAGGGAGAGCCATCAAACGTTTTATAATATGGGAACGTACGTAGTCACCTAACTTTCACAGCATCTTCTCGCCCATAAGTTTCTGTTTCTTTGACATTTATTTTTTCTTTTTTTCATACCTTTTTCTTATCAGTAAATATTTACGATATACGAATATGACGTTATATTCCAAATATAGATACGGGTCTGCCTAAGTACAGCTGCCCTGTAAAATGCGGACCCGATAGATAAAGGATTTAAGTGGGTTGCACGAATGCCTTTTTCAGGCCAACCAAACCAACAAATGAAAGAAACCAGTCACCAACTTCTTTTTCCTCTCTTCTGATCATCTGGTGGGAGAGAGGAAAACAAATAAACAATCTATTTCTGCACCACTGCATGCTTGTTATAAGGATAAGTTTCGAGCTATTATATCAACTACAAAATAAGTAAATAATGTTAGATATATATATTTTCATTTTAAAAAATTAACATGCAAATGGTAATTATATTAAATTTAATCACACATATTATGCATGTATTAGTTGGTTGTATTACCTCTAGGCTGTGTTTACTTTCTGGAGTGGGAGTAAGGAGTGTGAATTCATTTCACCTT